>NC_141879.1:200139772-200442803 GCF_056163025.1 Triticum urartu
CTGACATGTCGGTCCCACCGAAAATCCTAATGTTCACATCTTGAACTAAATCGGTGTGACCGAGTTTCATGATTCGGTCCCACCGAGTTTGGTGATTTGTGTGTAACGGTTAGACTTTGTGTGAAGGCTATTTATACCCCTCCACCCACTCTTCATTAATGGAGAGACCCATCAGAACATGCCTACACTTCCAACATACATTTTCTGAGAGAGAACCACCTACACTTGTGTTGAGATCAAGATATTCCACTCCAACCACATAAATCTTGATCTCTAGCCTTCCCCAAGTTGCTTTCCACTCAAATCTTCTTTCCACCAAATCCAAATCCTGTGAGAGAGAGTTGAGTGTTGGGGAGACTATCATTTGAAGCACAAGAGCAAGGAGTTCATCATCAACACACCATTTGTTACCTCTTGGAGAGTGGTGTCTCCTAGATTGGTTAGGTGTCACTTGGGAGCCTCCGTCAAGATTGTGGAGTTGAACCAAGGAGTTTGTAAGGGCAAGGAGATTGCCTACTTCGTGAAGATCTACCCGAGTGAGGCAAGTCCTTCATGGGCAACGGCCATCGTGGGATAGACAAGGTTGCTTCTTTGTGGACCCTTCGTGGGTGGAGCCCTCCGTGGACTCGCGCAACCGTTATCCTTCGTGGGTTGAAGTCTCCATCAACGTGGATGTACGATAGCACCACCTATCAGAACCACGCCAAAAATCTCCGTGTCTCCAATTACGTTTGCACACTCCAAACTCCTCCCCTTTACCTTCATATGCAATTGTCTTACTTTCCGCTGCTATACTCTTAGAATTGCATGTGTAGGTTGACTGCTTGACTTGTGATAAGTTGCTAAAATCTGCCTAGAACTAAAATTGGGAAAGGCTAGATTTTTATTTGGTCAAGTAGTCTAATCACCCCCCCCCCCCTCTAGACATACTTTCGATCCTACACTAATGATTCATGTTTGTTTATATTCACATAGAATTCATATTGTCATCGATCCTTTAACATGTGGTGCTTGCCCCCTATCTTTGCTAGCCAAAAATTCCGCACTAAGTAGAGATACTACTTGTGCATCCAAAAACCCTTAAACCCAAATCTTATTTTCAAGAGTCCACCATACCTACCTAGGGATTGAGCAAGATCCCTCAAGTAAGTTGTCATAGATGCAAAAAGGCAATAAAATTGCTTCTAAAAGTGTGAGATCATTTAGTGTAAGAGAAAATTGAGTGTTGCACGAACTTGTGATGGTGAAGAATAAAAGTGACAGACTGCATAGTAAAGGTCGCTATCACAAGGGGCAATGCAACATCACGTTATTTTGCATTAAGGGGTTGAGCATACAAACAAATAAGCGCATGGCAACCTCTACTTCCCTCTGCGAAGGGCCTATCTTTTACTTTTATGTATTTACTTTTATGCAAAGAGTCAAAGTTTCCCCTCTATTCCCTTTTATTTTTCTCCTTTGGCAAGCATCATTTGGTGAGGAAAGATCTAGGCACATATGTCCAGTTGAATATGGATAGCATGAGTTACTATTGTTGACATCACCCTTGAGGTGAATACGTTGGGAGGCGAAACTACAAGCCCCTATCTTTCTATGTGTCTGGTTGAAACGTTTTGCTCATGTGTACGCGGTGAGTGTTAGCAATCATAGAAGACTATATGATGGTTGAATATGTGGACTTGCCTAAAGGATCTGACATGTGACCCTTCCTGAAAATATGATGAATTGTAGTTGCAAAGTTGACTGAGAACATAGTTTGTTGGTTTTAATAGAGTTTTTGCTTTATACTTCAATAGTGTGATGAATTATCACTTATTCATGATAAGTCTATGATAAAAGTTCTTCAATAAAAGTCTTATGTTTAAGTTTGTATTTGTTATAATAATGAACATGATGCTTCTATGTCCGTATTTTTTTTTATCGACACCTCTCTCTCTCTCTCTCTAAGCATCTGGACATGTTTTCGATTTTGGTCTTCGCTTGAGGACAAACGAGGTCTAGGGAGTTGATACGTCCATTTTGCATCATGTTTTCCTACTGTTATTTATGATATTTTTATCCATAATAATGCTTTTTGGAGTAATTATAATGCCTTGTCTCTCATAATATGCACGGTATACACAAAGAGGGAGAATTCCGGCAGTTGGAAATATGGACCTGGAAAAGTTACGTCAGGCTACCTATTCTGCACAACTCCAAACAAGCTGAAACTTCACGGAGAATTTTATTGAATAGATGAAGAATATTGGAGCAAATAAGTACCAGAGGGGGCCCACCAGGTGGGCACAACCCACCTGGGCGCGCCAGGGAGCCTAGGCGCGCCCTGGTGGGTTGTGCTCACCCATGCCCACCTCACGTGCCCGTCTTCTGGTATATAAGTCATTTTGACCTAGAAAAAATAAGGGGAGGACTTTCAGGATGGAGCGCCGCCGTCTCGAGGCGGAACTTGAGCAGGGGCACTTTTGCCCTCCGGCGGAGCGATCTGTCGGGGTAACTTCCCTCCCGGAGGGGGAAATCATCATCATGATCACCAACAACTCTCTCATCTTGGGGAGGGCAATCTCCATCAACATCTTCAACAGCATCATCTCATCTCAAACCCTAGTTCATCTCTTGTGTTCAATCTTGTTACCGGAACTATAGATTGGTACTTGTGGGTGACTAGTAGTGTTGATTACATCTTATAGTTGATTACTATATGGTTTATTTGGTGGAAGATTATATGTTCAGATCCAATATGCTATTTAATACGCCCTCTAATCTTGAGCATGATTATCATTTGTGAGTAGTTACCTTTGTTCTTGAGGTCACGGGAGAAATCATGTTGCAAGTAATCATGTGAACTTTATATGTGTTCGGTATTTTGATAGTATGTATGTTGTGATTCCCTTAGTGGTGTCATGTGAACGTCGACTACATGACACTTCACCATATTTGGGCCTAAGGGAATGCATTGTGGAGTAGAAATTAGATGATGGGTTGCGAGAGTGACAGAAGCTTAAACCCCAGTTTATGCGCTATTCCGTAAGGGACCGATTGGATCCAGTTGCGGATGCTTGAGGGAGGGTTAATCATAAGTAGGATTTTTGTTCAAGTAAGAATAGCACCTAAGCACCGGTCCACCCACATATCAAATTATCAAAGTAGCGAACACAAATCAAGCCAACATGGTGAAAGTGATTAGATGAAAATCCCGTGTACCCTCAAGAACACTTTGCTTATCATAAGAAACTATTTTGGCATGTCCTTTGCCTCCAAAGGATTGGGCTATCTTGCTGCACTTTTGCTACTATTATTGTTACTTGCTCGTTACAAATTATCTTGCTATCAAACTACTCTGGTACTTACAATTTCAGCACTTGCAGACATTACCCTGCTGAAAACCACTTGTCATTTCCTTCTACTCCTTGTTGGGTTCGACACTCTTACTTATCGAAAAGAGCTACAATTGATCCCCGATACTTGTGGGTCATCACCCATCACCGTCCAGCAAGCCTATGATGGAATTACTCACACACGACGGTGAGCATCATGAAATTGGTGATGGAGAAAGGTTGGTGATGATGATGGTGACGATTTCCCCTCTTCGGAGCCTCGAACGGACTCCAGATCTGCCCTCCCGATTAAGAATAGGGGGTGATGGCGGCTCCGTATCATAAAATGCGATGAATCCTTCTTTTTGATTTTTTTTTCTTCCCGAACGTGAATATATAGAGTTGGAGTGGAGGTCCAGGGGACCCACAAGGCAGGGGCGCCCCACCCTTGTGGACAGCTGGTGGGTCCCCTCTGGTTGATTCTTTCCCTAATATTTTTTATTTATTCCAAAAATATTCTCTGTGAATTTTTAGGTCATTCCGAGAACTTCTATTTCTGCACAGAAATAACAGCAAGGCAATTCTGCTGAAAACAGCGTCAGTACGGGTTAGTTCCATTCAAATCATGCAAATTAAAGTCCAAAGAAAGGGCAAAAGAGTTTGGAAAAGTAGACACGGCGGAGACGTATCAAGGGCCGCCATTGTCCTCGGCTTGTCCTGGCCGAGCTGGCGGGCGAGCCATTCGTCCTGGATACTATGCTTGAATGCGGCTATGGCTTCGGCGTCCGAGTAGTCGACTATTTGATTCTTTTTGGTTAAGAATGAAGGAAATATTCCCTAGAGGCAATAATAAAGTTGTTATTTATATTTCCTTATATCATGATAAATGTTTATTATTCATGCTAGAATTGTATTAACCGGAACCTTAGTACATGTGTGAATACATAGACAAAACAGAGTGCCCCTAGTATGCCTCTACTTAACTATCTCATTAGTCAAAGATGGTTAAGTTTCCTGACCATAGACATGTGTTGTCCTTTGATGAACGGGATCACATCATTAGAGAATGATGTAATAGACAAGACCCATCCGTTAGCTTAGCATAATGATCGTTAAGTTTTATTGCTATTGCTTTCTTCATGACTTATACATATTCCTATGACTATGAGATTATGCAACTCTCGAATACCGGAGAACACCTTGTGTGCTATCAAATGTCACAACGTAACTGGATGATTATAAAGATGCTCTACAGGTGTCTCCGAAGGTGTTTGTTGGGTTGGCATAGATCAAGATTAGGATTTGTCACTCCGAGTATCGGAGAAGTATCTCTGGGCCCTCTCGGTAATGCACATCACTATAGGCCTTGAAAGCAATGTGACTAATGAGTTAGTTGCAGGATGATGTGTTATGGAATGAGTAAAGAGACTTGCCAGTAACGAGATTGAACTAGGTATGATGATACCGATGATCGAATCTCGGGCGAGTAACATACCGATGACAAAGGGAATAATGTATGTTGTTATTGCGGTTTGACCGATAAAGATCTTCATAGAATATGTAGGAACCAATATGAGCATCCAGGTTCCGCTATTGGTTATTGACTGGAGATGTGTCTCGGTCATGTCTACATAGTTCTCGAACCCATAGGGTCCGCACGCTTAACGTTCAATGATGATTTGTAATATGAGTTATGTGTTTTGGTGACTGAAGTTTGTTCGGAGTCCCGGATGAGATCATGGACATGATGAGGAGTCTCGAAATGGTCGAGGTAAAGATTGATATATTGGAAGGTTATATATGGACACTGGAATGGTTCCGAAGAGGTTCGAGGATTTTTCGGAGTACCGGGAGGTTACCGGAACCACCACCACCACCCCCCCCCCCCCACCCCCGAGAAAGTTAATGGGCCTCATGGGCCATGGTGGAGAGGAGGAGGCAGGCCACAGGAGGTGGAGCCCCCCCTAGCAGTCTGAATTGGACAAGGGGTGGGGGGAGTGGCCCCCTTTCCTTCTCCCTCTTCCCCCTCTTTCCTCTTTCCCCCTCTCAGTTGGAAGGAAGGGGGACGACTAGGACTAGGACTAGGAGTCCTAGTGGGACTCCCCCCCACATGGCACACCCCCTAGGGCTGGCCGGCATCCCCTCTCCTCCTTTATATACGAGGCCAGGGGGCACCCCAAAGGCACATCAATTGTTCTCTTAGCCGTGTGCGGTGCCCCCCTCCACAATTTACTCCTCCGATCATAGCGTCGTAGTTCTTAGGCGAAGCCCTGCATGGATCACATCACCATCACCGTCACCACTCCGTTGTGCTGACGGAACTCTCCCTCAGCCCTCTGCTGGATCAAGAGTTCAAGGGACGTCATCGAGTTGAACGTGTGCTGAACACGGAGGTGCCGTACGTTCGGTACTAAGATCGGTTGGATCGTAAAGACGTTCGACTACATCAACCGCATTGACCTAACGCTTCTGCTTTCGGTCTACGAGGGTACATGGACACACTCTCCCCCTCTCATTGCTATGCATCTCCTAGATAGATCTTGCGTGATCGTAGGAAATTTGTTGAAATTGCATGCTACGTTCCCAACAATGGCATCCGAGCCAGGTCTATGTGTAGATGATATGCACGAGTAGAACACAAAGAGTTGTGGGCGATAATTGTCATACTACTTACCACCAACGTCTTATTTTGATTCGGCGGTATTGTTGGATGAAGCGGCCCGGACCAACATTACATGACCACATTCATGAGACTGGTTCTACCGACGTGCTTTGCACACAGGTGGCTGGCGGGTGTCTGTTTCTCCAGCTCTAATTGAGTCGAATTTGACTATGGCCGGTCCTTGTTGAAGGTTAAATGTAACCCCCCCCCCCCAGAATCAAGCTACAGTAACCTCACCCTAATGATGCCATGTCACCACGAAATTACTAAGCCAATTGTCATTTGATTAAAATCAAAGTCTAATTCAAATTTAAAATACAAGTCAAATTATTATTTATTCAAATGGTAAATAAAAAATGTTCATTAGGTTGAAAATATTCACCACATAATTTTCTTGCATTAACAAACAATTTTGGAGATGTTCAAAATGCCCCTAGGAATTATAACAGTGGACCAACAACCAATTAGTTAACCTTTTTAATTTCTAAAAATAGTTAAACAATCCGAAATGGTTTGAAACCTTTGGTGCAATCCCAGGGTGTTTTCCTGTATTTGTGTCACAAGTTTCATATTAAAAAAAATCAATTGCTATCCAAACTAAATAGGAAACAATAGTAGTTTTTGTTACAGAAATGTAAAATAGGAAAATGGCACTATGCACTTAGGCCTAGCAATGCACAGACCTTGGCCCAGCCCAACAACCCCCCTCTGTATCTCCTTACTATTTGATCTTCCGAAAATCCTCAGCAGCCTATTGCTCTTGAAATTCTGGCTTGCTTGCATTATGATTAATCCCATAAGTATAGTAATCTTATTGGCAGCATTTGTCACTATCATTTTGAGTCCATTGATTCAATATGTTGTGAATGCTCGCAATCCTCAATCAGATCCTAGAATTCATCCTTTCGGCTCAGACGTCATTTTAAGCATGAGCTGGATTTCGACCAATCAAATTGCCATCGGTTGTACCCCTAAGGATATTCAACTTATCCAACCCTAATCAGAGCATTGCTTCTGACCCCTTGTCTTGGAATTGATAATTCCTTTGCATTTGAGCCTTGAATTAGTCAGTTGTTTCTAAAGTCTGATCTCCTTGCATTATTTCTTCTTCTGGTTGAGTATCGATGCTCAGATCAGATCCCTTATGGACCACCAGATCCTTTGTTGGATTTTATTTGACAATGTCCTTCATATAAACCTTGTGAGCCTTCCCTCGGATATATAATGCCTTTGGTAAATTGTATCCTCTGCTTTCTCAACCTTGCTCTGCTCTCGAGCTGGTGATATTTACTCTTCAAGCTTGTCGCATATGTTTCTAAGATGTCCCGATGGGTTGAACCTATACCTTCTCTAAAACCATGTGAACCCGAAAGTTTTCACGAGTCATACTCACTGCTGTTATGTCAGATAAAATTTCAACACAACTTTGTTGAAGGCGAGAAGTGAATGAAAGGTTATGCATTAGAGAAGTGGGAGTCGACCTTGAACTTTTTGTTCATGCCCATGGACACGATGTAGATCCTATCATGGAAGCTTCTTGTAATAATAACTATTTCCTTGATAAGTATCATCTGGTATCTGTGAATTGACCCTTTTGAACCATGGATCTGACCATGATTGTTCTCCTTTGATTTTATTTCTCGGACAAGTTAAAGTACTTGTCTCCTACAGATCAGTACGCCTGCCCAACCTCTATTTTGTTCTACCTTTGAGTATTACCCCCTGGTATCTCGAGGATATCAACCCATTGCACTTCATCTTATGAATTTCTGATGAAGTAGTACCTTTCCCCATCATAATCACTCCACGGGTTCGGGGTTGTCGTTAATTGAGAATGCTGATTAGTGAATCGAATCTGCACTACAATCCAGTACCTTCTAGTACTTTGTTGTTGAGGAGTTTAATAATCCTTCAAGCCATTCCTAGCCTGATCGACTATATCATTATCCTACTAAATTTTTAACTGTGCTACCGGTCCTTCTTCCGGAGCACAACTTTCGACCGCGAGCTAAGCTTACGTCAATCTTCCTCGTGATATCATTTCACCTTGAACAACAATCTTGGTTTCGAGTTTGTGTCATGCCCTTGGTTCCAATAACCTTTCGCTTCACCATTCATTAGACTCGTCATCACCAATCGATTACATCTTGAAATCTCTCGACAAATGTGTCATGTTCATCATCAACATTCTGAGCTCTTCCAAGATAGCTATTGGATTCTTGATGAGAAATGCCATCCTTGCCCTTGATGATTTGTGTTGTCGTCGACCACTTATTGCCTTCCTCCAACACAAACTTGTTCGTGTTTTGTGTTATACCTAGAGGTCCGTGCTATCCAGCAATTATTCTTCTTTACCTTGGAGTAATACCATCTTTTATGTCAAGAATGTCGTGAGAATTTCACCACCTCTTGAGAATTCTTGATACCAGTAATACTTATCACCATCACCATTCCTTCTTGGTCCTCGTGTTGTTCCTAACCGGAATATCGATAAATGAACTATGATGTGTGAATTTAAAACTTCTAGCAACCCTATTTCTTTGAACCAATGTTTAATTTTGTATGTTTTCCTCGAGCATACATCTTTATATCATTTTGATTTGACAAATGTTATCTCCTTGTTCACCTAATTAGGGAGATCCATCTCTTGAAAATCTTGATGGATTAACACTGAGTCCATCAGCCCCCCCCCCCTCATCCTCTCCTTGGGTTAATGATGAACTCATGATATGGGACTTGCTTCCATAGTCCATTTCCCGAAAATCTTACAATGTCATCTCGTCAATTGGTGTTGCGCCTTTTCTTCTCACGCATCCCGAGTCTGAGGTATCCCGACACCAATTAGATCTGAACCTCAATCAGATATGATGGTGGGAACATATTTCCAAGAGTAATAACAATGGTCTTTATATGACCCAGTAGGGTGATATCGTGCCTAGCACACCTGGCCGGAGGACCTATTGTTACCGTTTCCTTTTTAGCAAGGCTATCCTTTCTTCCATGAGGAAATTGTACGCCTTATTCTACAAGCCGTTCCTGATGGATCCTTTGTGTTTCCAAAGTCCGACCTTTGCTTGAAGACCATCTCAATGCTATCTCGAAGCATGTTTGTGGTACTCCGATCTTGAATAAGAACAATTGAAGCACAACGCTAAATTTCTTGATCAATTATCCAAACATCGTTGTATGGGTAACGTCATGAAATTCCTCTCCCCTTGCCTAAATGGTTTTCTACCTTCTATCCGGTCTTGGATATCATGCTCTGCTTGTCCTTGGGAAGGATATACCCCTGGAATATGTGTTTTAACACATTTTTCCTTTCCATTGTTCTGTTTAATCTGATAATCATATTTTCCTTTGCATTGTTTGGTTTTACATTTCTTGTGATCTATATGATCTAAGCAGTAATATTCTCCTACTTATGTAAACACCTCATTGTACAATACTGTCAGCAAGACCTTGTTACTATTGTTGATGACATTCCGGTAACCACCGATGGACGAGAACTTTGCCTACTGGTCCGCCTCGTTCAACGAGCAGAAAAATGGTTCTCTTCGTCCCTCGCCCTTGGTACCAACATTGTTGCCAACATAACTGACAGGCTAAGCTCTGGTCTGCTTTGTTATCATGACTGTGCAAAATATCACCGCCCTTTCTACTTTTAACCCACATGGTGGGCCCATAAGCCACAGTTCCACAGGATCGAAACCTGACTCCCATGTACACCCCTGTTACCAAAGTCAATCGTCACGTTTGGCTTCGTATGTAATTCACGGGTCACCTTCTAAGAGATGATCTAATCTGGTATCAGACACAACACTTATTCCCATTGGTCTGAACCGCTCTCACATTCCGTTTCAGGCAACGAACGATTGCCTATATGCTTTAAGCTTATTATTGCACCTTCTTACTTTACTCTAGATGACTTTCTTGATTGTCAACTCGAGTGATGCCTCTATACCTCGTTCACCGAGATAGCCCCTACGTACCTAACATGTGTTGAACTCCGTCCTTCCCGAGTTCTTCCACTTAACTTTTCCGTAAGTACGATAGAGTTCTCGAAGAAAGGATGCCGACTTCATCATGATGACCTGAAGCAGAGAAATGAAGACATCAACAAAGGGGGTCAACTTCTTTGAGAAGAGCAACCGAGATCAAGAAGGCTCGTTGGAATTTCGTAACCAGTTCTTTCCCCTTTACTCCGCCTCTTAAATCTCGGGACGAGATTTCTTTTAGTGGAGGAGATTTGTAACCCCCCCCCCCCCCCGAGAATCAAGCTACAATAACCTCACCCTAATGATGCCATGTCACCACGAAATTACTAAGCCAATTGTCATTTGATTAAAATCAAAGTCTAATTCAAATTTAAAATACAAGTCAAATTATTATTTATTCAAATGGTAAATAAAAAATGTTCATTAGGTTGAAAATATTCACCACATAATTTTCTTCCATTAACAAAAAATTTTGGAGATGTTTAAAATGCCCCTAGGAATTATAACAGTGGACCAATAACCGATTAGTTAACCTTTTTAGTTTCTAAAAATAGTTAAACAATCCTAAATGGTTTGAAACCTTTGGTGCAGCCCCAGGGTGTTTTCCTGTATTTGTGTCACAAGTTTTATATTAAACAAAAATCAATTGCTATCCAAACTAAATAGGAAACAATAGTAGTTTTTGTTACAGAAATGTAAAATACGAAAATGGCACTATGCACTTAGGCCTAGCAATGCACAGACCTTGGCCCAGCCCAACAACCCCCCTCTGTATCTCCTTCCTACTGCTCACAGAATCACGTTGGATGCGTGTGCGCCGTCCATGGTGCGGCTAGCGCACGCGTCCGTCATCCGGCGACCCTCCTCGCGAGTTAAGAGCATCCCCGAACCCCCGCGAACCCTAGATGCTCTCCCCCTCTTCCTCTTGCGCCGCTTCTCCCTCACAGCCCGAACCCGAGCGAAGCCGTCGCCGTGTCGTCGTGGTCTTCGTGGCCATGGTCATCCCCGAGCGACGACAAGATGTCTAGAGGAACCGGCGTCCTCTTCTCCGTCGACTTCAACCACCGGACCAAGCTGGGAGGCCCTCGTGCGTCGCCATCGAGCTCATCTCCGCTTCTGCATCTCGACGGCCGCCGTCGACAATTCGGTCGATTCGGTGCAACCCCGAGCCCGCTGGCCCTCATTGCCGCACCAATGTGAGCTCCTCCCCTGTTTCCCCCTCGCCCCGGTCTCGATCCATCGTCGGAGTGCGTCTCCTGCCCATAGCCGTAGCCGTCGTCCGTCAAGGCCAGCGCCCGCGCGACTCGCGTCCGCCCCACCCCCGCGCAGTGACCACCCCGTGCCCGCGCCTCGCCTTGCCTCCCTGCCGCGCTAGTCCATGTCCGGGCCACGTTCGCCCCTGCGCCTGGCCAAGCCCGCAACCATCTCGCGCTTATCCTCGTCGTGCCCCTGCACCTGACACGGCGGCCGCCGGCGCCGCCCACTGCTGGCCGTGTCCGACGCTGCGGCCCTGCCCTCAGCGCATACGTGCCACCCCGTCGCTTGCCGCCCAGCACCCCGCTGCTCATCCGGCATGCCGCTCTTCCTCTGATGCTTCTTGTCGTTCCTCCTGCCGCTGCTGCTGCGCGTTCTGGCTGCTGTCGCTGCTTTGGCTTTCGTCGCTGCTGCTGCTCTTAGTTCCTGCTGCCGCTGCCTTTGCTTGCTTGCACTACTACCTCCCGCTACTTTGCTGCTGTTGAGAATGGCCATAGCCTCTGCCTCTACGCCCATGTGTGTTGACCATGGTCACACAACCGTGGCACAGCCACTGAACCGTGAGGCACGGCTCTACCAATGGCCAGCCTAATTAATTAGGAGTAGGCTAGATTAGGGGCTAATTAGTACTAGTTAAAATTAGCTGCTACCCTATGAGATGTGGGTCCCATTTAATTAGGTTAGTTTATTTGTTTAATTAGTCAAATGTGTAGATGATATGTGGCCCCTTGTAGATTATTTTAGTCTAGCTACTTTTATTAGCTCTCGGGACACTTACATGTGGGTCCCTTTGACCTAGTTGACCAGTCAACATGCACTGGTCAACTGCTATTGACCCTGCTGACTGGACCACACCTAACCCCACTGTCATACACAGTGGCTAGTTGCTGCGGTGTATAAAAGTTATTACACCGTTTTCATTTGAATTTATTAATTAAACTAAATTCAAAAATTGTTTAAAACTTTGAAAATTCATATAAAATAAACTGTAGCTCAGATGGCAAAACTTTATACATGAAAGTTCCTCCGAACGATGAGAGGAATCCGGATACGTAGTTCGTTCGTCCGCCACGCATCACTAGCATAGCGAACACGCAACTTTTCCTCTCCGGTTCGTCTGTCCGAAAACGCAAAACATCGGGGATATTTTCCCGAATGTTTTCCCCCTTCACCGGTACCACCCCATACCGTGTTAGGGCACACCTAGCATCACGCTTTGTCATGTCATGCATCGTCATGCATCTATATTTATTGTTTCTTCTCCCTCTTCTCTCGCTAGACACCGAGACCGACGCCGCTGCTACCCAGTACGACTATGGTGTTGGCGACCCCTCTCTCTTGCCAGAGCAACCAGGCAAGCCCTCCCTTTGATCACCAGATATCGCCTACTCTTCTCTCTACCGCTTGCATTAGAGTAGTGTAGCATGCTACTGCTTTCCGTTAATCCTATCCTGATGCATAGTCTGTCCTTGCTACTACTGTTGTTACCTTTACCTGCAATCCTAATGCTTAGTATAGGATGCTAGTTTATCATCAGTGGCCCTACATTCTTGTCCGTCTGCCATGCTATACTATCGGGCCGTGATCACTCGGGAGGTGATCACGAGTATATACTATATACTTTATACATGATACATGTGATGACTAAAGTCGGGTTGGCTCGAGGAGTACTCGCGGTTGATTCACGAATTGGGGGCTGGAAGGACATACTTTCCCGACGGCCCTCTTTGTGGATCTTTGTGGCGAAGCGACAGGGCAGGTTGAGACCACCTAGGAGAGAGGTGGGCCTGGCCCTGGTCGGCGTTCGCGGTTATTTCAAGATAACATGTTTAATGAGATCTTGGTATTTGATCTGAGTCTGGCCACTGGCCTATACGCACTAACCATCTACGCGGGGACAGTTATGGGCACTCAACATCGTGGTATCAGCCGAAGTCTTTGTGACGTCAGCGACTGAGCGGCGCACGCCGGATTGGACCGTAAGCCTGCTCTTGTATTAAGGGGGCTAGTTCTGCTTCCAGCCGCGTACGCAACATGCAGGTGTGCAATGGGCGATGGGCCCAGACCCCTGCGCCATAGGATTTAGACCGGCGTGCTGACCTCTCTGTTGTGCCTAGGTAGGGCTGCAACGTGTTGATCTTCCGAGGCCGGGCATGACCCAGAAAAGTGTGTCCGGACAAAGGGGATCGAGCGTGTTGGGAAATGTGGTGCATCCCTGCAGGGAAGTTAATCTATTCGTATAGCCGTGATCTTCGGTAACAGGACGACTTGGAGTTGTACCTTGACCTTATAACAACTAGAACCGGATACTTAATAAAACACACCCTTCCAAGTGCCAGATACAACCGGTGATCGCTCTCTCACAGGGCGACGAGGGAAGGATCATCGGTTAGGATATTGCTATGCGATGTTACTTGGTGAACTTATCATCTACTCTCTTCTCCTACTACAAGATGGAGGTTACCAGAAGTATAGTCTTCGATAGGACTAGCTATCCCCCTTTTATTCTAGCATTCTGCAGTTCAGTCCACATATGATACCCTTATTCCATTTGATACCATTGCATACATATGTAGTGTAGCTCCTTGCTTGCGAGTACTTTGGATGAGTACTCACTGTTGCTTTGCTCCCCCTTTTTCTCCTTTTCTATACCTGATTGCTGCGACCAGACGATGGAGTCCAGGAGCCAGACGCCACTGTCGATGATGACTACTACTACTCAGGAGGTGCCTACTACTATGTGCAGCCCGCTGACGACGACCAGGAGTAGTTTAGGAGGATCCCAGGCAGGAGGCCTGCGCCTCTTTCGATATGTATCCCAGTTTGTGCTAGCCTTCTTAAGGCAAATTTGTTTAACTTATGTCTGTACTCAGATATTGTTGCTTCCGCTGACTCATCTATGATCGAGCTCTTGTGTTCGAGCCTTCGAGGCCCCTGGCTTGTAATATGATACTTGTATGACTTTTTTATTTGTAGAGTTGTGTTGTGATATCTTCCCGTGGGTCCCTGATCTTGATCGTACACGTTTGCATGTATGATTAGTGTACGATTGAATCGGGGGCGTCACATTAAAATAGCACACTTGACGAAAAATCGTTGTGGTTTTGATATGTAGGTAAGAATGGCTCTTGCTAGAAGGCCGTAGCAGCCACATCAAACTTGCAACAACAAAGTAGAGGATATCTAACTTGTTTTTGCAGGGCATGTTGTGATGTGATATGGTCAAGACGTGATGAGATATAAATTGTTGTATGAGATGATCATGTTTTGTAAAAGTTATCGGCAACTGGCAGGAGCCTTATGGTTGTTGCTTTATTGTATGAAATGCAATCGCCATGTAAATGCTTTACTTTATCACTAAGCGGTAGAGATAGTCATAGAAGCAATAGTTGGCGAGACGACAACGACACTACAATGGAGATCAAGGTGTCAAGCCTGTGACGATGGAGATCAAAAAGGTGCTTTGGAGATGGAGATCAAAGGCACAAGATGATGATGGCCATATCATGTCACATATTTTGATTGCATGTGATGTTCATCTTTTATGCATCTTATTTTGCTTAATACGACGGTTATAAGATGATCCCTCACTAAATTTCAAGGTATAAGTGTTCTCCCTGAGTATGCACCGTTGCTACAGCTCGTCGTGCTGAGGCACCACATGATGATCGGGTGTGATAAGCTCTACGTTCACATACAATGGGTGCAAGCCAGTTTTGCACGTGCAGAATACTTGGGTTAAACTTGACGAGCCTAGCATATGCAGATATGGCCTCGGAACGCTGAGACCGAAAGGTCGAACATGAATCATATAGTAGATATGATCAACATAGAGATGTTCATCATTTAAAACTACTCCATCTCACGTGATGATCGGACATGGTTTAGTAGATATGGATCCCATGATCATTTAGATGACTAGAGGGATGTCTATCTAAGTGGGAGTTCTTAAGTAATATGATTAATTGAACTATAATTTATCATGAACTTAGTCCTGATAGTTTTTGCATATCTATGTTTTTGTAGATCAATGGCCCGTGCTACTGTTCCCTTGAATTTTAATGCGTTGCTAGAGAAAGCTAAGTTCAAAGATGATGGTAGCAATTACACGGACTGGGTCCGTAACTTGAGGATTATCCCCATTGCTGCACAGAAGAATTATATTCTGGAAGCACCACTAGGTGCAAGGCCCGCTGCAAGAGCAACTCCGGACGTTATGAACGTCTGGCAGACTAAAGCTGATGACTACTCGATAGTTTAGTGTGACATGCTTTACGGCTTAGAATCGGGACTTCAAAGATGTTTTGAACATCATAGAGCATATGAGATGTTCCAGGAGTTGAAGTTAATATTTCAAGCAAATGCCCGAGTTGAGAGATATGAAGTCTCCAACAAGTTCTATAGCTGCAAGATGGAGGAGAACAGTTCTGTCAATGAACACATACTCATGTCTGGGTACCATAACCACTTGACTCAGCTGGGAGTTAATCTTCCTGATGATAGTGTCATTTACAGAGTTCTTCAATCACTGCCACAAGGCTATAAAGGCTTCGTGATGAACTATAATATGCAAGGCATGGAAAATACAATTCCCGAGCTCTTCTTAACGCTAAAGGCTACAGAGGTAGAAATCAATAAGGAGCATCAAGTGTTGATGGTTAACAAGACCACTAGTTTGAAGAAAAAGGGCAAAGGGAAGAAGTGGAACTTCAAGAAAAAGAGCAACCAAGTTGCTTCTCCCGGGAAGAAGCCCAAGCCTGGACCTAAGCCCGAAACTAAGTGCTTCTACTACAAAGGAACTGGTCACTGGAAGCGGAACTGCCCCAAGTATTTGGCCGATAAGAAGGATGGCAAAGTGAAAGGTATATTTGATATACATGTTATTGATGTGTACCTTACTAATGCTTGTAGTAGCGCTTGGGTATTTGATACTACTTCTGTTGCTCATATTTGCAACTCGAAACATGGGCTACGGATTAAATGAAGATTGGCTAAGGACGAGGTGACGATACGCGTCAGAAACGATTCCAAGGTTGATGTGATCGCTGTCGGCATGCTACCTCTACATCTACCGTAGGGATTCGTTTTAGACCTAAATAATTGTTATTTGGTGCCAGCGTTGATCATGAACATTATATCTGGATCTTCTTTGATGCGAGATGGTTATTCATTTAAATCATAGAATAATGGTTGTTCTATTTATATGAGTAATATCTTTTATGGTCATGCACCCTTGATGAGTGGTCTATTTTTGTTGAATCTCGGTCGTAGTGATACACATATTCATAATATTGAAGCCAAAAGATGCAAAGTTAATAATGATAGTGCAACTTATTTGTGGCATTGTCGTTTAGGTCATATTGGTGTAAACCACATGAAGAAACTCCATGTTGATGGACTTTTGGAATCACTTGTACTTGCGAACCATGCCTCATGGGCAAGATGACTAAGACTCCGTTCTCCGGAACAATGGAGCGAGCCACTGACTTATTGGAAATAATACATACTGATGTATGCGGTCCGATGAGTGTTGAGGCTCGCGGGGGGTATCGTTATTTTCTTATCTTCGCAGATGATTTGAGTAGATATGGGTATATCTACTTAATGCATAAGTCTGAAACATTTGAAAAGTTCAAAGATTTTTAGAATGAAGTAGAAAATCATCATAACAAGAAAATAAAGTTTCTACGATCTGATCGTGGAGGTGAATATTTGAGTTATGAGATTGGTCTTCATTTGAAACAAGGTGGAATAGTTTCACAACTCACGCCACATGGAACACGACAGTGTAATGGTGTGTCCGAACGTCGTAACCATACTTTATTAGATATGGTGTGATCTATGATGTCTCTTACCGATTTACCACTATCGTTTTGGGGTTATGCTTTAGATACGGCTGCATTCACGTTAAATAGGGCACCATCTAAATCTGTTGAGACGACACCATATGAACTATGGTTTGGCAAAAAACCTAAGTTGTCGTTTCTTAAATTTTGGGTTGCGATGCTTATGTGAAAAAGCTTCAACCCGATAAGCTCGAACCCAAATCGGAGAAATGTGTCTTCATAGGATACCCAAAGGAAACTGTTGGGTACACCTTCTATCACAAATCCGAAGGCAAGATATTCACTGCTGAGAATGGATCCTTTCTAGAGGAGTTTCTCTTGAAAGAAGTGAGTGGGAGGAAAGTAGAACTTGATGAGGTAATTGTACCTTCTCCCAAATTGGAAAGTAGTTCATCACAAAAATCATTTACAGTGATTCCTACACCAATTAGTGAGGAAGTTAATGATGATGATCATGAAACTTCAAATCAAGTTACTACCGAACCTCGTAGGTCAACCAGAGTATGGTCTGCACCAGAGTGGTATGGTAATCCTGTTCTGGAGGTCATGTTACTAGACCATGACGAACCTACGAACTATGAGGAAGCGATGATGAGCCTGGATTCCACGAAATGGCTTGAGGCCATGAAATCTGAGATGGTATCCATGTATGAGAACAAAGTGTGTACTTTGGTTGACTTGCCCGATGATCGGCAAGCCATAGAGAATAAATGGATCTTCAAGAAGAAGACTAACACTGGCAGTAATGTTACTGTCTACAAAGCTTGACTTGTTGCGAAAGGTTTTCGAAAAGTTCAAGGAGTTTACTACGATGAGACCTTCTCACCCGTAGCGATGCTTAAGTCTGTCTGAATCATGTTAGCAATTGCCGCATTTTAGGATTATGAAATTTGGCAAATGGATGTCAAAACTGCATTGCTTAATGGATTTCTTAAAGAAGAGTTGCATATGATGCAACCAGAAGGTTTTGTCAATCCTAAAGGTGCTAACAAAGTGTGCAAGCTCCAGCGATCCATTTATGGACTGGTGCAAGCATCTCGGAGTTGGAATATACGATCTGATAGTGTGATCAAAGCATATGGTTTTATACAGACTTTTGGAGAAGCCTGTATTTTCAAGAAAGTGAGTGGGAACTCTGTAGCATTTCTAATATTATATGTGGATGGCATATTGTTGATTGGAAATAATACAGAATTTCTGGATAGCATAAAAGGATACTTGAATAAGAATTTTTCAATGAAAGACCTCAGTGAAGCTGCTTATATATTGTGCATCAAGATCTATAGAGATAGATCAAGACACTTAATTGGACTTTCACAAAGCACATACCTTGATAAAGTTTTGAAGAAGTTCAAAATGGATCAGTAAAAGAAAGGGTTCTTGCATGTGTTACAAGGTGTGAAGTTGAGTCAGACTCAATACCCGACCATTGCTGAAGATAGAGAGAAAATGAAAGTCATTCCCTATGCTTCAGCCATAGGTTCTATCATGTATGCAATGCTGTGTACCAGACCTGATGTGTGCCTTGATATAAGTTTAGAAGGGAGGTACCAAAGTAATCCAGGAGTGGATCACTGGACAGCGGTCAAGAACATCCTGAAATACCTGAAAAGGACTAAGGATATGTTTCTCGTTTATGGAGGTGACAAAGAGCTTTTCATAAATGGTTACGTCGATGCAAGCTTTGACACTAATCCGGATGACTCAAAGTCGCAAACTGGATACCACTACAAAAAAATACACTTCCGTGATGATACGTGTTTGTCACAGTAGGTCGCGTTTTTTGTCATGCATGTACATCCATGACAAATTTATGACAGAATCAAGATAGTCATACATGTGCTGTCGTAGAAGTGTTCCATGACATTACCAAAATTATCATCACGGAATGTCCACTTCCATGACGATAAATCGTGCGTCACAGAAGTGCTTTCGTCAAGGGTGACCGACACGTGGCATCCACCGTAACGGAACGCCGTTAAGCTATCGGGTCGGCTTTTGTATCCGATAACCCGTTAACAGCACCGACCAATGGGGATTTTCCACGTGTAAAATCATCATTGGCTAGAGGAAACACGTGTCGGCTCATCGTTGGGACAGATGGCATCCACTCATTGGACAGGAGGCGCCTATGATAGGTCGACACGTGGCACGGCCCAACAGTGGCCCATTCCGGTGAAAAAGGCCGGCCCAGTAAAAATTAGCAGGTCGGCCCATATAAGGCCTACTTGTGTCAGGTCCATTTAAGCCCACGGCCCATACGAGATGTGCCAATTCGGCCCGTTAAAGATTTGACACATTGCAGCCCATCGTCAGTTTGAGCCCGTTAACAGCCCGCTATATATTTGGGCTCAATATCGGCCCGATGAGTTCGGCCTGTTAACGGCCATTTAATGGATGGGTCAATTTTCAGGATGTACATCTTTCGGCCTTTTAGCGACCCATTTAAATGTTGGGCTAATTTCCGGCCCGGTGTGTCTTTTAGCCTGTTGACGGTCCATAAATCTGATGGGCCATTTGTAGTCGGACCTGAGTTTCGGCCTTTTAGTAGCCCATTTAAGTGTTGGGCCAATTTCTGGCCCGGTGTCACTTTCAGCCTATTGACGGCCCATAAATCAGTTGGGCCAATTGTAGTTGGACCTGAGTTTTGGCCTTTTAGCGACCCATTTAAGCGTTGGGCCAATTCCCGACCCTGTGTGCCTTTCGGCCTGTTAACGGACCATAAATGAGTTGGGCCATTTGTAGTCGGACCTTAGTTTTGGCCTCTTAATGGCCCATGCCCTTCATGGTCCAATACCAGCCCGGTTTCTCTTTCGGTTTGCTAAAGGCCCACAACACAGTTGGGCCGTTTACAATACGACCTGACTTTCAGCCTCTTAGCGGCCCATGCTCTTCATGGTCCAATACAAGCCCGCTGTCTCTTTCGGCCTACTAAAGGCCTACAGTATAGTTGGGCCATATGTAGCCCAAACTTAGTAACGGCCTGTTAACGGCCCATGAAATAAATTGGGGCCACATGTTGCCCACTTCGATGTCGGCCTGTTAACGACCCGGGAGGTATGAGGGCCGACCATTAACTTTCGGCCTAGTAAAGGCCCATTAACTTAATGGGCCCACTAAAGTTCGTTCATGTCTTTAGGCCAAATTAGATAATTTGAGCCCATTACGACGAGCAAAGGTACGGCATACAGGGAATAACGTTGCACATCCAGAATATATTACAGGAAATTACATCCACTGGGCAATCAAAGATTGATGCCAGTGCAAATAAATGAGAAGAACCTAACCATCTACAATGTCACAATCTGCAACCTCAGCACAGATGACGCCCATAAGCATGTGGGCAAGTTCTTGCTGCTTTGCCACACTGTCTCTGAAAACATTAATCAGTTGTTGTGTCGCACGACTCTGCACCTCTGATTCATCCACCATTTCCATCATTGCTTCAGCCATTAATTGGTTCACAAACATACATTTATTCCGTCGCATTCGAGACAGAGGATACTGAACAGATTCAGATGGCGATTTTGGCAGGCTTGTATTATTGATAGTGGAGAGTGTCTTGACCACTGCATCATAACATAAATTAGGACGGGAACCAAACAGATTAATCATGAGTTATTGTCATATTACCTGGCCTAGATTTACTGGAAAGAAACAATGGGGTTGCCTTGCTGTTTTCAGAGTTTGTCTTCTTATCTTCAGCAGCCTGCACAAAATTAACACACTAGCATTGCTATCATTGCCAAGTCAGATAATAGGAAAGCAACATTGACACAACGAACGTTTGGGCAACTAGCCTACACCAAATTAACACAATATGGCACAGCTATCATCAGCCAGGTAAGGTAATACGAAAGTAACATTAACACAATGAATGAATGGGCAACCAGAGAAGCACTACAATTCAGTAATGTGCGTGATATGAGATAGCACATTCATGCAGCTCAGTACGCAAAACTACCAGGAAGTTTTCCTTACAAAAATCAACATTGGCGCCTTTAACATTTTGCTACAACTAATTTTAGATCAGATAAAGGTTAGATTCAGGCCGATTAACAAAATACGTGTTGATGTAAAAATATAGTGATATACAACATGTACTTACATCAGCACTGGAGCACAGAGAATTCCCGCAAGATATTTTCCTCGAATACGAGCCCAATGCAGGAAGTCTTGTATCGTTTAACCTTATTTTCTAAAAGAGAGACGGGTAAGAAACATGTAGAAAATATGATCAGAATGCTATAAAAGTTCATGATGCGAGGATACGCACACGCTTCTTAGAATGGAGTTGACATTCTTTTGCTGGACTGGAGCGGGCTAGTTCTTTGGCCATTGGAATCTCCTTATTATCAGTGGGAGTTGGGTTTCTCTGTGCTGGAGTAGTATCTATGAAAAATGGAGTTGGTTTATTATCTCCTGGCGTTTGGATCTTTTGCAAAGACCTGGTTTGTAACCCTTCATATTCTAACATAGCCATCTTCCCCTTGCATGCCTTATATAGAAGAATGGTGATTCAGTTATAAAACATGCTACAGCAGAGGTGGAATAGGTACTGAAGAATAGAAAGGCATGACATATTGACATGTATTCACTCCATCCGGAAATAAATGGATGGGTCTAGGCGTATTTCAGTTCTAGATACATCCAGTTTTATCCATTTCTGTGACATTTAATCCGGACGGAGGGAGTATGATGTAAGAGCTAGGGATACGACAGGACAACACAGTAAAAAAAACACTGAAAAACCCATTGCAGAACCAAAGTATTCAAACCCACTGATATGAGATAGTACACTCATGCAGCTCAGGATGCAAAACTACAAGGCAGTTTTCCTTGCAAAAATCAACATTGTGGCCTTTAATCATACATTTTGCTACAACTAAATTTAGATCAGATAAAGGTTGGATTCACACCGATTAACAAAATACATGCTAATGTAAAAATATAGTGATATACAACAGGTACTTACATCTACATTGGAGCACAGAGAATTCCTGCAAGAATCTTTCCTAATAAACGATACCATTGCAAAAAACCTTCTATCTGTTAAGCTTATTTTCTAAAAGAGAGATGGGTAAGAAACATGTAGAAAATATGATCAGCATGCTATAAAATTTCATGATGCAAGGATACGCACACGCTTCTTAGAATTGATTTGACATGTTTTTGCTGGACTGGAGCGGACTAGTTCTTTGGCCACTGGAATCTGCTTATTATCAGTAGGAGTTGGGTTTCTCTATGCCGGAGCAGTATCTATAAAAACTGGAGTTGGTTTATTATCTCTGACATTTGGATCTTTTACAAAGGCCTTGTTTGTAACCCTCCAGATTCTAACATAGTCATCTTCCCCTTGCATGCCTTGTATAGAAGAATGGTGCTTTAATTATAAAACATGCGACAGCAGAGAGATGGAATAGGTACTGAAGAATAGAAAGGCATGACATATTGACATGTATTCCCTCCATCCGGAAAAAAATGGATGGGTCTAGGTGTATTTCAGTTCTAGATACATCATTTTTTATCCATTTCGGCAACATGTAATCCGTACGGAGGGAGTATGGTGTAAGAGCTAGGGATACGACAGGACAACACAGCAAAAAAACACTAGTTGAATGTAAAACTGTATGCTAGCGGAATACGTACAGAAATAACTAAGGCAACATACATGTGTATGATTGGGAGAATAAGATGGCATTGCAACAGAGCACTAGAACAACACTTCAATGTAAAAAACATGGTATGGTAGACAGATGAATAACAATGCATAAGACATTCAGAAGCATGATGTCCAAATTAAGCATATGGCATTGCGATAGAGTAGAATGACAGTACTTGAATTTGAAAACATGTTATCATGAATGGAATAGGTACTGAAAAACAGGAAGGCATGACATATTTACATGCATGATCAGCATGCTAAGCACATGGCATTGCAACAGAGTAGATACACTCCAGGACATTATATGCATGTTGTACCCATATCACAGGCCAAGTTAGAGCAAGGACCTTGTGGGGTGAAGAGGATTCATCATATTTCTGCAAGTCTTCTGAAGAACTGTCTTTACATGATCCATCATATTGGGTATCATTGACATCAAGTTTATTGGCCTTTACATTGCTCCGTGAGGTTCTTGTGGATATATCAGTGTGTGCAATTATATCTGACATGCATGGAAGACAACTAGTAGTTAGATTTATGTAATGAGTGCCTGTAGGAGACGACATAAATAGTAGGACTGGGGTTAACTAGCAGCAATAGGTCTCATAAACTAAAGGGAGAACACAGATGAAAGCTACAGAATATGTATCATTTATACTCGAGATTAACTAGATGGCACACAACAGTATTAAAGAACAACATAGGAAATACTAGAAGTGGTATAATACTATAATCACCAGCCTGTGGGATAACATTGGCTGATGGATGATAACTATGGAACAGTGTTACCTAAAGAACAAGTATCTTAGCTGAACTATGGAACAACGTTAACTCCTGAACAAGACCTGTTGGGGATATTACTATCAGCTGAGACCCGCCCAGGAGGGGCCGGGTCAGCCTTAATGGCGGGTTACATAAGAAGCCCAATAGACAGTCAAGATGATAGTTTATTAGTATATATAGAAAGCCTCGGGCCGGCTTAAGGCCCGTTATTGTAAACCGCCATATGGGCAGAAAGACTTGTAAAGAAAGGCATGTAAAGGAAGTCACTGAGCCAGACACGATTATGAGCCGGCCGGGACTCTGTAAGCCACCAGGCGTTAACCCGTGTATATAAGGGGACGACCCGGTGGCGGTTTAGGGTAAGAAACAACCAAGTCGATCACCAAGCCGGCGAGTTGAGCCTCTTGGAGATCGAAACCTCAGCAATACCAATCCCAACTAGACGTAGGCTTTTACCTTCATCGTAAGGGGCCGAACTAGTATAAAACCCTCTCTCATGTCCTTTGTCCCGATTAACCCCTTTAAGCTTCCTAGTGCGATGGCCCTACGACTAAGTCCTTGCCCTAGGACATCTGCCGTGACAACTCCACGACAGTTGGCGCCCACCATGGGGCCAGCACATGGTGGATTTGAGTTCTTGAAGGGCAACTTCGAAGGGCTCAAGGTATACGCTGTGGGCCGGATGACCAAGAGTCGTCGCGGCAAGATCTACATCGACGACGAAGGCTGGGGCCCTGAGGCCGGCTCAATCGAGTACGGGTACCGGGTCCCCTTCGGCGGAATTCATGTCTTCATCGGCTAGATCGGCGAGTTAGGCCCTGAGTCGGATGTCCACACCGACCTCATCGAAACGGCTCAGCGTGTCGGGTCCGCCCGTGTTCAATCTGTCGTGAAGCATGCCTTCGTAGGCTGCATCCATGGCGGTGAATACTCCGAAGGATCGATGGAAGGCGGGGAGACGGCCATCTGCTCTGATACTGCATCATCAACAGGTGAGACGGACTCGTTGTACCAACTGCAAGACGGCATGCTCAGGGGCTGTTCCGATGGCAGCAGTATTCTAGACCCCCTTGAGCCGCCGAATTGGGCCGGAGTCTTCATGGCAAGGACACAGCCTGGGCAGAACTCCATCGCAGCGACAGCGGCGGCCACCGGGTCGGCAGCTGCCGGGTCAGGAGACCCGCGCGCCCCCCGGCTCAGGTTCTCATGGAACTCATGGATAAACTGACGACTCTGTTAACCGATGTGGTAGAGCCGGCGAATAAAGCCCAGCATGACACAGAAGTGGCACGCGTGCGGGAGGAGATGGTGCAAGCTAAGGAAAATCTAGCCGCGGAGGAAACCCGGATGGCAGCAGAACGAGCAGCTTTGGATGCTCGTGCTCAGCAGCTTCAAGCAGAAACCTTCCGGCTCTCAGTGGGTCTTAATGCATCAAACGAGGTCATGAGGAGGAGGCATCAGAAAACTTAGTTGCGTCTGCCTTTAATGCTGGATCCGAGGAATTTGTTCCATACACCCGGAGCTGGAGGGAGCAACCCGCCAGAGGCAAACCGGGTCATGACGCTCGGTGCACCACTTCAGCCACGCACCATGGAGCCGCCGCGCATGAATACAGCTCCTCCTCGTTATATAGCAACGTCGTCGGGTCACTTCTCCAACCCCATGGAGAACCTCATTGCGGCGTCAGCTCGTTTGGCAGCTCTCCCAATGGAAGGCGACTCGCCAGCAGCAATGGAAACCTGGAGGGTAAGAGAACTACTTTAGACAGCTTTGGCCCAGCAGGATGCATACTCCTACAGTCGAGACAGGATTCATTCCACTCCTCGCCCAAGCCGGAGCCCAAGTTACAGTAGGCACATGGAATCTGCAGAGATGTCAAGTAATGCTCAACGCCACAACCGGCCATATAGGCATGAGCCGGTGCAGGCTGGAGCCCTCAACTTGGCGGATCAGGAGAGGATTCGTCAAGAGGCAGAACGGATGGCTCAGATAGCAGCAGAGAAGGCGGCTCACCAAACCTTTTCGGCTTATCCAGCAACCTCGGTTGAGGCAAGAGTGGTTAAGAGAACCGGAGGCGTACCTTGCCTGGTCCCAGCCATACGGAAGGTACCTAACTACACGGCTGACTTATAGCCGAGGGCTTGGATTGAGAGTTATGAGATGGCTATGGAGCTATTGGAGGTTAGTGATGCTGCAATGGCCAAGTACTTTTACCATGATGTTGGATGGAACGGCTCGGACCTGGTTGAAAGGATTACCACCCAATTCCATTGGCTCATGGGCAGAGTTGAAGGCACGGTTCATCCAGAACTTTAAAGACACGTGTAAACAGCCAATGTCAATTGTGGACCTGACCAATTGCAAGCAAGAGGATGGAGAATCTACAACCCATTGGGTGCAGCGAGTCAAGGAGATAATACATTCGTCTGATAAAATGGACGCCGGCTCAGCAGTTTTGATGTTGGAGAAAAATTGCCATTTTGAACCTCTGAAGCAGAAGTTGGGGCGGCTTAAACGTGACTGTAATGACATGGGAACGTTGATGGCGGCTCTTGTCAAGTATGCCGATTCTGATACCACCAAAGACCCGGCGTCTGATGAAGAAAAGGCAATGAAGGGGAAGAAGAACGGCAATGGCAAGGGTCACCAGCATAACCCGGCAAATCAAGGAAGTAATAAGCGTAAGGTTGATGAGTTTGTTGCTAATACTAATGTGCAGGGTGGTAATCAGCGGCGCAAGGGCAGACAGCCCCCTCGATCGGGCGGGTCAGGCCCCACCCTTGAGCAGTTGTTGAATGAACCTTGTCCAAGACACGGCACCTGGGAGAAGCCAGCTACCCACTTGTGGAAGGATTGCACGATCATGAAGGCGTTTAAAAATTCAAATGCATTTGATGGGGGTCATGGCCCGGGTGGCGGCTCAGGAGGCTTTTAGGGCCCGGGCGCCGGTTCAAGCGGAGGAGGTTTTCATGGTCATCCTAGTCACCAGGGAGGATATAATCAGCAACACGGCCAAGGGAATCAGCAGCAGCAACAATCCGGCTATCAGAGCAACCCAAAGCAGTTGAGTAGTGGACAGTATCATGTCTTTACTACCAGTTTATGTAAGAGAGACCAGAAACTCCACAAGAGGGTCGTCAATGTCGTTGAGCCGGCAGTTCCACGTTATTTACGTTGGTCGGAGCAGCCCATTGTGTGGAGCAGAGAGGATCACCCGCCCCGGGTTGATAATCCCGGTCACTTGGCGTTAGTAGTGGCACCTCAGGTTGGTGGGTACAAGTTTACTAAGGTACTCATGGATGGAGGCAGCAGCATCAACATCCTGTACTATGAGACGTTTCGCCGTATGGGATTGACGGATAAAAATCTTAAACAATCCAACATTGTTTTTCGTGGTGTGGTGCCTGGTAAGTCGGCATACCCAGTTGGTAAGATCGAGCTGGAATTAGCCTTTGGAGATGAGTATGACTCCAGAGCAGAAAAACTAACCTTTGAAGTGGTTAAAAATCAAAAGCCCATATCATGCTCTATTTGGGCGGCCGGCTTATGCCAAGTTCATGGCTCGGCCGTGTTACGTATATTTGCAGCTCAAGATGCCGGGTCACAAGGGCACCATTACAGTCCATGGGAGCCGGAAGATAGCCTTGGAATGCGAAGAAGGGGATGATGCCTATGCTGAATCTGTTTGTGCGACAGAGGAGTTGAAATTCTACAAGGATCATGTTGACCCGGCGGACATGACGTCATTAAAGAAACCAACAACATAGCATGAGCCGGAGTTAAAGTTCAGATCAGCTGATGACACTAAGATGGTTGACTTTGTGCCTGGCGATTCATCCAAACAGTTAATCATCAGCGCAAACTTGGATCCGAAATAGGAAAGCGCGCTCATCGAGTTCATCCATGAGAACTGGGACATCTTTGCATGGAAACCTTCAGACATGCCGGGTGTCCCGAGGGAACTCGCTGAGCACACTCTTAATATCGATCCAAAGTTCAAACCTATCAGACAGTTTCTTCGGCGGTTCAATGAAGAAAGGCGCAAGGCCATTGGAGAAGAGGTGGCCCGGCTCTTAGCGGCCGGGTTCATTGTGGAGGTCTTTCACCCAGAATGGTTAGCTAACCCGGTGCTCGTGCTCAAAAAGAATGGCACCTGGCGTATGTGTGTGGATTACACAGATTTAAACAAGGCTTGTCCGGCTGATCCTTTTGCTCTTCCCCGTATTGATCAGATCATTGATGCTACGGCGGGTTGTGCACGACTGAGTTTCTTAGATGCTTACTCTGGTTATCATCAGATTAAGATGGCAGTCAAGGATCAGGAGAAGACAGCATTTATAACTCCTTTTGGGGCTTTCTGCTATGTGTCTATGCCTTTTGGGCTTAAGAGTGCCCAGGCGACTTACTAGCGGTGTGTGCAGAATTGCCTTCACAATCAAATTGGGCGCAATGTTCATCCCTATGTGGATGATATAGTGGTGAAATCCAGGGAAGAGGAAACCTTGGTCACAGACCTGAAAGAGACTTTTGACAATCTTCGGGTTTACAAAATGATGCTTAACCCGGCCAGATGTGTTTTTGGAGTGCCAGCTGGCAAGCTCTTGGGTTTTCGGGTGTCTAACCGAGGTATTGAAGCTAACCCGGAGAAAATCAAGGCAATCACATCTCTAGCCAAACCAACCTGCGTCAATGATGTTCAACGACTGGCAGGTCGTGTGGCTGCTTTGAGCCGGTTCATAAGCCGGTTAGGGGAAAAGGCTATGACTCTGTATCAGTTGATGAAGAAAACGGATGTGTTTGTTTGGAGCGATGCTGCGAACGCAGCTTTTGAGGATCTAAAGGCACAGCTGGCTGAGCCGCCGGTCCTAGCTGCTCCAATTGAGAAAGAGCCGCTATTGTTATATGTAGCTGCCAACTCACGGGCTGTTAGTGTGGCTATGGTGGTAGAGCGCAAGGAGGCTGGCAAAGAGCATCCGGTTCAGCGGCCGGTTTATTATGTCAGTGACGTGCTAATTGATTCTAAGCAACGATATCCACATTGGCAGAAGCTTGTTTATGGGGTGTTCATGGCAAGCCGGAAGCTTAAGCATTACTTTCAGGGACATCCAATCACTGTGGTTAGCTCTGCTTCTTTGGGAGACATTATTCAAAACAGAGAAGCTACAGGGCGAGTTGCCAAGTGGGCAATTGAGCTTGGGTCTCATGGGCTGAAGTATGTTCCACGCACTGCGATTAAGTCTCAAGCTCTGGTTGACTTCATCAATGACTGGACAGAGATGCAGATGCCAGAAGAAAAGTCGGACAACACATATTGGACTATTCATTTTGATGGGTCCAGGCAATTGGAAGGCTCGGGGGCTGGAGTTGTATTAACTTCCCCACGAGGTGATAAATTTTGTTATGTGTTATGATTGATGTTTCCGTGCACTAACAATGCAGCAGAGTATGAAGCATTGCTCCATGGTCTTCGAGTGGCAAAGGAGATGAGCTTGAGCCGGGTCAGATGTCTTGGTGATTCAGATCTAGTGGCTCAGCAGGTATCTGGCAAGTGCGATTCCAAAGACCCTCTCATGGCGGCTTATCGCCAAGAGGTCGATTATGTTGCATGATATTTTAAAGGTTATCAGGTGGAACACATTGACCGTCGAAAAAACGAAGCAGCTGATGCTTTAAGCCGGCTGGGGTCTCAACGTAAGCCGGTACCACCCAACACCTTTTTAGATGTTTTGCATAACCCCTCTGTCAAGTTGCCCACAGAAGAAGATTTAGTTGTTCCTGACCCGGAGGCGCAGTTGGTGGCGGCTATTCATGTCATCCCAGATTGGGCGGTGTCGTTCTTGGCTTACATGACCCTGAAGAATTGCCAGCGGATGAGACCCTGGCTCGACAGATAACCCGGCGGTCTAAGTCCATGATGATTGCGGATGGAGAGTTATTTCATCGCAGTGTTTCCGGAGCGTTTCAACGGTGTGTTTCCCCGAAGAAGGTCAAGAAGTCCTTCGTGAGATCCATGAAGGCGATTGTGGTCATCACGCCAGGTCAAAATCCTTAGTGGCCAAGGCGTTTCGTCACGGTTTTTACTGGTTGACGGCTCATGCCGATGCAGAAGATCTGGTCGGTAGATGTGATGGATGTCGGAAATTCGCACGACGAGCACATGTGCCGGCTCAAGAGCTCCGGATGATTCCAATCACTTGGCCGTTTGCAGTCTGGGGGATTGACATGGTGGGACCTTTCAAAAGGTCTAAAGATAAGAAGAAACATCTCTTGGTGGCTATTGAAAAGTTCACTAAATGGGTTGAGGCGGAGCCTGTGAGTAAGTGTGATGCAGCCACGGCGGTTCAGTTCATGAAGAAAATAATCTTCCGTTTCGGTTTTCCACACAGTATTATCACAGACAATGGCACTAACCTATCCCAAGGTGCTATGGAAGAGTTTTGTCAGCGAGAGCACATCCGGCTTGATGTTTCTTATGTAGCTCATCCTCAGTCCAATGGTCAAGCTGAGAGAGCCAATCAGGAAATTCTGAAAGGGCTAAAGCCCCGGCTTATGGTTCCTTTACAGCGAACGCCGGGTTGTTGGGTAGAGGAGTTGCCTTCAGTGTTATGGAGCATCAATACTACACCCAACAGGTCTACGGGTTACACACCCTTCTTCATGGTTTATGGGGCAGAAGCAGTATTGCCCAGTGACATCCGTCATGACTCGCCCCATGTGGCGGCTTATGTTGAAGCTAACAATGAAAAAGCCAGACAGGATGCGCTTGACTTGTTGGATGAAGAAATAGACTTAGCAGCAGCACGATCGGCCATCTATCAACAGGACCTGCGTCGTTATCACAGCCGCCGGGTTAAGACCAGCACTTTTCAGGAAGGCGACTTGGTGCTCCGGCTCATCCAAGATCTTTCATATGCACACAAGTTATCCCCACCTTGGGAAGGACCCTTTGTGGTCAGTAAAAATTTAAACAACGGGTCTTACTACCTCATTGATGTTCGAGCGCATGCAGACTCACGTAAATCGGAAGAGGAGACCCGCCGGCCGTGGAACATTGCTCAACTTCGGTCGTACTATACCTGAGCCACCGGCTCTCATCATGTACATACGTTCACATTGTATATACGATGATAAGCAATAAAGTAAGACCATCGGTCTCTTTTCTTTTCAAAGATTATGCATCTTTATTATTTTTTCACAAATGACTATTAAGAAACTGATCATATTTGAATCAAGTTTAACCTTTTCTAGTCCGGCTTATGATTGTATTCGAATCTGGCTATACATCTCATGGTCACTTGGGGGCTTTCTGTTCAAACATAGTTCGTATTCGAACCAAAGAGAACATAGCTGTCGTAACCCGCTTGATCGGCTTAAGGACAAACTCACTTGGGGGCTTCTTGGTCGTATCCGAATCATAGCTTAACCCCTTTTGAGCCGACTTGGATCGTATTCGAATCAAGGTCGTTAAAAACCTCTCAAGGTCAGTTGGGGGCTTCCTTTTCAAACATAGGTCGTATTCGAACCAAAGAGAACATAGTTGTCGGTACCCTCTTGATCGGCGCAACGCCAAAGCCATTGGAGGCTATATGGTCGTATTCGAACCTTAGCTTAACCCGTTTTGTGACGCCCCGAGAATGTTGCGCCAGGTGTCTTCCAGTTATTCGCCGGTGTTGCCATGTCATTTGCTTGCGTGTTGCATCTTGTCATGTCATCATATGCATTGCATCATCATGTTTTCAGAACTTGCATCCGTCCCGGTCTCCTCGTTCCGTCCGTTGTCCGTTCTGAGCCCAGACACACTTGCACGCGCCCGCAGCATGTCCGAAATATTATTTTATAAGTGGCCAGAAAATGTTCTCGGAATGGGATGAGAGTTGGCGTGCGGTCTTATTATAGTGTAGGTAGACCGCCTGCCAAGTTTCATCACATTCGGAGTTCGTTTGATAGCCCAACCGTTAAACTATAGCGGCATTATAGCCGGGCACACGTCGGACGTTTTCGGTCTCCGGAAACAGTCACCGGGCCTCCCTCTCTTCTCTTCTCTCAGCTCGAGACCGTCTACACAGCTCACTACCTACCGTCAGGCCCAACCTAGGCTCTCTCGTCAGTCCACAGACCTCTTCACGCGCGCGTCCGAAAAGTTGTCCCGGACCCGACCCGGACAGGCGTTACCGTTGTGTCCGGATCATCCCCGAACATCTTCAAAACATCTCCGTTTTGTTTATTAGACTTCCTAACCTATTTTTCTCAACCGCTCGTCTTCGATCGTAGGATCCAGATTACTCCTAGCCAAACACCCACATACTATAAATATATAGTCCAACCCTAAATTTGAGGAGAGATGTCCCATCCTCCCAGCCGCCGCCGCCATTCCACCAAATCCCCCTCGGGATCTTGCCCGATCCACCCAATCGATCCTGCCTTCTCCTCATTTTCCCCAACCCACCAACCAACAAACCCCATCTCTCCTTCTCAGATCGACTCTGCGCTCGATCCCGAACGGATCAAGGCGCTGCCTTCGCTCCCGTGCCCGAGTGCCTGCTGGAGTTTAACCTCGCGCGGGCCTCGAACTTGTTCGTCGTCCCGAGCAGGAACGCTCGACCCCGAGCTCTTCCTTCCCCGAAGCTCCTCCTCGTGCGCCCCCTCCTCGACTCTACGCGCCGCTGCTCTGCTCGACCGGATCGGGAGGAGCCCGATCCCGAGCTTCCCCGTCGCCCCACCGTTCCTTCGTCTTCGCCAAACCCCGCCGCCTCCAGTGAACGTCGCCGGTGAACCCAGGAGGTCCCCTGCCTCGCACCCTTTTTATCCTTTTCTTGGATCTTAGATTCCTCTCACCGTCTCTCTCTCTAATCTCTCTGCTCTCTCTCCCGTTGCCCACAGGAACGCCATGGCCTCCCCGTTGTACCTGCGCCGCCGTCACCCCATGTCCCTGAGCACCCCGTCGCCCCCTTGCCCGTTAATTTCTGCCGTGCTGCTTCGCTCGCATTGCCCCGGCCCCTTCCGCTCCATCCACGCGAGGTGAACGAGCGCACCAGTGGCATCCGTTGACCGCGTCGTTGCTCCCGCGTCGCCAGGCCCAACCTCGTCCTCCCCGTCGTCAAGTCCGCCGCGTGCGTCCTCTGCTTCCAGGACGAGAGCAGCGCATCTCCAGCGCCTGTGTTGACCACGGCCTGCCCAGTTCCTTTGCCTCCTGGGCCTCAATCCAGCCGCGCTTGGGCCTCCTTGCCTCTCCAAGGCCCAGCATGCCGGCCTCTCTCCTCTCCACCGAACGGGCCAAGCCCATGGGTGAGCCTCACTGCTGCGCCCCCTCCCAGTGTTGGGCCAACCAGATCCGGCCCGAGATGTATTTTTTTCCGCAGAACGTTTTAGCTAATTTCCTGAGTACTGCCCGTTTTGCAGAATAGTCCCTAGAGTTCATGCATTTAATAACTCACAAATGGTGCATCGGATTAAAACAATTTAAATATGTAAAATGCTTAGAATTTCATATAGTTTCATAATATGTCATTTTCACCCATGTTTAAAATGTTGTTTGTTCATAACTAAAATGGTTTAATTCATAACTAAATAACCGTAACTCGGAATTTAATAAACTTCATATGTAAATGGGGTAGAATTTTTCCTAGTTTAACATGGCGGCATCATCTTGCATGTTTAATAACTATAAAATATGGTTTAGGGCAGAACAGGACCAAACCTAATATATGCACATGGGGATTTACGGGAATTGTTGTTCGTTGTTTCCGGCCTCATTTAAACTTGCCTAGATAGGTAGTTTTCTTTTGCTTCACCCTCTTGCCATGTTTAACAACATTTAATATTGTTGGGTACATAAATGAGATCGAACTAAATAACTTGTCGTGGTGTTTTGTCAATATGCAACTCGTTGCATGTTGAGCTCCACTTAATTTGTAGGGTTGTTTGTGCATTTTGCCATGCCATGCCTCATTAAACCGGACATGCATCATACTTGTTTGCGCATCGTGCCATGATTATGTGATGGTTGTTTACTATGTTGTGTGCTCCTTTCCGGTGTTTCTTCTTCGGGTTGGTTCCGTTAACGTAGCATTTGTGAGGACCCGTTCGTCTACGTCCGTTTGTCTTCTTCATGGGCTCGTTCTTCTTCCTTGCGGGATTTCAGGCAAGATGACCATACCCTCGAAATCACTTCTATCTTTGCTTGCTAGTTGCTCGCTCTTTTGCTATGCCTATGCTGCGATACCTACCACTTGCTTATCATGCCTCCTATATTGTTGAACCAAGCCTCTAACCCACCTTGTCCTAGCAAACCGTTGATTGGCTATGTTACCGCTTTGCTCAGCCCCTCTTATAGCGTTGTTAGTTGCAGGTGAAGATTGAGGTTTGTTCCTTGTTGGAACATGGAGATGTTGTTCCTCGTTGGAACATGTTTACTTGTTGGGATATCACAATATATCTTATTTAATTAATGCATCTATATACTTGGTAAAGGGTGGAAGGCTCGGCCTTATGCCTGGTGTTTTGTTCCACTCTTACCGCCCTAGTTTCCGTCATATCGGTGTTATGTTCTCGGATTTTGCGTTCCTTACGCGGTTGGGTAATAATGGGAACCCCTTGACAGTTCGCCTTGAATAAAACTCCTCCAGCAATGCCCAACCTTGGTTTTACCATTTGCACTAACAACCTACCACCTTCCCTTGGGTTCTGCAGACTCAAGGGTCATCTTTATTCTAACCCCCCGGGCCAGTGCTCCTCTGAGTGTTGGTCTGAACTAGAGTCCTGTGCAGCGCCCCCTCGGGGAAACTCGAGGTTTGGTTTTAGTTGTACGGAGCGCTCATCTAAGTGTGCCCTGAGAACGAGATATGTGCAGCTCCTATCAGGATTTGTCGGCACATCCGGGCGGTGTTGCTGGTTTAGTTTTTCCTTGTCGAAATGTCTTGTAACCGGGATTCCGAGTCTGATCGGGTCTTCCCGCTAGAAGGAATATCCTTCGTTGACCGTGAGAGCTTGTCATGGGCTAAGTTGGGACACCCCTGCAGGGTTTTGAACTTTCGAAAGCCGTGCCCGCGGTTATGGGCAGATGGGAATTTGTTAATGTCCGGTTGTAGAAAACCTGAAGTTGACCTTAATTAAAATGAATCAACCGCGTGTGTAACCGTGATGGTCTCTTTCTGGCGGAGTCCGGGAAGTGAACATGGTGTTGGAGTTATGCTTGACGTAGGTTGCTCTAGGATCACTTCTTGATCATAGTTTCTCGATCGTGCTTTGCCTTCTCTTCTCGCTCTCATCTGCGTATGTTAGCCACCATATATGCTAGTCGCTTGCTGCAGCTCCACCTCATACCTTTACCTTACCCATAAGCTTAAATAGTCTTGATCGCGAGGATGCGAGATTGCTGAGTCCCCCGTGACTCACAGATACTTCCAAAACCAGCTTGCAGGTGCCGATGAGTCCGTGCAGATGACGCATCCAAGCTCAAGGAGGAGCTCGATGAAGATCTTGTCCTTTGTGTTGTTTCGTTATAGTTGATCAGTAGTGGAGCCCAGTTGGGGTCGATCGGGGGACTTTGTCGCATTTGGGGATTCTTCTTTTATTTTGGTTCCGTAGCCGGACCTTGATTGTATTTGGATGTTGTAATGCTTTATTCATGTATTGTGTGAAGTGGCGATTGTAAGCCAACTATGTATCTCTTTCCCTTATGTATTAATGGGTTGTGTGAAGATTACCTCACTTGCGACATTGCTTTCAATGCGGTTATGCCTCTAAGTCATGCTTCGACACGTGGGAGATATAGCCGCATCGAGGGTGTTACACGTTTGGTCCGGTTTACTGATCGTATTTGAATCAAAAACCCCCAATCTTTTGAATACAGAATTAAAATTATGTTTGTTATCTGTTGCTTGCCTTTGAGTTTTTGTTGTTTCAATATTACAAATGAGATAGCCTGGTTTTCTTCGCTGGCTCAATTACTGGACAACACAGTCGCCCGGGTTATTCAAGCCGGTGGTCTAAGGATCACGCGGGTATCTTGGAATCGTTCCGATGGTTTTGTGACGAGAACATTGTCTTGGTGCCTCCTGTCAGGGGTTTTGTGGCAGTGTCCCGGGGAGTTGAGCTCCGAGGTGTTGTCGTCACAATTTTATCGTTGAAGTTCTGGAATACCTGAGTTTAGTTTCCCCCACATCGAAAATCTCTTTTATGCAGTTGTTGGTGAGATAACCTCGACGCCACCCAGTACTGGGGCGGGAGTTCGGGAGTATTGCCATAACTCATATAACGGATGCTTTTCGAAGGTTGAGGTAGACGATTTCCGAAGGTTTCTTGGTTATGTGTTGAAGGATGGATACAGCTGGATGTAGGATTTGCTAGTTTTGGGTGAGATATTATGCTTCCCCTGTATCCCCAACACCTGATTGCATAACCGGAAAATTTCGGGGGTTTATAAGTGGGAATTCAAGTAGCTCTTATGATATCTTTCCGACGGATGTATGGTATGAAATTGGGGTTCGACGGCTAGTGGTCCGCCTATTCACGGTCGGTTTTACAGTGGTCTTGTTGTGTCTTAAAGAGTCCTTGGCTATGCTGACTCGGGGACACTTCGTATGTCATCTGCACTGCCTTGTACATGATGGTGTTGTACGATCGAGCCCGTGTAGGCCCCACCACGAAAACTTCGGATGGAATCTCTATCATATGTTTGTTACGGCTTATTTTGCAAGCCAATCCTTTGTTTTTGTTTGGAGTTGTGGTATTCGAGTTGCTTCAATGTCAAGTGTTGATTCCATACCTTTTCCTAAGCGGTGTTCTCATACCCCGATGTGAACACTAATCCTCCATGATAATCGAGATTGTTATGCCAATCTTGTTCAACCGGTGTGCTTCTCTTCAAGTGGATCCGATCATTTCAACATCCGCAAGATCAATTCTAAGTTTTCTCAACGGTGTTTGTTTCATCCGTTCCAAGTTGTCTTTGTTTTCCCACCCTCCCACCCTTGTTTCTTCGAGGACTCAGATTTCTTATTCAAGTATCCTTTTATTGATGGGAAGTCTCTCCATTCTTTTCCATCCATGTTCTTATCCGGTGATTCTCATGAAGATGCTAAGGAAGCTACAAGTTCATCATTGTTCGTTCTTTTCTTCTTCGGTGGATTCAAGTCAAGTTTTGTTGATCATACCTTTTCCTCGTTTCAATACTTTCTCTTGCCAGTGCACCTCTTAATCATCCACTTCTCACTACTCAATTGTTCCGGAGTGCTCAAGATATCTCGAAGATTCGTGTTTCCACTCTGCAGTTGTTCAATATCTTTCGAGGATGTTATCTCATTCAAGTCATTTAATTCAACCGGTGCATTCTCCTTTTCAAGTAATCTTTTCAACGGTGTATCTTTTGAGTGGGCCCTAACCCACAGGTCTTTCCCAGGATCTTACCTGACTCCTCTATTTTCCCGGAGCTATCCTCAAATTTCTTTTCGAAGTTTGACGTAAGAATGAATTGTCATCAGTCAAATGTCTTTCTCCAAGATCAGTTAAATTCTTTTCATCGTTGGCTCAACCTTCCCATTCTTCATTCCGGAGTGTCTAAATAATTCATGGTGGTGTTTCTCGTCGTCTTTCTCTGCATTGGAAGACCGAAGAAGATTTTTCTCTCAATCTTGCTCCATTCTCTTCAAGATTCGTGATGCTAGCTTACTGCCATCCTCTCATAATTGTTTTGATTGTGAGTATTCTTTTCACCTATCCGGAGAAATTCAAGAGTCTTCTCAGTTTGATTATCCGGAGTCCATCATTTCAGGTTATTCATTCTCAGCTTCCAGTTATCATTCTCCAATCTTACCGGCGCATCGTTCAAGTGATCTCTAATCAGTTCGAGATCTATTTGTCCTCATGTATCAAATCCCCTCAAGTATCGTCTTTCGTTTTCCAATTCTTTCCGGTGATTTGTGTACTTGCCACTTTCATTTTTCAATCCTAACGGTGGTTCGTGCAAGAGTTCTCGTCATTCGTTATCGTATATATTCATTCGTTCTTCTCAATCCTACCGGTAACTTGTGAAGACGTTCTCAAGTCATGCTATATCTATCTTAATCCTTTCGACAAGAATAAGTAGTATGCCAATTCAATTGCTTGTCGTCAATTTGAATTGCTGAAGGATAAGCATAATGCAATTCTTATTCTTGTTTCATCGAGTTTATTCAATTCCTTATTCCGGAGCCTCATCAAAAACTCTCGGTTTCACTTGTTTAATATTTCTTTCTGAAGCTCAAAGTTATTTCAATTATATCATTCCAAAGATCTATCTAATCATTGCAAGGATTCACCTTGTGTTTCCAACTTCTCTATCCTTTCGTTTGATCATCCCTTTGCTTACCGGAGTTCTTCATGGAGGTCTACATGATCGTTCATCAAGGATTTAATTCCTTCTCGGAGCGTTCATCAAGATTCTTTTCAAAGGAGCTCAAGCTTTCTTCATCTTGCAATCCGGAGTGCAATTCTTTTACCTTATCTTTTGAGGTGGTGTTATGTCATTCTAGATAATTTTCCCTTCGTGTTTCATGATTTACCAGTTTTTCAAGAGTGACATATCTAAACCCATCATTTTCTCTTTGCTCAAGACATCTTTTCAATCCCATCAATCTCTTCATTGGAGTATCTTGGGTTATATTTCACCTAAAGCTTTCCCTAAGGATTGTTGCTATCCATGGTGCTTATAATCACCCAAGTTCTTCAATTATCCTCCCGGTGAATAAGTTTCTCGTCTCCTCGTTCATATCAATCCAATTCTTTTCCCGTGAGTGGCAGGTTGTCACCTCATAATTTGAGATGTATTCCACAAGACCATATCAAGCTTATCCTTTCGTTGTTGGTTTCCCAACAACTCCGTTCGACCCTTCTCCTAAAGATGCCTCTTCAAGCACTTTTGTGGCAGAAGTTGGCATTTTCTTCTCAATTCTCCTATTTCAATTATCTATCTTCTATTTCTTCCTTCCGGAGGCATTGTGATGCTCATCTTTTCAACCCATCATCTCGTTTTGTCAAAGATCATGTTCTTTTCATGCCTATCCATTTTACCGGAGTGTTGTGCCCTTTTTGCTCAAGTTCTTTTCGCCTTATCAAGCCTTGCATCTCTTTTCAACCGGATTGCTTCCCGAATTTGTTCTTACTTGTTCCTCTTTCTAAACGGAGTGCTTTCAACTTTGTTCATCTCCGTTGTTTTCTTCTTTTCAATTTGTTTAACCTTTTCAAGGTTCTTTGGTTTCACTCGTTTCTCAAAGGAGCAACTTAGTTTTTACCACTTATCTTCCTTTTTCCGTTGTCCCTCCGGTGCCATTCTAGATCTCGGGATGAGATCCTCTCGTAGTGGTGGAGTGTTGTGATGCCCCGAGACCGTTGCGCCAGGTGTCTTCCAGTTATTCGCCGGCGTTGCCATGTCATTTGCTTGCGTGTTGCATCTTGTCATGTCATCATATGCATTGCATCATCATGTTTTCAAAACTTGCATCCGTCCCGGTCTCCTCGTTCCATCCGTTGTCCGTTCTGAGCCCAGACACACTTGCACGCGCCCGCGGCATGTCCGAAATATTATTTTATAAGTGGCTGGAAAATGTTCTTGGAATGGGATGAGAGTTGGCGTGCGGTCTTATTATAGTGTAGGTAGACCGCCTGCCAAGTTTCATCGCATTCGGAGTTCGTTTGATAGCCCAACCGTTAAACTATAGCGGCATTATAGCCAGGCACACGTCGGACGTTTTCGGTCTCCGGAAACAGTCGCTGGGCCTCTCTTCTCTTCTCTAGGCTCTCTCGTCAGTCCGCAGACCTCTTCGCGCGCGTGTCCGAAAAGTTGTCCCGGACCCGACCGGGACAGGCCTTACCGTTGTGTCCGGATCATCCCCGAACATCTTCAAAACTTCTCCATTTTGTTTATTAGACTTCCTAACCTATTTTTCTCAACCGCTCGTTTTCGATCGTAGCATCCAGATTATCCCCTAGCCAAACACCCACATACTATAAATATATAGTCCAACCCTAAATTTGAGGAGAGATGTCCCATCCTCCTAGCCGCCGCCGCCATTCCACCAAATCCCCCTCGAGATCTTGCCCGATCCACCCAATCGATCCTGCCTTCTCCTCATTTTCCCCATCCCACCAACCAACAAACCCCATCTCTCCTTCTCAGATCGACTCTGCGCTCGATCCCGAACGGATCAAGGCGCTGCTTCGCTCCCGTGCCCGAGTGCCTGCTGGAGTTTAACCTCGCGCGGGCCTCGAACTTGTTCATCATCCCGAGCAGGAACGCTCGACCCCGACCTCCTCCTTCCCCGAAGCTCCTCCTCATGCGCCCCCTCCTCGACTCTGCGCGCCCCTGATCTGCTCGACCGGATCGGGAGGAGCCCAATCCCGAGCTTCCCCGACGCCCCACCGTTCCTTCATCTTCACCAAACCCCGCCGCCTCCAGTGAACGTCGCCGGTGAACCCAGGAGGTCCCCTGCCTCGCACCCTTTTTCTCCTTTTCTTGAATCTCCGATTCCTCTCACCATCTCTCTCTCTAATCTCTCTGCTCTCTCTCCCGTTGCCCACAGGAACGCCATGGCCTCCCCGTCGTACCTGCGCCGCCGTCACCCTATGTCCCTGAGCACCCCGTCGCCGCCTTGCCCGTTAATTTCTGCCGCGCTGCTTCGCTCGCGTCGCCCCGGCCCCTTCCGCTCCGTCCACGCGAGGTGAACGAGCGCACCAGCGGCGTCCGTTGACCGCGTCGTTGCTCCCGCGTCGCCAGGCCCAGCCTCGTCCTCCCCATCGTCAAGTCCGCCGCCTGCGTCCTCTGCTTCCAGGACGAGAGCAGCGCATCTCCAGCGCATGTGTTGACCACGGCCTGCCCAGTTCCTTTGCCTCCTGGGCCTCAATCCAGCCGCACGTGGGCCTCCTTGCCTCTCCAAGGCCCAGCCTGCCGGCCTCTCTCCTCTCCACCGAACGGGCCAAGCCCATGGGAGAGCCTCACTGCTGCGCCCCCTCCCACTGTTGGGCCAACCAGATCCGGCCCGAGATGTATTTTTTCCGCAGAACGTTTTAGCCGATTTCCTGAGTACTACCCGTTTTGCAGAATAGTCCCTAGAGTTCATGCATTTAATAACTCACAAATGGTGCATCAGATTAAAACAATTTAAATATGTAAAATGCTTAGAATTTCATATAGTTTCATAATATGTCATTTTCACCCATGTTTAAAATGTTTAAAATGTCATTTGTGTAACTTTGTCCATATGCCATGCTAAAATGGTTTAATTCATAACTAAATAACCGTAACTCAGAATTTAATAAACTTCATATGTAAATGGGGTAGAATTTTGCCTAGTTTAACATGGTGGCATCATCTTGCATGTTTAATAACTATAAAATATGGTTTAGGGCAGAACAGGACCAAACCTAATATATGCACATGGGGATTTACCGGAATTGTTGTTCGTTGTTTCCGGCCTCATTTAAACTTGCCTAGATAGGTAGTTTTCTTTTGCTTCACCCTCTTGCCATGTTTAACAACATTTAATATTGTTGGGTACATAAACGAGATTGAACTAAATAACTTGTCGTGGTGTTTCGTCAATATGCAACTCGTTGCATGTTGAGCTCCACTTAATTTGTAGGGTTGTTTGTGCATTTTGCCATGCCATGCCTCATTAAACCGGACATGCATCATACTTGTTTGCGCATCGTGCCATGATTATGTGATGGTTGTTTACTATGTTGTGTGCTCCTTTCCGGTGTTTCTTCTTCGGGTTGGTTTCGTTAACGTCGTGTTTGTGAGGACCCGTTCGTCTACGTCCGTTTGTCTTCTTCATGGGCTCGTTCTTCTTCCTTGCGGGATTTCAGGCAAGATGACCATACCCTCGAAATCACTTCTATATTTGCTTGCTAGTTGCTCGCTCTTTTGCTATGCCTATGCTGCGATACCTACCACTTGCTTATCATGCCTCCTATATTTTTGAACCAAGCCTCTAACCCACCTTGTCCTAGCAAACCGTTGATTGGCTATGTTACCGCTTTGCTCAGCCCCTCTTATAGCGTTGTTAGTTGCAGGTGAAGATTGAGGTTTGTTCCTTGTTGGAACATGGAGATGTTGTTCCTCGTTGGAACATGTTTACTTGTTGGGATATCACAATATATCTTATTTAATTAATGCATCTATATACTTGGTAAAGGGTGGAAGGCTCAGCCTTATGCCTGGTGTTTTGTTCCACTCTTACCGCCCTAGTTTCCGTCATATCGGTGTTATGTTCTCGGATTTTGCGTTCCTTACGCGGTTGGGTAATAATGGGAACCCCTTGACAGTTCGCCTTGAATAAAACTCCTCCAGCAATGCCCAACCTTGGTTTTACCATTTGCACTAACAACCTACCACCTTCCCTTGGGTTCTGCAGACTCAAGGGTCATCTTTATTCTAACCCCCCGGGCCAGTGCTCCTCTGAGTGTTGGTCCGAACTAGAGTCCTGTGCAGCGCCCCCTCGGGGAAACTCGAGGTTTGGTTTTAGTTATATGGAGCGCTCATCTGAGTGTGCCCTGAGAACGAGATATGTGTAGCTCCTATCGGGATTTGTCAGCACATTCGAGCGGTGTTGCTGGTTTAGTTTTTCCTTGTCGAAATGTCTTGTAACCGGGATTCCGAGTCTGATCGAGTCTTCCCGCTAGAAGGAATATCCTTCGTTGACCGTGAGAGCTTGTCATGGGCTAAGTTGGGACACCCCTGCAGGGTTTTGAACTTTCGAAAGCCATGCCCGCGGTTATGGGCAGATGGGAATTTGTTAATGTCCGGTTTTAGAAAACCTGAAGTTGACCTTAATTAAAATGAACCAACCACGTGTGTAACCATGATGGTCTCTTTCCGGCGGAGTCTGGGAAGTGAACATGGTGTTGGAGTTATGCTTGACGTAGGTTGCTCTAGGATCACTTCTTGATCATAGTTTATCGATCGTGCTTTGCCTTCTCTTCTCGCTCTCATTTGCGTATGTTAGCCACCATATATGCTAGTCGCTTGCTGCAGCTCCACCTCATACCTTTACCTTACCCATAAACTTTAATAGTCTTGATCGCGAGCGTGCGAGATTGCTGAGTCCCCCGTGACTCACAGATACTTCCAAAACCAGCTTGCAGGTGCCGATGAGTCCGTGCAGATGACGCATCAAAGCTCAAGGAGGAGCTCGATGAAGATCTTGTCCTTTGTGTTGTTTCGTTATAGTTGATCAGTAGTGGAGCACAGTTGGGGTCGATCGGGGGACTTTGTCGCATTTGGGGATTCTTCTTTTATTTTGGTTCCGTAGCCGGACCTTGATTGTATTTGGATGTTGTAATGCTTTATTCATGTATTGTGTGAAGTGGCGATTGTAAGCCAACTATGTATCTCTTTCCCTTATGTATTAATGGGTTGTGTGAAGATTACCTCACTTGCGACATTGCTTTCAATGCGGTTATGCCTCTAAGTCGTGCTTCGACACGTGGGAGATATAGCCGCATCGAGGGCGTTACACGTTTGGTCCGGTTTACTAATCGTATTCGAATCAGAAACCCCCAATCTTTTGAATACAGAATTAAAATTATGTTTGTTATCTATTGCTTGCCTTTGAGTTTTTGTTGTTTCAATATTACAAATGAGATAGCTTGGTTTTCTTTGCCGGCTCAATTACTGGACAACACAGTCGCCCGGGTTATTCAAGCCGGTGGTCTAAGGATCCAAAGGTACGAGCTACTGAGATATGATGATTATTGAATATTCAAGGAGTATTAACTTTTATACATATTGAATTATCAGATTCATCACCCGGGTTATTTGAACCGGCGATCTAAGACTCAACAAGGACGAGGTATGATTCTTACTTATATGCGCTTACCGGCTGCATTAACTTAAGAGTTAGTATTAACCCTTATCCTTTATTTATATTTGTCTCTGTTTTTTGAGGTGGAGATATGGGTTGTAAATTAGGTGTTTAAACCCGGTTGGTTCTAAACCGCCTTGCCAGATTTTTCCTTGTGTTCACAGGAACAGAGTTTAAACATTGCAGAGACAAGTATTAAAACGATGCATAAGAAAGCATTAAACATTGGCATCCGGAAGCACAGATTCACATAGGAGTGTTTTATGCGCGATGGCATAAGAAAACATGCGGTGTTTTAAACAGCTAAGCTATTACAAGGTTTTATAAGCCCATGAAGATGATCATTGTCCTTCTCTCACCGGTTCACCATCTTGAGTCTGCTGGAAGTTGGATTTGGACCAATCAAAGCCGTTCATGGCGACAAATTCAGCTTCGTCGTCAATCAGGCCGACCGGGTCAATTTCCGGGGCGAATGTATCTTCTCTCACAGGTGGAATCAGATCGGCAACTTTGTATGAAGGAGTGGCCATCTTCTTATTTGCACCGTCAAAACCCGGCTGGTATTTGTCCACGTTGGTGTCATCTCCAAGGCTAGTCGCCTGAGGCCGGACCTCACGGACGCAAGCTATAAAATCATCTTGATCAAAAGGAGACCCGTCCTCCTTCACGGTAAGATAGCCCCTTGCCATGTCCGCCGGGTCTAGGTCTGGCACCCAAGCTTTGGAACGGCTTAGGGCAGTCAGTGCATCGGCTCGCGCACAGGAGCGTTTTACCTCTTGGAATCTAGCAGGAAGGATGGACAGCTTCTTCAGGACATCGCTAAGCCGGTTGGATCCTTGATTTACCGGAGAGATAGCGGCCAGAGCCCGTTGTGCACCAGTGTATAGTTGTGAGACCAAGGTGTATACTGCCTTCAGCTTAATCAACAGGTCTTGGCTCAGATTTTTGCTTCCGGTTTAATAGAGTCAGTTGGCGGATCATATTCCAGTTTAACAAAAAATTATATTCAAGATCAATTTAGACGGATTACCAAAAATCGCAGCAACCATCTAAGATACCCGGCCCTTCAAATTGTTCAGCTCTGTTGAAATTTCTTTCAGAGCTATTTCGGCTGTCTCAGCTAGGTGGGTCAGGAGTGTTTTCTCATTGTCCCAAGTTTTCTCTTTGGCGGCAAAGCTGGTCTTCAAAGTCTCCGTTTCAGAAAGGCTCATTTGCAATTTGGAGGTGGAAGATTTGATTTCTGACTCCTGACTTGCTAGCCGGGTCTTTGCGTCAGTCAATTGGGAGGTCAGTTCAGATAATGCATTCTGTGAAACAGTTAGATAAGTCAAGATTTGGTTTTAAATTCCAGTATCCAAATTCAAAATTCGAAGTCCCAAGTACTTTATGAATAAACCACTTGGCACTTGGGGGCTAATGTATGCCAAATCAAATTTTTGTGACTCTACCAATATATTTGAAGTCCCAAGTCCTTTACAAAGTAACAGCACTTGGCACTTGGGGGCTAATGTACGCAGCTCAGCAAATTTTTCAAGGTTAAACCGGAGTGTTAAAATACTTTAAAGACAGTTTTAAATTCTAAAGTACCGATTCATTAATGATCTAAATGAACCGGTCCTTGGGGACTATGGGTGAAGTTTTGTTCTATCAGTACAAGGCAAAGCTTCAGAGATAAAAGTTTTGACTTACATTCTAAGTCTACAGGTTATTTCATTTCTCTTATAATCTGAAGACTTGGGGGCTGAAGGAATATTGGTAAACCGGAAATAACATACCTCATACTTCAACTGAAGCTGCTTGACCATCTCAATCTTAGACTCACGACTGGAGTGTACATGACTGAGATAGCCGGATAAGATATCACTGGCATTGAGACGGTCATAGTTGGCGATATCAAAGCGAACCTTCTGCTGCTCCAATGCTTCTTGCTTTGCTGTGCACCGAGCCAACACCATTGGATTCCCCGGCTCAACAAAGCGGCTCCCAGTAATTTGAACATCTGGAGCATGTGGAGACGGCGGGTCAGTTGAGCTTGACGGTCCGACGGTGGAAGGATTCATGGTAACTTGGCTGAGGGACGGCTTCAAAGGATACGCTTCATGGATAATAGGCGGGTCTTCTGGGGTGGCAGTTAATGGAGAAGGCGGCCTAGCCGGCTCAGACATTGGTACTGGCGGGTCTTCCGCCGGCTTTGTTACCTTCGCTTTCTTGGATCTAGCCCGGCCACTAAAGAAAAAAAATAATACAGGACAATCAACATCAAGATACAATTGAATAGCCCGGAAGAAAAGAAGATTTTTTGATTACCCAGGGGCAGTCTTGAAAGCCGGGAATTGTGTTTGTGAAGAGTCGCCTGAAGAACGAGACACCTCCTAAAAAGGTAAAAGAAAGGAGTTAAAAGGAATACAATGAGCAGGATTCATTAAAACCAGTTAAGGACAGTAAAAGTAAACCTTGTTCGGGCGTTTTTGAGGGGTCTGTTGAAGGTCAACAGCCGGTTCATCTTCAATCTCAGCTTCACGGCGGCTTTCGTGTTGCTGTTTTTTCAAATGAAAGTTGGGATCCAAGTGAGCTAAAGGGTTAGAAAACCTTACTTTACGGATCACTCGTCGAACTTTGTGTCTTGATAAGGGCTCTGAATCGGAGGAAATGATAGTTACCTCTGCTTCCCCGGCCTGACTGGCCCCAGTGTCATCCTGGTAAGGATCGGTGTCAATAAGATTGTTAAAAAATTGGCCAAGGGAATCAAGGGCTACCTCTGAGTTAGACGTATCATCAAGCTTCATTAAATCTTCAGCAGTGGTTTTCTTCTTTTTCTTTGATTTCTGGGTCGTCTTCTTGGTGTTCATAGCGGCGGCTTTCGCCTTCTTGGCAGCTTCATGGTCATATTTCACCTTCCAGAAGTCAGAATTGGCCTGTAAAGACAAGAAGAAAGATCAGTATTAAGTACTAATAGCTAGGAAAAACACAAAGAAAAAGAGATCAGAATGTACTTACTTCTGGCACCGGATTAATCTTTTAGAAGGGACTTAACCCAACAATACTGCAATCTTCGTACTTCCCATTTACCAAAAGGGTTGACATCAAAACAATGTCTTCTTCGGTGAGTTCAACTGGGCTGTGACGAAGAGGGTTGTCCGGGCTTCCGTCATATTCATACAACAGTTGAGATCGACGACTTAATGGAATAACCCGCCATGAGATCCAGCAACGGGTCAGATCTACTCCGGTTAAACCATTACCCAAAAAGCTGTTGATTCTTCTAATGGAGGGAAGAAGCTTCCTATGTTCAGCGACGGTAAGCTTATCCGGAAGGGTGAACTTGGAGTCAAGACGACTAGGGAGGTAACCCGGCAGAGGCTTCTCGTTTGCTGGAGAAGTATCCTGACAATAAAACCAAGTTTGGTTCCAGTCCTTTGGGTGGCTCGGTAAGACGATGAGAGGAAAAACGGCACCCTGACGGCGCTGAATCGAGATGCCTCCAAGTTCTAAGCTAGAACCGTTGGTGCATTCATTCTGACGATTCAGATAAAAGTACTCTCTAAATAGCTCTACGGTAGGCTCTTGCTGAAGATATGCCTCACAGAGCACTTGGAAGTTACAAATGTTGGAAATAGAGTTGGGTCCAAGGTCCTGAGGATGAAGTTTGAAAAAATGAAGGACCTCTCTGAAGAATTTTGAACCGGGCGGTGAAAAGCCACGGTTCATGTGGTCAGTGAAGATAATCACTTCTCCGTCTTTTGGATTGGGACGTTCTTCCTCCGAGTCAGGAGCACGATAAGACATGACATTCTTTGAAGGCAGAAACCCAACGATGAAGAACACTTTTAACCATTCCTCAGTTACGAATGAAGGGACCCAGTTACAGACGGTGGGTGACTTCGACGGCATGATGTGCAACGAACTAAAAAATAAATAATAATATGCCGGTTCAGTCTACGGTCAATTATAAAGCAAGTAATGGCGGTTTAACTAAGGGCTAATGACATATAGGGAAAAGAAAGCCGGAGTGGTAAGCCGCCATGACTACATATTTTCTCAGAAGGCAGATTCAGTTAAGTGTTGGCATAAACAAGTTTCACCAAGTTATCATTATCATTTTGGATCAAAAGGTTGATTCAAAAAGGGAAATATTCTAGACCTAAAAACATAGTACAGATGAGTTTGTCGACTATAATGAAGCATCTATGCAGGTAAAAGGGATCTACTGATATCAAAAATGAATGCCAAACAGCTACCGCGCGAGTTATATCTCTTTTCTGGATCAAAAGAAGTTGTGGAGAAGATCTACAAGATGGTCTGTGATGAACGGATGAAGAACACTGAAGAACTCGCAAACCTAGAACAGATCTAGGTGTGTGAGAGAGAAGAAAACTTACAAGATGCAGGTCTGCCGCGAAGAGTCGCCGCGTTTTCTGGACGGACTCAGGGTGATGCAGCGGCCAAGCTTCATGACGACGACGAGAGTTGCGGCGGTGGCGGAGCTCAAGCAGCGACGGGGGTTGTGAGAGGAAGAAGATGAGGAAGAAAGGAGAATGAGAAAGACCTAAGTTATGCCTATTTATAAGGGAGTGCGCGAACAGGCGGGCGCGAAAATCAAGGAGACCCAATAATGATTATCCAACTGAACAGACGCCTCGATTCCCGGAAGGCATTAAAAATGGAAGATCCGTTGGAAGATGACGTCATGAAAGTTTGCGTTTCAAAAATATGATGTCACGCCGGGTTAAAGAAGTTTTCAGACAGAGGATGGATTCTGCCTAAGTATTGAAGATTGACAAAGAACAAAGTTCAAAGTCAACCTGGGGCCTAATGTTGGGGATATTACTATCAGCTGAGACCCGCCCAGGAGGGGCCGGGTCAGCCTTAATGGCGGGTTACATAAGAAGCCCAATAGACAGTCAAGATGATAATTTATTAGTATATATAGAAAGCCCAAAGGCCTCGGGCCGGCTTAAGGCCCGTTATTGTAAACCGCCATATGGGCAGAAAGACTTGTAAAGAAAGGCATATAAAGGAAGTCATCGAGCCGGACATGATTATGAGCCGGCCGGGACTCTGTAAGCCACCAGGCGTCAACCCGTGTATATAATGGGACGACCCGATGGCGGTTTAGGGTAAGAAACAACCAAGTCAATCACCAAGCCGGCGAGTTGAGCCTCTTGGAGATCGAAACCTTAGCAATACCAATTCCAACTAGACGTAGGCTTTTACCTTCATCGTAAGGGGCCGAACTAGTATAAAACCCTCTCCCGTGTCCTTTGTCCCGATTAACCCCTTTAAGCTTCCTAGTGCGATGGCCCTACGACTAAGTCATTGCCCTAGGACATCTGCTGTGACAACTCCACGACAAGACCCATAAGAGATCAGCATGAATATACAGTGAAATGTGATGATCTACTTTCCATGCTTAGATGAATAAAAAAGCCATAAATGTTGCACACAAGTAAGATGAGGGTACAACCTATCTGGCTGCCATCCATAGGAGTGAGCATCATGTGCTGACTTGTCGATGGCCCTACAGTTGTTGTGGTTGTGCATGTCGGGCACGCGCATTCGATGTAGGGAACTGTTGAGTGGGGACTATAGCTCCCTTCTGGTGTATGCTTCCCTTGTTGGAGCAACTGCGGTGAGTTGGAAGACGGTGTGTCTGAAGATGCAGATAACGCATAATGTTAAGAACGATATATCTCTTTGATCTGAAGAAATACACTAAGAGATCAACAGCAAGGTACGAGAGTGGTCACACGTCTATTGACTGAAGACTAAATTGGGGTCACACGATTTTATTTTATTTTGGTACTGTCCGATCTACGCCGGATGGCTGGCCGTCTTGTGCCTCCCGGCTGACACTGTTCGGAATCTTCCCCGAAGAGCCAGCGACCAACGGCAGAGCAGCCTGCCTCCGCCGTTCGTGGCCGCGGCCAAAACCCCGCTCCCTGCCCCACTGCACTGCCGTGGTTGCGCCGCCCCCGGGCCAATCCACAAAGACTCCCCATCATCCAGATCCGGCGGCGGCAGTACCTTCAACCCACGCAACTCTAAAAGATAGCCATCTAAGCGTTGCTTCCGCGGCGAACTTTGCGGCCCCGCACCCTTACGTTAGACACCAGCCAACCGGCAGCCTAGGAGCTCCACCGCCTCGAGGGGTGCTGCTTCCCATTCCAAATCGATTGGCCCAGAATAAAAATTCAGACAACTGATGATTAAATAAAGTGATTTGAGATGAGGGTGCGACCTATCTGGCGGCATGGTGAAGTAGGCAGGTCCAGCTGCCGAGTCGGTGAGGCCGGCGCGGTTGCGATGGCGACCGGCGGCAGGGAAAGAGCGATGTCGCGATGGTCGACGGCTACGCCGAAGCAGCGCCAGGACTCTGGACGGATCCGAAGTTGGAGCCGCTCCGGCGCCGTGAACAACGGCGGGGGTGAATCGGCTCCGGTACGGTTCACGCGGCCGTCGTCGAGGCAGCACCAGGAGCACGGAGTAAGAGGCACACGGCCCAGCGCACGACGGCAAATGGATAGCGTCTCCAAACCTGGCCAAATGGGTCATCCTAGGCGTGCCGGCACGATAGCCCGCGTGCTTGGCCCGTCACGGGCTGACCCGGCACGTGACTTAACGGGCCGTGCCCGGCACGTGGCCCGGCTAGGGCCGTGCCAGGGCTGGCTAGGCAGGCACGCGTGCCAGCCCGGCCTGGCATGCCTAACCATCTAGTATATGGGGACTAGCTGGCATGGGCAGTTGCGGGGGGACCAGGAGGTGTGGCCCATGAGAGCGACGTGCGCACGAGAGCGAGATGATAGCGACGTGCCTCCTGGCACGAGCGAACAAGAGAGACGTGCCTCCTCCACGAGCGCACGACGCGTGAGATTTTTTTTTCGAGGCAAGAGATCACGTACGTAGCATGCCTCGATTTGTTACTTCTTTTTTTATGAGAAACGCCTCGATCTGCCTCTCGTGCTGGCGTACTTACCGGGCCAGCGTGCCGGCACGTTCACTCAGGGGTCGTGCTTGGGCTATGGAGGTCAGCACGCGTGCCGTCCCAGCCTGTCCCGTCTACTAAGCGTGCCTGGTCGGGCCATGCCGTGCCTGGCCCGTTTAACTTAGGCCGGGCCAGGCCGGGCTGGCCTGTTTGGCCAGGTTTGAGCGTCTCCGGCATTAGGGAGGAGGCCGGCTGTGAAATTGGTGCGGTGGGGGCGCCATGGAGGTGGGGCTGAGGTTTCACAACTCGCGAGAAGGGTGCTTCCCGGGGATAAGGTGATTTGGCGCCCACGAGGTATGAATGGGGGCGGGCGGGGGAAATTGGGAGGGGAGTGGAACCATGTCTTACGGACGCATTTGTCTGAAATGTGAGGGGGAGTTACAGTTCTACCCTTGCCTATAGGCTTCTCGTCTTGGGTCTGTGTACTGAGGGTCAGGGATAGTAGAGTAAATTTGCTTCTCTGGGCGGGAGCGATTTCGGGCGAGGAGGGCGTGTTTTGAACTATAGTGGGCGCGAGCGATTTCGGGCGAGGAGAGCATGTTTTGAAATAGTGGGCGCGAGCTATTTCGGGCGAGGAGAGCGTGTTTTGCCGAGCATGGTTTATGAATTATTCGGCACATGTTATTTCGGCCGAGGAGAAGGCGCGCTTGGATGAAGTTATGAACCTACCCTCGATGTACAACGGGCCAATTGATGCGTGTCCCACATAGGAAGGTAATTTCGTGTCTCCCATTTATTTTCTCGGGCAAATTCCACCGAGCAGAGAGGATGTTTAATGGTTCGTTCAAATTTTGGGAGAACGAGCATCCACGTCTACCTTTCCAAGTCGATTCGGATCAAATTCTGAAATATTAGCTTGCCACTTATTTTTTAGATGGAGATATGATGCTCGGGAGTAATGTGTTTTTACATGCTCGTTGCTAGCGATTTACTATATGACAAATAGTTGACCCACTCAAAAACGCGAATCAAACCCAAAATGAAATATCTTGATTCAATGAAATAGCTCGTTCAGTAGGTCAAAATAGTGAACTAAATCCAAAATTGAACACCTCAATCGAGTAGCATGTTGTACAGTATTATAGTACTCCATGAACATGTTGGAAGTCAAATTAATGAACTTGTTTGATATACGCATATATCCGTTCATGTGTGGATTGCAGACAACATGTTCTCCAACTTAAATATTTGAATGCAAGTTTATATCGAAACATGGTTTATATCAGTCTTTGATGCATAAAACGCGACCTCCCCCTCTCCCGGACTCCTGTTCTCTCTCTCTCTCTCTCTCTCTCTCTCTCGCCGACAATCTTCAATTATGTCGCACGCATCCGACACAAAAACCTTGTTCGTCCCTCTCCCTTTCTCTCCATCTCTCTCTCTCTCTCTCTCTCTCTCTTTGTGTGTGTGGGGGGTCTTTCTAGTTCGCATGCATATATACACCATCTATAGGTCTCTCTCGCACACTATGTATGATACTCTAGCTAGTCCAAGCTAGATATCTTGGGTGCACTCATCGTACGCACACAGATTCCTTGGCTCTTTGCCTGTAACTCTCTCACGCACCACTATGTCGTCTCGGAGCTCTTCCCCCCTCTCTCAAACTTTCCATCCACCTAGGTCACACATACACATGCATATCTCACTCGCACTCGATAGGCCCATCTAAAACTCTATCTCTCCCCCTCGTTCTCTCTCCATCTCACACATGCACACACACAATCTCATGCCCAGCTAGCCAAGTATGATGGTCTCTCACTCAATTGTAGGCACACGCAGTCCCCCCTATATGTATATGACTAGCTAATCTTAGTCTCCATCACAAACATGTGCATGGTCTATCTCGATTTCTCTCGGGAATCTTTCTATCGCGCACGCACTCCCTCGATCTCCCACCCATATAGTCCCCTCACGATCTCGACGGGATCTCTCTATCACAAACACACCCTCTCTCTCCCTCCCCATGCGTCCATGCCATCCATGTGTCCCTCTCGACCTTTGTTCCTTGTTGGCCACACCTCTATTGGACATGTGCTGAAGGAAATATGCCCTAGAGGCAATGATAAAGTTATTATTTATTTCCTTCTATCATGATAAATGTTTATTATTCATGCTAGAATTGTATTAATCGGAAACATAATACATGTGTGAATACATAGACAAACAGAGTGTCACTAGTATGCCTCTACTTGACTAGCTCGTTGATCAAAGATGGTTATGTTTCCTAACCATAGGCATGAGTTGTCATTTGATTAACGGGATCACATCATTAGGAGAATGATGTGATTGACTTGACCCATTCCGTTAGCATAGCACTTGATCGTTTAGTTAGTTTGTTGCTATTGCTTTCTTCATGACTTATACATGTTCCTATGACTACGAGATTATGCAACTCCCGTTTACCGAAAGAACACTTTGTGTGCTACCAAACGTCACAACGTAACTGGATGATTATAAAGGTGCTCTACAGGTGTCTTCGAAGGTACTTGTTCGGTTGGCGTATTTCGAGATTAGGATTTGTCACTCCGATTGTCGGAGAGGTATCTCTGGGCCCTCTTAGTAATGCACATCACTTAAGCCTTGCAAGCATTGCAACTAATGAGTTAGTTGCGGGATGATGTATTACGGAATGAGTAAAGAGACTTGCCGGTAACGAGATTGAACTAGGTATTGAGATACCGACGATCAAATCTCAGGCAAGTAACATACCGATGACTAAGGGAACAACGTATGTTGTTATGCGGTCTGACCGATAAAGATCTTCGTAGAATATGTGGGAGCCAATATGAGCATCCAGGTTCCGCTATTGGTTATTGACCGGAGACATGTCTCGGTCATGTCTACATAGTTCTCGAACCCGTAGGGTCCACACGCTTAAAGTTTCGGTGACGATTGTATTATGAGTTTATGTGATTTGATGTACCGAAGGTAGTTCGGAGTCCCAGATGAGATCGGGGACATGACGAGGAGTCTCGAAATGGTCGAGACGTAAAGATTGATATATTGGACGACTATATTAGGACATTGGAAAGGTTCTGAGTGATTCGGGTATTTTCGGGGGTACCGGGGAGCTACGGGAATATGAGGAAGAAGTAATGGTCCTCATGGGCCAAGTGGTGGAAGAGAGGAGGCAGGGCGCCCGGCCCCCCTATCCCAAACCGAATTGGACTGGGGGGTCGGCCCCCCTTTCCTCCTTTTCCTCCTTCTCCTTCCTTCTCCTTCTCCTCCTTCCTTTCCTCCTCCTAGTAGGAGTAGGAAAGGGGAGTCCTACTCCTACTAGGAGGAGGACTCCTCCTCGTGCGCCCATAGAGGGCCGGCCGGCCTCCCCCCTTGCTCCTTTATATACAGGGGCAGGGGGGCACCTCTAGACACACAAGTTGATCAGTTGATCTCTCCCAGCCGTGTGCGGTGCCCCCTCCAACATATTCCACCTCGGTCATATCGTAGCGGTGCTTAGGCGAAGCCCTGCGTCGGTAGCAACATCATCACCGTCACCACGCCGTCGTGCTGACGGAACTCTCCCATGAAGCTCTGCTGGATCGGAGTTCGCGGGACATCATCAAGCTGAACGTGTGCTGAACTCGGAGGTGCCGTGCGTTCGGCACTTGGATCGGTCGGATCGTGAAGACGTACGACTACATCAACTGTGTTGTGCTAACGCTTCCGCTTTCGGTCTACGAGGGTACGTGGACAACACTCTCCCCTCTCGTTGCTATGCATCACCATGATCTTGCGTGTGCGTAGGAAAATTTTGAAATTACTACGTTCGCCAACAATGGCATCCGAGCCTGGTTTTATGCGTAGATGTCATATGCAGGAGTAGAACACAAGTGAGTTGTGGGCGATATAAGTCATACTGCTTACCAGCATGTCACACTTTGGTTCGGCGGTATTGTTGGATGAAGCGGCCCAGACTGACATTACGCGTACGCTTACGCGGCCCGGACCTACCTCCCACCCGCCCACATCAATGCACACGAGCGGGAGGCCCCACCTGTCATCCGCACGTCGAACGGTCGCCGTCCTTATTTAAGTGGGAAGCATGGACGGGTCGTCGTCCACAATGCCCCACGCCATCTTGTGGCCTCCTCGAAACCCGATAGCCCCCGTCCCAAACCCTAGCCAACACCTCGCCGGTCGGCCGCCCGCAGCCATGGGCCGCAAAGGCAAGCACGACCGCGAGGTTGGTTCCTCGTCGGGACGCCGCCGCGGCTCGCCATCGCCACCACGCCGGGCCCTCGCGCCGCCCGCCTTCTCCATCGCGCCCACGTCCGACGGTGGCCGCGACCGGCATTACGTCCGCTCATTGGTGTGCCGCCATTATTGGGAGACGAGGATGCCGCTCCCCTGGAGCGACGTCCATCTCCCTAATGACTGGCATCTCTCCGCCGACCGGGTCCCGATCCCACCGGTCCCGACGAGCGGCCGTGCGCGCGGCAGGGAGATCAGGCGCCGCCGCCGCCTCCTCCCCGACGACCTCTTCTACGACCCCAGGTACGCCCCTGACTCCGGGCTCTGGGACACCTGGTTTCGTGATGAGCACGACACCAGGCGCGCATCCTTCTTCGCTGGCACCTCGACGGGGCCGCGGCGGCCACGGCAGGAGCGCGCAGCGCCTGCTCCCCAGGAGCGCGGGCGTAGGCGGGTGCGCGGCATCACGCCCATGTCGTCGCCTTCGCCGTCTCCATCACCGCCACCACTGCCTTGCATGAAGGATGAGGAGGAGGCCCGTCTCATGGCGCGTGTCATGGAAGGACTCCATGTACACGCATGATGAGCGGCAATGGGAGGGCCTGGAGGAGATGACGGCCCGCTCCGCTGCCGGCGAGGTAGCCATCCCCGAGGAGGAGCCGCCGGTGGCCGTGTTCCAGCAGCTGCTGGGCCAGGGGTGGGGCTGGTCCTGCACTGCTCCGGAGATGGCCGCCGGCGTGGGCGTGAACTGGTGCCCCACTCTGCCGCGGTCACCGGAGCGGGAGGTGTCGCCACGGGAGGAGGTGGTGCAGGCACCTCCGGCCGTCCAGCCCGCCCCCGTCTACAACGCACCGTCGGCCCACCTGTGGACGTCGCCGGCCTACGTCGACCTCGTCAGCGACGACGACGACACCGGCGTCCAGTGAAGACGGCGACGGCCACGGCACCGATGGGCGCGGCAGAAGCACGCGGGAAGCGTTTTTTATTTTGTTTTTATATGTTAATTACGAAACTGGGCCTTTTAAGTGGCCGTGGAAACTGGGTCGTTTTGTGGCCAACCCCTATATATGTTTTATGTTTTTTTAAATGCGTTTATTTACTTTTTTAGTTATTTCATTCTAGTTTTTATATTTTTCTTATTCACGTCCACCCCGGACACGATTTGGGGTGCGGCCGCGCGGTGGGCGCACGCACGACCCATCTGACAAAGCCGGACACGGGCGAACCCATCGACGCCCCAAAGGGACAAAATCAGGCCAATCCGGACGTCCGTTTGGGGTCGCGCGGTGGAGTTGGCCTTATATACAGGGGCAGGGGGCACCTCTAGACACACAAGTTGATCAGTTGATCTCTCCCAGCCATGTGCAGTGCCCCCCTCCACCATATTCCACCTCGGTCATATCGTAGCGATGCATAGGCGAAGCCCTGCGTCGGTAGCAACATCATCACCGTCACCACGCCGTCGTGCTGACGGAACTCTCCCGTGAAGCTCTGCTGGATCGGAGTTCGTGGGACGTCATCGAGCTGAACGTGTGCTGAACTCGGAGGTGCCGTGCGTTCGGCACTTGGATCGGTCGGATCGTGAAGACGTACGACTACATCAACCGTGTTGTGCTAACGCTTCCGCTTTCGGTCTACGAGGGTACGTGGACAACACTCTCCCGTCTCATTGCTATGCATCACCATGATCTTGCGTGTGCGTAGGAAAATTTTGAAATTACTACGTTCACCAACATGTGCTACAGGGGTGTCTCTCTCCATTGCAAACAATCACACACTAGCTATCTTCGTGTATCTCCTTGCCTCGCTTTTCCATCTCGGAGATGCATGTGTGATATGTTCACATAAGAAACGAAAAAACACTCTCTCTCTCTCTAATTTATCGTTTGTTGTCACTTTCTCTTTCACACACATACTCTTTTTGCACACTTACTCATTCTCCTTCACACGCACTTGATCTGTCTCGACTGAGGCACTCTCCTCGGTCCATAGCATATAGATTTATTGAAAAGTCAAACATCACAAAGTTTGACCATGTATGTGGAGAAAAAGAATTACATCTAGTACGGCAAACATATAACATTAGATTCACCATGAGATGTAGTTTTGTATGATGTATCTTTGGTATTGTAGATATAAATAACATTTGCGTAAACCTGATCAAAGTTTTCAAAGTTTGACTTCTAAAAAATTTACATGCACTGCATTATCAAGCGGATGGAATATCTCTTTCCCCCTCTCAGCTATCTGACGCACCACTCAGCCTTATCGGGGCTCCTCAATCTCTCTCAAACTTTATTGGTCAGTTTGGTTCGTGACCTGACCCTCATGACTTGATGGCCGGTACTGCCTGGTGTGGACGTGAGATGTAAAATATTTCTGCCTGGCCAGGCTTGTGTGGTGTTGAAGCGTTTGGTTCATGCCTGGGCCAGGCAAAACATCAATGTCCCATCAATCAATCCATGCATCAATTATTTAATGCTAATATCCATCCATGTTGCTGTTAGCCTCGTGGCCACACGACCAGGCACGACCAGGCGTTCGAAATCGGTCGCCTGGGCCAGGCTACTTGCAGTGTCTGGAGTTCACCCAGGCTAATTAAAGTGCAAGGGAACCCAGGCCAGGCAGGCTTTCTTTTTCACAGGGTAGCAACCAAACAAGCGTGCATGAAATCCAGCCACAACCCCAGGCCAGGAAAAAGATGCTCAGGACGCAAGCCAAACTGGCCTTATATCTCCCTGGTTCACACATACACATGTCTCGCTCGCGCTATACATATATACCCATCCAACACTCTCCGCCCTTGTTCTCTCTCCATGTGACACGCACCCCCCTAAGTACCATAATCCCTCAATACATCATAGGCGCAAGCACTCCCCCCCCCCTCCTAAGTATGATTATCTCTTACTAGCCAACAGGAACACACATATTATCTCCTTCCATCCATACGTGTATCTCGATATCTCTCGGGGCATCTTCTATCGTGCACACACCTTGTCACTCGATCTCCCACCCATGTAGTCCCATCATGATCTCCAGGGGATCTCCCTATGACAAACATACACTCTCTCCTCCCCATGTCTGCATTTTCTCCGTACGTCTCTCTCGACCTCTCTCCCTTGTTTGTCAGACCCCTCTTGGCCACGTGCTAGGGGTCTTGCTCTCTCGGTTCCAAACAACCACACACTATCTCCTCACCTTGCCTCCGTTGTCGAATATGCATGTGTGATATGTTTGCATAAGACACGCATGCTTTTTCTCTACTTTTATCGTGTGTTGTCCATGTCTCTTTCACACACGCACACACACTTTTTTTCACTCTCTCTCTCTCTCCCTCTCTCTCTCTCTCTTGTTAGGGACTCTATCACGTCCATAAGCATATGGATGTTTTGAAAAGTCAAACCTTAGAAACGTTTGACCAGGTATATGTGGAGAAAAACATTTACATCTGGAACGATCATTAGATTCATCACAACATGTACTTACTTCATACTATCATTTATCTTTGGTATTGTAGATATAAGTAATTTCTTTATAAACTTGGTCAAAGTTTCAAAAGTTTGACTTAAAAAAATGTTGGAACTACATTATCGAACAGAGGGAGTAGCTCTCTCTATCTCTATCTCTCATGGGCCTCCCCTCTCACTCGAACTCTCTATACCAACGGATTATACGCTCAGTGTGTCAGCGTATAGCTCCGTATATTGTTTAGTTGACCGGTCAACCAATCCACATGTTGCCTTGTCAGCTCGTGTTCTGTATCTTCGTGTGCTGGCCCATGTGGCAGTGGATGAAAATAAGTAAACTAGAGGCCCATCTGACACGCGGTGAAGTAAACAAAGTTGAAACCACTCGGGGTAGCACCCCGCACGCTAGTAAATTGAGGGCGCATTGAGGACAAACTTCTTGCGCGCGAAGGACGCACTCGCGCACAATTCACCACTGCGCGGCGGCATGCACAGAAGGACGCACTCGCGCACACCCAGCACACAACACACACCAGCACACGTGTACCCCGGCGTCACCGCCGGTTGAGATGGATGGCGAGGCAGCCAACAAGCGGAGGCGGCTCGAGCCAAAACCGCATCCGGCGAGCCTGGACTTCATCAGCAGCCTCCCCGACGACACGCTGCTCGTCATCATCGGCCTCCTCCCCACCAAATCTGCCGTGCGGACCGCCCTGCTCTCCCGGTGGTGGCGCCCCCTCTGGCGCTGCATCCCCCTCAACCTCACCATCGACAACTGCCTCTGCGACAGGGTTTGCAAATGCATGGCCGCAGTATCCAAGATCCTTTCATCGCACCCTGGGCTAGCCAAACGCCTTGACATCCGCATGTTCAGTACCAACTGCAAGGTCCAACCCAAGTTCGACGAGTGGTTCTTATCCCCCGCCCTAGATCAGCTCGAGGAGCTCAGCTTTGAAGCTGGACGATGTCGCTCTCTGCCGTCGTCCGCGCTCCGCCTCACGCCAACGCTGTGCTGCGCCAGCTTCAGCTCCTGCTATCTTCCCCAGATTAATGTCGCGCCCGCTCTTCTTCTCCCTCAACTCAAGCAGCTCGACCTCTTCGACGTTGTCATCTCGAAGAAGGCTATGGAGCACCTGGTCCGCAGCTGTACTGCGCTCGAGTACCTTCGTCTTGAGCAGATCCACGGGTTCATTAGCCTCCACATCGCTTCGATGAATCTCCGATGGATTTATGTGCCTTGCTGACCCTGCAACAAGACATCAATTGGGAAGAGATCACTCCAGTTGTTCCACGTTATGGTCATTGAGAATGCGCCTTTCCTTGAGAGATTGCTTGTATCAGATCTAGAAGGTCCAACAAAAATCACAGTCATTGACGCGTCGAAATTGACAGCGTTGGTGTACTCGTCTGCCAAATTCTCCTGGTTTACTCTTCCAATTTTGTAGTATCAAAATTTGACCATAGATTTAACTGACAAAATGTTAATGCATGTCACTAAGAACTATATCGTTGGATTCGTATTTGAACATAATTTCAAATGGTGTAATTTTTAGTGACATGCATTGGCATTTTCTTAGGTAAATCTATGGTCAAAATTTTATACTAAATACGAGGTAGTATTACAAAAGTGGGCTATGTAGGCCAAAACATGTGCCAAATTCACTTGTGATGCATTTGGCATCGATGCCCCTCCATTGTTCACCTGGTGTCCCAATCTGGATCACCTACTTTGCTCCGGTGCCAAATTAACTCACGCAATGAAAAAACACTGCGTGGGAGAGAGAGAGGACTAAGGCGATAAAAACACTTGTTTGGGAGAGTGAGAGGCTGGTGTAGTTGGTTTGATTGATTTGTTTATACATGTGGGTCTGTGTGCATAGCGGTGCCAACTCTCTCACATCGCGAGAGCAGTGCCAAAATCTTTTGATTTGGCATCGATGCGTGTTATGTGGCATACTTTTGCAAAATATGGCATCGGCCACATAGTGGAAGGCAACAAATGCCCAAGCTCTTCATGTGCTCCTAGTTAAATGAGAGGAAACAGAAAGAGAGAGAGAGAGAGTGAAAAAATATCACTAGCCAGCCAACCCTATCGTATGAGCGAATGATATTGGTACCTCTTGATGACACGGCAATCTTATGCAGCCAGGTGCTCTAATATGTTCTCTTCTTTTGCAGATAAAAAAAGACCCGAAAGTGAAAAATGTGCTGCACTATAACAATCTCATCGAATGCCTTGATCTCCATCTTACAGAAATTGATTTGATCGACTACCGAGGCAGCACATCTGAGATTAAATTGGCCAGGTTCTTTGTTCTGGAGGCAAGTGTGCTCAAGGTAATGAGGTTTGGTGTTCTCTGGCGCAACAATGAATGGTGTGCTGGTCACCGCAAGCGTCTAAGCCTAAATGACAAAGTCTCCGCAGAAGCTGAATTTGTTTTTGAAACATCAAGTGGCCAGAGACTCGAAAACTTATTTGCCCATTAGTGACTTGTCAGGGCGGTGGATTTTAGTTTGTATGATAATGTTGCATCCACCTAAAGTAATGAAAGTTCTTACGTAAACTTCCTAGTAATTCCCTCTTCGTAGGTGCAGCATTACTCCTAACATTTGTAATATCAGTTTGAAACTTGTAATCTTGTCGTGTCCTATTCCCGCGTTTTCAAAATCCTGCGAATCAAACAGGTCCAGAGTTGGTGATGATGTTGTGCCTCCCATCTTTCACCAATAGCCGTCGGATCTAGATCTGACGCATACAAACCAAGCTTCTCCATTTTTGCAAAAAGATGCCCGCACTTGTTCCCTATTTACAAACAACTCCTTGTCTCTCACAATCAGCCTCATCTCCTCCCCACCACATCTAGGAGTAGAAGGCCATGGAAAAATCTGGCGCGATGGCCGCTGCTGGAGCCGTCCACCCCCAATCTTGGTGTTTCGTGCAATGCACGGGCATCTACGCACGGGAAATTATGTCGAACAGGGCTAGTTGTAAGCAGGCTAGCTCTACAGCCATGATGATAGTGACTGCAGACGGTGAGGCTGACTATGGTATGCCGAACACGGCGCCTATACTCAGGTGTCATCTCCAGCGCAGGGTCTTGTCACTTCACTGTGAGGAGCAGCACGTAATAATTTGACCAACGGATAGTACAGTGCTAGTACTCCTACTACTACTCCTACATTAGTAGTACTACTACTAGTACTAGTAGCACCACCGTCTGGATTTAGGAGTACTACCACGTCCATTTGGATTTTAGTATTTGACTAGCAATATCTAGTAATGCATGTCACCAAAAATGTACTACTCCCTCTGTAAATAAATACATGGTGTTTTATTCCTATCGGCAAGAGAACTTAATGTTTTTTGCTACTCTTAACTAGAGTACTAATAGGATTACATGCAATGAACTAAACACTACATGTCATGTTTGGTAGTCTCAAGTCATTGAAAGCACGCACGGCCCACATCTCTCATTGGTTGATACGTCACGAAATAAGAAACAAGGAGGGAGTTAATGCACCATGCCGAAGTATTTTGGGTTTATTTGGTTTTCGTAAGGTGACTTACACAACATTTTTGTTTACATGCATTAACATTTTATTAGTTAAATCAAAGGTCAAAACTTGGCGCAAAATGCAAAGGGGACCAATAAACCAGTAAACATCAAACTTCTCTCGTTTGGCCCCAACTAGAGGTCCGGTGAGATGACTATACTGCACCGCCATGGAGGGGGACACAGCTTCATTGACTTACGGCAACTGCCTTTGGGTGAATGACACGTGGCCCCAAGGGGTGGCTAGCCCACCTATCATACAGCCAAAGGCAAGTGCAGTAGAGGGCCGAGGAGTAGTACGAAATCCTACGCACCTACGCACGCTAACCAAGGGCTGAGTGATCACTCGAATCGCAAGATCAGTTGACTAGAAGCTACGCTAGACCCATGGAGGCGATGAGCGTGAGCATCAGCTGGCTGTGCCAGATGGTCCACGACGTCGGCCTGCGGCCCAGCACCGAGGAACGTCTCCAGGTAGTATTTCTTGAGGCCGCCTGGGCGAGGGGCCGCTTGGACAATAGCTTCGTCTCCTTGTTCGACGAGGTCCTCGTCGGTTTCCTCGACAAGTTCACCGTCGTCAAGAAGCTTGCGGACAACTTTGACGTAAGCCTCCAGCCGACGCGCCCAGGCTCTGCGATGCCCGCCACCCTCAACAGCCACTATGGTAACAACCTCTTCGATGCACTGGTGGCCCTGCGACTGCCCGCCATCGCGCCGGAGAATGTCCACCTCGAGGTCACGCTCGCCGCGCAGCGCCTGGCGCAGCAAGACACCATCGACATAATCACCCACATCTACGCGCAAATCGTCCACAAGGACTACTACATGCAAGAGGAGGACGATAGGACGCTGGCCTTCTTGGAGCGCAGGGCAACCTTGGATGGCACTATTCATAAGCACGTTGAGCTCGCCGCCAACGCCGCTGCTCCTCACACGTCGGTTGGTGACCCGGCGCACTAGGGCATGAGGATGTCGTTGAACGTTGATGGATCCGTATGTATTTTTATCTTTCCGTCAAATCCATGTAGTAGTATATGATACTATAGTAATTATCTTACCTTTCGCATCAACTTCATAATTTTCGTACGTACTCCATGCATGAACGGCGCCAGAACCAAACTTCTCATTACTCTAGGCAAAATCGTTATTTTCTATCTATCGGTCGCACCATGGAGCAGAACCAAATTTTACAAGTTACAAGTTCAAAAGGAAAAGCCTACCGTGTTTGCGTCGCACCCCCACACGGTTGGTCTGGCACGCCGCTCAAGCGGGAATGCGTGCGGTGTTGCATTTTCACTTACAAGTGGGACCGCAGTTGAGCAAACCGACTATCGGCAAACCCCCACCCCGCCCCCCGCGCGATGGCTGAGAAAACAGGAGGGAGAAGAGATGGTTGTAGCACGGACTCCAAGAAAATTGGTGTCGGATGGGACTCATGTGGGCAGCATGTGTCGTACTGCTAGACGTGAATGCTAGTTATGGCCCATGCCACCCCACTATATCGAGCCTATATCGAGGTACGTAGAACAAATTTCCTGCAGTCCGTGCTCAGCCCTCCTCTATCTCTCTTCTCAGCCAGCCCGCGGACGCGCGGAGCCCATCGTCTGTTTGCTCACATGCGGCCCCACATGTCAGTGAAAACGCAAGAGGACCCACTGAACCTGCACATCTTTCACCTCGATGTGCTGGTGATGAAAAACAAATCCAATAAAGATCTTCGGTGGCCGCTTTTGGAGTTACTCAAGAGTAGTAAGATTCTATTTACAGTTTAACCCAAGATGCACATCCGCGGCTTCAACTACCACCCTATTTTCTTTCATGACACGACCTGGATGCTGGATGTCCCACGTGTCAGCAAAAGGAGGAAGAACCCGACCAAATCTTCGGTTCTGCTCTCGGATTAGACTAGTTGTGCTAACTTAAAAAAATTTATTGTGTACTCCCTTCGTTCCAAAATATTTGACTTCCATTTGTCCAAAAATGGATGTACCTATATACTAAGACATGTCTAGATACATATATATTTTGACAAATAGAAGGCATGTATTGTGCAACGGAGGGAGTAGAATGGATGCAATTTTTTGTATTGGGAAGAAGAGTACATCCATATATTGATAAAGGGAAATTTAGTAGATGTTCTATCACTTTTAGCTAGCACAGAGGCTAGAGATGAGATTAGTGCACTTGTTGATACTCCTACTAGAATAGAGGCTAGACATGAGACTAGATGCGAGGAAGCAACGTCTACTTCTTTACACTCGAAGAAGAAAGAAGCACGCAAGATCGAGCCTCCGCAGATCAACAATGAATGCATTGAGAAGGCACTAATCCAACTTACAGGAGTAGTAAAATGTATTCTTGTGGTTCTTGTTTTCTTTGGTCTTGCTTTTCTAGTCAAAATTATCGTTGGAGTTCGTGCAAAACGGAGGTGCGTTTGGGGTCGTGCATTGGAGTTGGCCTTACAAGTGGGACCGCAGTTAAGGAAACCGACTATTGGCAAACCCCCACCTCGCCCGCCGCGCGATGGCTGAAGTTAGAGAAACGACGAGGTTGAAGAGATTGCTCTAGCACGGACTCCAAGAAATAATATGGTGTCAGATGGATGTCGTGGTGGTGGCGTGTGCCGTACTCCTGGACGTGAATGCTTGTTCTGGCCCATGCCACCCTACTACTCCTACTACTTACTCCTACTATATAGTACTAGTATCGAGGATTCGAGGTGCTGGTTACGTACAGCGAACACATTAACATATGGCTACAGTAAAAACACCCGCCCGATGCGCGAAGCATGTGAAGCTAGTACAAATAGTGTACTACTATTGTTGATTGGCCTCATCCGATAACCTATTGCAATGCACGTACAATTATGTATTCGGAAAATATTTTTTTGCCTCGTCGCACCACTCACTCAGAGAAGCGACTCGAAAGCCATTCATAAATTTAGTAAGTTTATCACAGGCATATCATTTTATTACATAAACAGGTCATCAACCCACATCGACAACGAGGATACATTATAAATACTAAAGTTTTCGCCACACAACAAATAACAAGCAATAAAATGAACTTCAACTCAACCATTCCTCGGCGTTGGAAACACTTGCTTTGAACCACAAGTGATTCTCTGGGACGGGCCATCGATTGTTGATCTGGAAACCAACGCAGGACTGATCATCCAGGCTGAAGCGGCCTACTAATCCCTACCAGGGTAGGGAACCACACAAATGTTTGAGGTATAGACACAGTTGCTTCTCATAAATGGAACTGTTAACATTGTGTCAATAGCAGTTGGATCGCCTTTCACCATCATCGGATAGTTTTGTCCAAGGAAGAGCGAGTTTTCTCCAAGACTATCAATTTTGTACCAGGGAGAAGGAGTTGGCGCTAGCACACTAGTATCCATCCCGAATACCATGCAATGGGTGTTAGAATAGGTCCGGAGAGTGCGACCATGGGAGACACCTGCTTCCTTAGCAGTAACATCATCAGTGGGCTGTATACACACAAGAAGAGGTGATCCATCGGAATTAGTTGCCAGGCGCCATAGAGTATATGAGCGCTGCTCGTCCTCATGCTCATGATCATCACCATCGTCATCTCCCCCTTGGTTATAAAAAATTTCAAGTATAGGTGGTGGGATGTTCACAGGACCTTGGAAACACAAGAAGAAGGTTAATTAGTAAAGGGAAACTTGCTAACCCGCATGCATGTGGATGAAACAATTATAATTATGGTGGAAGACAAACGTACTGAAACTATGAGGATGCCATGCAAAAACAGTGCCACGAGTGGTGGCAGCAAACACAAGGCCCTCGTATTGAATTGCATCACAGTACTCATCCGTGTACAGAAACTGATTTTTGAGCAATATCCATCGAGTGAAACCATCAAGGACGGCAACAAGCTTGTCGAAGATAGCAACAACATCATAGTTTCTGTAATTCCAAGAGCGGTTGGGAACTCGACAAATTGCTATCTTCCATAGAATACAGTCATCATGATCGTATTTGAACGTGCGTACATTACCGGTGTGCTCAACCTCTGGGCAGTGTGCTGAGATTTTTGGAAGTGGAACCCGGTGACGAGTGTACACATTCACAAGTTCCCACTCGCAGTTGGACCCAATGTAATCAACCCAGTCTCCATTTGCTCCCACCCAAGCCTTGCCCTCAAGCGATGGCATTTTAACATCAAAAGTATCATTATCAAGCGGCATCAACTTGCACAGGGCGAGGCCTCCGTCGTGCCGGCGCCAGTCATCATCAGGGTCATGGCGAAGAAGATAGGGGAGATCAAACCGCTCCTTGACTCTTGGGTTCTTTGTAATGATGTTATTAGTTGAGTCAAGAATGGGCTTGAACGAACCTGCCATGCTAGCCGAGGTGATGACGTCGCACTGATCAATGAGTTCCTCCACCACGTCATCTTTCAGATCGGGGCAAGAATAACGGGGTCGTTTCCGGCCTGTTCCCTCCATGGAGAAGACGATCGAACAATGGCAGAAGAAAGGGTGAAGGGATGAAGGAAAATGGAGGAGGGAGAGGAAGAGCGTGCGACAGCAGTTCCAAATCGAGAGGGAAAGGCAAAGATTCAGTGGACGGTTGCGAGTTTGCCACGGTTCACGAAGAGGCGCCCCGGCCTACACGTCCGTTCGGAAATACTCCTACTACTCGCCTTCGTCTCACTGATATGTTGCAACGGGACCACATGTCAACGAAACATGGTGTGTAATTTCTCGTGCAAAATGCGATCTGGCCACGTTGGCCCGAGGTGCCGCATTAGTTATCAACCTTTATTTTTTTAATGGCGTGCCGATCAGTTTTGAAGCACGACTAACTGGTATTGTACGCAGAGAAAATATAAACTACTCTACCACTACTCCACCTCCAGTACTAGTAGTATAAAAAATATATATATGCTGGAGCTTGAGCGCTTTCTTGCTAAGGGTTGCCCACTTGCTTCTCACACTACCACCCTCTCTCTAGATCTAAAAAGACGGCCCCTCTCTCCCTCCTCACCGGTGGTCACAGATCCGCCGGGGAAGAAAAGGACGTGCAGTGTTGACGCACTCGTCGTTGGCGAGCGAGGTCACGCACTGACGACAAGGCCGTCCTCTCAGACCTAGCGCCCGCGCGGGATGGCCTTCGTCCCCAAGCTCGCTGTCGTAGTGTGTGCGGAGGACGACGACCACGAGCGAAGCCACTTCCCGCCGCCCCTCAGGTATGCTACCTCTTTTCGAACCATAACCTTGTTCTATTGCCCCATCTGCCACGTCGTTGCATGTGGATCTTTTTCCACTCCACCATCTTCCTAATTTGCTATCCTCTGCTCTGCTGGCCACACAGACGAAAACCATAATTTGCACTATTAAAGGAAACCCTACTTCATGCAGACTAATCCATGTCTGGGTTGAATAAGGAAAGGAAGGGAGACTGTACTGTCCAAGAGAGTAGGCATCGAACCCGCATCTAGGTTGAAAAGGGGAAAATCAGTAGCTAAGGAAGGAGTCTCGTGTCTCTTGGTTGAAGAAGGGTAGAAAGGCATGACAACGCAACAGAGAATGACCAGGTCGATCGGTTTGTTGTCCTCGCATAGGAAAAAGGTGGCTAAAGAGAGCAAAAATGGGACGTAATCCACATATGCTGCCTGGATATTTGTTGCTCTGGGCAACCATACCTCCCTCACCACTCTGCGTCCATGGAGGTACATCGTACTAGTGCGCCCACTGTCCGAATGGGCCTCCCATGCTCTTATTGCCACTTTTTTGTTGTCAGTATAACGCCAGCAGTCAAGTCAAGCAATGCTACTGCTAAAGTGATGCCACATTTAACTAATGCCGCTCTCAGTCTAATGCCACCGATAAATTTAAGCAATGCCATTTAATGTCACTGGATTATTTCAGGGTTAGCTGTTGATTGTGGATGTATTAAAGATTTTTCAGCTAAGGCATTCTAATGCTGTTGCACAGCCAGTATACCAACGATGAAACTTGTTACTACCTTCAGATTTTTGCACTGTTAATGCTTATAGATTACATACCTCACTTTCATGAGATAAGTTAATTTTTTTTGTACAGTGTCATCAAAATGCCAAGGCGCTGATGTCATTTTATTTTGGTTAAACTGCACAGACAATTATGAAGACAAGAGGAAAGGTCAAGAGTGGGCACCTCCTCCTTCGGCTGTTCTCTTGATTCGTTCGATCAAGTTTTTATGTTTGATCGATTATCAAGATTGGGATAGCAATTTTTAAGGTCCCCCCGAGTTCGAAATGATATTTACCTTGGAGGTACATGGTTTGCAAATTTTTTATACCGTCATTAGTTAATAATGCTAGTTACCTTCAGACTTTTGTATTTGGTTTAATGCTCATGCAGAGCTAGTATACCAATGCTGAAACTTGTTACCTTTACATTTTGTATTGTTAATTCTTATAGAAACCTTCCAGTGCTAGAGTTTATTGAAATCTGTTCAGTAAAACCATTGTACTGTATCCTGCAATAAACTAACTACTCTACTGTTGCACTAGCCACTGGATTAGTGTATATTTGTAGTATTCGAATGGTGTTGCATTAGCGTATGGACATAAATAAAGTGTGGCAAGCTTTCCTAGATATGTGCTCAAGAAAACTACTACCTGTTTTTCTAAATACTAGACGTTTGGGTACTTTAAATTGAACCGCGAAAACGTCTTATATTAAGGAACAAAGGGTGTAGAGTTCACTCAAATTATCCCGGTAAAGCTAGTCACACCTTTGTTAAAATTAATGTTCATTATGTTATCGGAGGAGGTCTGTATGTTTGTCTCTAATGCCTGTTGACTACATACCTGACATCATGATGTAATGTTAAGTCATTTCCTTTTGTACAGTGTCACTGAATTGTCAAGGCGGTGATGGCATTTTATTTTAGTAGAACTGCACAAAATTTGCTTAAAAGAAGAGGAAAGGTCAGGAATGGCTCAGTTTTTCAGAAAAAACTATGTATGCCTTCCTGACATCAGCCGATGTTGCTTTATTTATTCCTTCAAACAGGTGGTTAGAAATAGTCTTGCTACCTTTTCCCATTATGAAATTGGAATGCTTATATTTGTTAGTCTATGCTTCAACTAGTGCCACTTTTAGAGTAATCACACTTTCAATATCTATGCAAATAGAGATGCTCGATTTTAGTGGAACTGCACAACAAGTCCAACTGGTTCAACATTAGGAGCATGTTTTTTTCCAAACCTTTATATCCAATTGGTGGCACTATGAGCTGTTCATTACGAAGGTACATGGTTTGCTACTGTCTTGCTACTCTTTTTGTACTATCATTAGATAGTAATACTAGTGGTTTGCATGTGAATTTATTGACAGGGTGGACCTACATTGGAGGTGCAGGACAGGATTCAATGATTGGATGCTCAATTTCGGTTGTATTGATTTCACCTCTTCCATCACTGCGAACATGGATATCCTTGGTCTGATGAAGAATAGGCGCTATATTTCTGCTCTGAACCAGCAAATAAATTCAGTATGAAATTGTCCAGGGCAAAACATAACTGTATCAGATTGTCCAGTGCAGAACAGATGCTAAGCGGAAGAGACATGTTTAAACTGAAAATACAAGGTGTGGTATATGTTTACTAGCTGCTTGATATTTGTGCAGACAGAGATGTCTGCCAGTTGCTATTTGGCAAACAAACAAAGTGTCCGCAATTTTGGTTGAACTGCACAAGAGAATAGTATAGTCACTGCATGCAGTGCCATTTGAAAATAGACACAGAAAGATTGGATAGTCACTTCATGGACTGCAGAAAAGTAGTACTATACTATTTATTGGACAACACTAGGTGCTTCATTGCTTTGGTCTGATTATACAATGGGCATCATTTTGCCTAAGTTAAAGTTTGTATTCCAAAAATAGTCTCGCGATGTGATCGAGAGAAGACCAAATCATATTGCAGTGGATGTTCCTCCATCATGTGTGGTTCATTCTCATGGTTCCAGCTGTTGGTGAAACCACTTACGTTTGCAAGAGGAATTGTAGACTTCACAAACAAATTTGTCTTTCAGTCTGTACTGAATGTTGGCCAAGAGAAGCATCCATGTTAGTAGGAAGAACGGATGTTTTTTCTAGATCTCTGCTTTTGGAGCTACATATTTGTATATGATCTGTGAATCATTGAGATGCATTAACATGTTGATCTTATGTATGGGAATCGTACTAGTTAGTTTTAGTTGCGATGCGAGATCCGAAGTGGCTGATCTTTTCTTTTGGAGCTACATATTTGTATATGATCTGTGAATCATTGAGATGCATTAACAGTTACTTATTTCTGTTCGCTCAGTGTTTACAAGTTACTGATCGATCACTAGCTAGCCTACAAATGCGCTCCTGGTAGTTTTATTTGCGACGCAAGATGCGAAGTGGCAGTTTTTTGAATAAAAATGCCTACCTCTGAAGAAACTGACAGGCTACACTATCGATCCTACACGGATAAAAATGCCTACCTCTGAAGAAACTGACAAGCTACACTATCGATCCTACACGAATAAATAGTGGATCACGCACGTACTACCTCCTTTCGGTTTGCAGGGCTCAATTCAAGAAATGACCTACTCGATCCTACACGGATAAATAGCGAATCACGCACGTACTAGTACCTCCTTTCCGGTTTGCAGGGCTTAATTCAAACCTCTCACCAACCAAGGTACTCCCTCCGTCCGGGATTTATTAGTCCCGTGAGCAAAGCAGCAAGACCAAGGCGTGACAATAATTAACGGCATGCAGAAGTTTAAGCCTAATTAATTCCAGCGATTTAAGTGGTTGCATGCGTGCCCTCGGCTGCGACTCGTTGCATGCTGCTTCGCGTACTGCCTGCGAGCGATTCTGAGTGCCTGCATGCAGCCGGCCGTAATTAAGGCAGCTAACTAATGCGAAAAAAGATACGCTTTAAATCCGTGGAATCATTATTGACAAGGAGGGAGATTATTCGAGTGCACTCATTTGACCGCCATGCCGGCGTGCGACCCAGACGGGACAGGACAGCACAGTCATAATTTCAGTTTCTCTAGTTTTCCACAGCAAGCTGGCACGCTAAGCCATTATGCATTGAATTCCGATGACCGTCGCGCTACCTTCTGCCTATAAGTACTGTTTCTCGTCCTTCTCAGGTGCCACCGTGACCCAACTCGCCATATCCTCATAAGCCACCACCAGCCCGACGTCGCTCGCCACGTCCGCCATGCCCCCGCCCGTCCGCGGTAGGCGACGCCGGAGGCGGTCACCGCCGGAACTAGTGTTCGGGTTTTCACCGGAAGGCAGACGGAGGGAGGAGGCATTCTATCTGTCTTTAGATGGCAATGCGGAGATCAAGGAGTTGTTGGAGCGCGACCGCATGGAGGAGGAGCAGGAGTTGTTGGAGCGCGACCGCCTGGCGGAGGAGCAGCGTATCGCCCATTTGCGCCGCCAGCGGGACATGGAGCAGCAGCGCACCGACACACTGAGTCGCGAGCAGAGCGCCCGCAACTGGGCCGACTACATGGAGGCCGGCGCCTGGCAAATAGCCCTGGAGGCTGTCGGGCACGCACGCGTTCGCGACGCCGATTTTTACTACCAGCTCGTCAAGTGGGTTTCCCGCTTGGAAGCCGAAGCTTCGGTGGACCACGCCGGCATGGAAAGGGCCAACGCGCGTGAGCAACGCGCCCTATCGCACCTCTGGCAAGTCCGAGGCGAGGCGGAGGATGTCGGTGCCGGCGTTTAGTATGGACAGCAGATGGCGGCCGGCATCGTCTAGTTAGCTAAGAGTAAGTTAGTACTTGTACGCTACTAGAGTGTTAGTGGGAGTAGATAGTTAACTTGGCTATGATGGTTGTCAACGTGGAAGTTCAGTACTCTATATGTGGATCAGACCTGTTACTTTGCTCTGAATGTTGAACTTTCCATTTGAACATATGGAATGGGCTGTTATTTTTTTAAATGGGTTGTATTTGTCCTCCATGGTTTAGAGGCTGACTTGTGGGCCTAGCAAGTTGACGCATACACAATCAGGAGATGATTGTACGTGGAGAGGATGACAGCAGGGACCCGCCAAGGTCATGGCAGTACGCAAGCAAGTGCCTCCTTATTTCAAGCCAATAAAAAAAATGGCTCCTCCTAGTGGATTTCTGACATCTGGGTCCCATGCCATTGTCAACGTAGTCAATAAACGAGAGAATTGCACAACGAGCGGCTGACACCAGGGACCCAGCAGCTCGCCCAGTTATTTTTGTTTTGGGTTAATTTGATAAATGCCACTCCAAATATGGTGTATCCGAGAAATTCCACTGCAATTTCCAAACTTTGAAAAATGCCATTTCATGCCATTTCTAGTGGCATTTTTCGAAGTCTGGAGTGGTGTTTTTCAAAGTTTGCAAACTGCAGTGGCGTTTTTCAAAGTTTGCAAAAAATTGCAGTGGCATTTTTCAAAGTTTGGAAATTGTAGTGGCATTTTTATGAATCGCCATAATTGGAGTGGCATTTATCTAATTTGTTTTTGAGACGGAAGCAGGGTGTTAACTGGGTTGTGCGGGACACTCTGGCCTGTCTAGACAGCCTTTTCTTTTATGTTTACCACAGACCAGCCCAGTAGTTTTTTTTTCTTTCTGAAAATGGCTAGCCCAGTTCTTTTGTGATTTGTCAAGTAAGTCGCTTTATCAGGCCTGTTGGGCTGCAAATCTTTCAAGACGAGGAGAGCTTCATTCGGCTGGCCGAGAAAATGGCCTATCAGTAATGAGAAATGGGTTGTACTTTTTTAAAACACATCAAACCGGCAATTATTTTCAAATATCTTTTTTTCATTTCGAGATTTTAAATTGCATTGAGTTTTATGCGTGGAAAATTTATTGGATTTTATATTGATATACATTTATTTTTAAAATCAGTCTGAATGTGACTTGAAATTTCGGGATTAAAAACAGTTCAGACCGCACCGACATATGCAAAATTTCGTATAATTTTTTAACCATGGCCACAATATGGGCTGTAATGTTAACATAAAGAATATGGGCTCCAAAAAAACCCGTAAGAATTAGCAAATGGGTTGTAAATTATTTGAAATAATGGCAGATGGGTTGTATGCTGATATTTGAGGCTTTCCACAGATGGCCTATATACTGTTGGATGTCCATCCAACGGCCGTCGTGCTTCTTCAATCTCTGCTCTTCCTGCTCCAGCCGCTCAAACAAGCGTCGGCGGGACTGCCTGCTCCCTCTTCCTCGCGGCCGGTTGTGCTGTCGAGCAGGCCTCACCGCCCCACCGTACTCCCGTCGCTAGCCTAGCCATCCCTCTACTCACCCACACCTGCTGTTATTCTCCGGCGACGGCAGACGAACCAGTAAACCCTCGTATAGTCGTACTCCCCTCCGCGTGGGAAACAAAAACAACGGCCGAGTCTTCCCTACCTCCGTGTCGTTCCCTTCCTAGGCCTCGCCATCGTCCACCGCCCTGGTGCTCTCGGCGTGGCGTGGTCAGCGTGGTCAACGGCCGACATGCATCTGAAGTGGACTGTACATGGAGAGGCTAACAGTTGGGTCCACGGCCGCACGCAAGGAAATGCCTCCTTATTACGCGCAAAATAATGATTTCCTCCACCTGACATCTGGGACCCACCGAAACGGCCTCTGTATTTCGCGAAAAAAACGTTACCGCCGCTGACAGCTCGGACCCACCAGCTATATCTTCGCACGCAAGGAAGTGCCTCCTTATTACGCACAAAAAAATAAATACTCCCCCTGCTAGCTGGGACCCAGTATAGTGGGTCTACTAAGTTGACGGGGACGAAGGTCTTTGTCAACTTAGTCAATATGCATGATTCTAGCTTGACTGACCGTACGATGTCCATCCAACGGCCGTAGTGCTTCTTCAACCTCTGGTCTTCTTGCTCCAGCCGCCCAAAGCAGCGCCGGTCGTGCCGCCTGCTCCTGCCTCCCATGGCCGGCTGTGCTGCCGCGGAGGCCTCACCGCCCGCATACTACTCCCACCGCTGGCCAGGCCATCCCTCCACTCCACTCACCCACACCCCCTGTTATTCTGCGGCGACGGCAGCGCAGCCGAACCAGTGAACCCTTGTACTCCTCTCCGCGTGGGCATCCACTGTCGCGTCTTCCCTGGCTCCGCGTCATCCCCTTCCTAGGCCTCGCCGTCGTCCACCGCCGTGGTGCAGTCGATGCAGCGTGGTCAATGTGGTCAACGACCGAATTCCATCGGAAGAATACTGTACGTGGAGAGGCTGACAGCTGGGTCCACGGCAGCCGCAAGGAAGTGCCTCCTTATTACGCGGTAAATAATTATTCCTCCACCTGACAGCAGGGACCCACCGGACGCCCACCAGTATATCGCAAAAAAAAACGTTTGCCCCTGACTGCTAGGACCCACCCGACGGACCATCGTATTTCACGAAAAAAACGTTCCCCCTGCTGTCAGCTCGGACCCACCGGAAGTGCCTCCTTATTACGCACAAAAAAATGAATACCCCCTGCTAGCTGGGACCCACCTTGGTGGGAGGATGACTTGTGGGCCTACTAAGTTGACGGGGACGGAGGGCTTTGTCAACTTAGTCAATATGCACGATTCTAGCTCCAGTGACCGTATGATGTCCATCCAACGGCCGTAGTACTTCTTCAACCTCTGGTCTTCTTGCTCCAGCCGCACAAACCAGCGTCGGTCGTGCCTCGTGCTCCTGCCTCCCGTGGCCGGCTGCGATGCGGCGGAGGCCTCACTGCCCCCTACTACTCCCACCGCTGGCCAGGTCATCCCTCTACTCACCCACACGCCCTGTTATTCTGCGGCAACGGCAGCCTCACACCACAGCGAACCAGTGAACCCTCGTACTCCTCTACGCGTGGGCATCCACTGCCGCGTCTTCCCTGGCTCCGCGTCGTCCCCTTCCTAGGCCTCGCCGTCGTCCACCGCCCTGGTGCTCTCGGCGCGGCGTGGTCAACATGGTCAAGGAACGGCTTCCATCGGACGTGGACTGTACGTGGAGAGGCTGACAGCTGGGTCCACGGCCGCAGCAAGGAAGTGCCTCCTTATTACGTGCAACATAATTATTCCTCAAACTGACAGCGGGGACCCACCAGACGGGCCACCGTATTTCGTGAAAAAAACGTTTGCCCCTGACTGCTGGGACCCACCAGCTACATCTTCGCACGTAAGGAAGTGCCTGACAGTCGGGACCCACCTGGTCGAAGCGTACATAGCGTTGTCATTCTGGTCGCAAACATGTACGTACATATATACTAGTGGATGTAGAGGCGCGCACGTGGCATGTACACGTACGTACAGCCGCCAGGGTGCAAGAAAGAAAATACGGCCACGTATGTGTACATACGGGCGGGGTCTCGAACGCCTACTCGCGCATATGTACGGCCAGGGCTCGTGTACATGGCTGGGTCGGAACGGAGAAACAGCGTCGCCGTCGTGTTCATGGGGAGGCAACGAAATGCGTCGTGTTCATGGGGAGGCAACGGAATGCGTCGTGTTCATCGGGAGGTCTTGGACGGAACAGGCGATGGAAACGAGGCCTGGCGTACCGCAGAACGGAGGAAACGGCCTTGTGTTCGACCGGCCACGTTCGAAACAGGATCCTGTTGATCGGGAGGGGTCTGGCGTACCGCAAAACGGAGGAAACGGACCTCCTACGGTCGAAACGGGGGTCCTGTTCATCGGGAGGGGTGTGGCGTACCGCAAAACGGAGGAAACGGACTTGTGTTGGAGCGCTACGGTCGAAACGGGGGTCCTGTTCATCGGGAGGGGTGTGGCGTACCGCAAAATGGGACTCCACGGGATACTGTTCATCTCCACCGTCGACCCCCTCCAGCCTCCACGAGCTACTGTTCATCCACCGTCGACCTCCTCCAGCCTCCACCTGCGACTGTTCATCCACGGGCTCCTGTTCATCCAGCCTCCACCGCGTGCTATTCCACCGGCTACTGTTCAACCAGCCCTCTCCACGGGCTCCTGTTTAACCACCCCTCCACGGGCTACTGTTCATCCTGCCCTCCACCATCTACTGTTCATCCTGCCCTCCACGGGGTCCTGTTCATCCAGCCCCAACCGGCTCGATCGATCGGGGTCCTGTTCATCCAAAGGCAACACCACGGGGTCCTATTCATCCACCCCCACCGGGAACTGTTCATCCAAACCCCCCCCCCCCCCCCCGCAACGCTCACTGTTCATCCAGAGGCATCATCGATCGGCTTCAGTTAGCAGCAGTAGCAAAGGAATCACTCGATCGGGTTCAGTTAACAGCCATCGATCGGTCGCTCGGGTTCAGTAACGCGTAGCTTGCAGTGCAATCGCTCGGGTTCAGTTAGAGCCCAACGCCTCGCTCGGGTTCAGTTAGAGCCAACGCCTCGCACACATGCACGTACGTGTACGAGAGAAGCGCGCATCGCTCGGCCCCGACCTCCCACCGTAACCGGGAACTCCCCAAAATTTTCCTCCCCCTCGCTTCTACCATGATTTTTTCCGTCATGGACGGCCCAAAGAATGTCATGCAGCTGCGTCTCCGGCCCGCCCAGGACGAAAAGCCCATTTTCTGTCATGATTTTTTGTCATAGAAGTAGGAGCCCACCACATCTATGATGATACCGGGTTTTGTCACAATTATCGTCATAGAAGTGTCATATGTATGACAGAAAAAAATTCGGTCGGCCCAAAATGTCACGGATGTGTCTTTTTTTTGTAGTGTACATATTAATATTGAATGGTGGAGCTATAAGTTGGTGCAATTCCAAGCAGAGCATCATGGCGGTATCTACGTGTGAAGCAGAGTACATAGCTGCTTCGGAAGCAGCAAATGAAGGAGTCTGGGTGAACGACTTCATATCCGATCTAGGTGTAATACCTAGTGCATCGGGTCCAATGAAAATCTTTTGTGACAATACTAGAGCAATTGCCTTGGCAAAGGAATCCAGATTTCACAAGAGAACCAAACACATCATGAGACGCTTCAATTCCATCCGCGATCAAGTCAAGGAGGGAGACATAGGGATTTGCAAAATGCATACAGATCTGAATGCCGCAGACCCGTTTACTAAGCCTCTTCCATGAGCAAAACATGATCAGCACCAAGACTCCATGGGTGTTAGAATCATTACTATGTAATCTAGATTATTGACTCTAGTGCAAGTGGGAGACTGAAGCAAATATACCCTAGTGGCAATAATAAAGTTGTTATTTATATTTCCTTATATCATGATAAATGTTTATTATTCATGCTAGAATTGTATTAACCAGAAACTTAGTAGATGTGTGAATACATAGACAAAACAGAGTGTCCCTAGTATGCCTCTACTTAACTTGCTCGTTAATCAAAGATGGTTAAGTTTCCTGACCATAGACATGTGTTGTCCTTTGATGAACGGGATCACACCATTAGAGAATGATGTAATGGACAAGACCCATCCATTAGCTTAGCATAATGATCGTTAAGTTGTATTGTTATTGCTTTCTTCATGACTTATACATATTCAGACTATGAGATTATGCAACTCCCGAATACCGGAGGAACACCTTGTGTGCTATCAAACATCACAACGTAACTGGGTTATTATAAAGATGCTCTACAGGTGTCTCTGAAGGTGTTTGTTGGGTTGGCATAGATCAAGATTAGGATTTGTCACTCCGAGTATCGGAGAGGTATCTCTGGGCCCTCTCGGTAATGCACATCACTATAAGCCTTGCAAGCAATGTGACTAATGAGTTAGTTGTGGGATGATGTATTACGGAACGAGTAAAGATACTTGCCAGAAATGAGATTGAACTACATATGATGATATCGATGTTCGAATCTCGGGCAAGTAACTTACCGATGACAAAGGGAATAATGTATGTTGTTATTGCGGTTTGACCAATAAAGATCTTCATAGAATATGTAGGAACCAACATGAGCATCCAGGTTCCGCTATTGATTATTGACCAGAGATGTGTCTCGGTTATGTCTACATAGTTCTCGAACCCATAGGGTCCGCACGCTTAACGTTCGATGACGATTTGTATTATGAGTTATGTGTTTTGGTGATCGAAGTTTGTTCAGAGTCCCAGATGAGATCACGGACATGACGAGGAGTATCGAAATGGCCGAGAGGTAAAGATTCATATATTGGTAGGTTATATACGGACACCGGAATGGTTCCGAAGAGGTTCGGGGATTTTTCGGACTACTGGGAGGTTACCGGAATCCCCCCCCCACCCCCGGGAAAGTTAATGGGCCTCATGGGCCATGGTGGAGAGGAGGTGGAGGCCCCCCCCCCTCCTAGCAGTCCGAATTGAACAAGGGGTGGGGGCGCGGCCCCCCTTTCCTCCTCCCTCTCCCCCTCTTTCCTCTTTCCCCCTCTCCGTTGGAAGGAAGGGGGAGTCGACTAGGACTAGGAGTCCTAGTGGGACTCCCCCCCACTTGGCGCGCCCCCTAGGGTCGGCCGGCATCCCCTCTCCTCCTTTATATACGAGGGCGGGGGCACCCCAAAGGCACATCAATTGTTCTCTTAGCCATGTGTGGTGCCCTCCTCCACAGTCTACTCCTCCGGTCATAGCATCGTAGTGCTTAGGCAAAGCCCTGCACGGATCGCATCACCATCACCATCACCACGCCGTCATGCTGACGGAACTCTCCCTCGACCCTCTACTGGATCAAGAGTTCGAGGGACGTCATCGAGCTGAATGTGTGCTGAACACGGAGGTGTCGTACGTTCGGTACTAAGATTGGTTGGATCGTGAAGACGTTCGACTACATCAACCGCGTTAACCTAACGCTTCCGCTTTTGGTCTATGAGGGTACGTGGACACACTCTCCCCCTCTCGTTGCTATGCATCTCCTAGATAGATCTTGCGTGATCCTAGGAAATTTTTTGAAATTGCATGCTACATTCCCAACAAAGAACTTGTTCCAAAAATGTTGGGCCGACTCACCGGGCTGCTGGACCACATGACTCACGTCGTCGGCGTCCGAGGGCTGAACGCAGGTGCCTTGGAAGTTGGCTCAGAAAGCATCCTCGAGATCTTTCCAGCTTCCAATGGAGTCTTCGGGGAGGCCGTTCAGCCAATGCCGAGCCGGTCCTTTAAGCTTTGGTGGCAGATATTTGATGGTGTGGAGGTCGTCTCCTCGTGCCATATGAATGTGGAGAAGAAAATCTTCAATCCACACGGCCGGATATGTAGTTCCATCGTATGGCTCGATATTCATGGGTTTAAACCCTTTCGGGAATTGGTGCTGCATCACCTCATCGGTGAAGCACATTGGGTGTGCATTTCCCTCTTATCCGGGCCACGTCGCATCAAACTTCAGAACCCATTCATGCCCGGCATTGATCGCGAGCTCTATCATTTTGGTCAAGCCATGCTTGGTATCCCTTTCTTCGCTCGGGAGGGTAGTCTCTTGACCCATAAATGGACCTTGATTGACCCGCTCTAGCGGCCAGGTCGTGTCACAGATCGTATTGATATGTTGGTTGTGTCGCCTCCTTGCCTTATGGGGAGGGGGCTGGTGGGTATTCGGGCTCTTCAGTCGGCCTATCTCTTCCTCGAGGGGGCGGTCATGTTGGTCGCCTTGAGTCCGTCTAGCTGATACAAGGTCGAGGGCCTTGTCATCGAACTGTGGCAGTAGTTTGCGCTTGGGGTAGCTCTTTGTCTGTCGCTCATAGTCGTACCCTTCTTCGGCTTCTAGGACTTCCGTCCATCTATCGTTGGGGGTGTCTTGTTCGGCCTTTGTCTGTTGCTTCTTCTTCAAGCTTCGCGCAATAGCTATTACTTGTTGCTTGAACCTCCTTTGCCCTAATGGATCTTCTGGGACGATAAAGTCCTCAGGTCCAAGGCTAACCTCCTCTTTGGAGAGGGGCATATAATTGTTGTCTTCGGAATCATTGGGGTCCTCGGGAGTATGCTGACCCTCATGCCCCTCGAAGCCATCATGTTGGTGTTCGGGGGCGGGGTTGCCAAGGTCTTCCGCATTATCCGGGGTGTCACCTTTTGTGGTGCCCGTGTTGCTTTCCCTGTTGCGTCGCCCCTTGGAGCGTCGGCGTTGCCTCCGGCGCTTGGGGGGCTCCTCTCTAGGGTTACCATCCCTTCTGGGTGTGCCGTCCCCATTGGCACCATCGTCGTCGTCCTTGGGGGTGTCCACCATGTAAATCTTGTAGGTGGATGTGGCCGTCCATCGGCCGGTGACGGGAGGGGTCGTGGCCTCACCATCATCGTTCATGTCATCAGCCTCCTCGGAGGCATAGTCTAGCATGTCGGTTAAATCTTCGACCATGGCTATTAGGTGGGTGGTGGGTGGGACGTAAAATTCCATGTGGCCTGCCTCAAGGCCCTATCGAGCACGAGCCAGGGACATGTCATCGACAACAGTCATAGTCTAGATCCGATCGAGCACTTCATTTAATAGAGCGAGGCTAACCGGATCAGTGGAAGAGATTTCTTCGAAGTTGACCTCCGTTATAATGGTGGGGAGGGGTGCGAGTCCGGCCAGGGTGAGATCCTGGTCTTCGGACGTTGTGTCTGCGTCGAAGCCCGCCGCTGGATCTATAGCAAGTCCGGCTAGGGCTGCCTTCCAGTCTTCGGGATCCGAACTCCCATTAGGGCTCAAAGTAGGATCCTCTACGAGGAGGGATGGTCCGTACGGGATTGATTCCTGGTCTTTGGACGTAAGGGCCGTGCCCAAGCTCGAAGCTGACAGTGCAGTAAGGGCTGATCTGGAGATCAGATCGGAAAGAGGCAGCGAAGTTGAAGCTTCAGGAACTATGGTGGTCCCAGATGAAGTTGAGAAACTGGTGAAGATCAGATCGCCCCGAGCGTTGGTGACGTATTCGAAGTTACCAAACCTGATTTGATGCTCGGGGCGAAGCTGTCGACCGGGTTGAGGCGACCGGCCGAGTCGGCGTGCAAGAAGACGCTGCCGAACGTGAGAAGTTGCCCGAGGACGAAGATGTCCCCGATGCTAATGTCGTCTCCCATGATCAGGCGAGCCATCGACCCTTTGGCGATCCAACAACGGAACTCTCAATGAAAGCATCAATGTCAGTGCAAAACCGGCGGATCTCCGGTAGGGGGTCCCAAACTGTGGACCTTGGATCGATGGGGAACAGTGGATGTGGGACACGATGTTTGCCCAGGTTTGGGCCCTCTCTAAGAGGTAAAACCTTAGTCATGCTTGATTATATTGCTTGTGTATAAGTGGGTTACAGAGTAGATCTACCACGGGATCAAACAAACTAAACCCTAACTAGTAGGATGGGGATTGTTCTTCTAGCCTCTACGGACAAGCCCCCTGGTTTATATAGACACCAGAGGTGCTAGGGTTTACAGATAGTCGGTCACACGAAGGAAACATCGGATCTTCCATCTTGACTTGGGGTGGACACCAAGGCATAAAAGGTTTTCGGTCTGGATACGGTGTAGCCCAACAGTCCGGCCCATGAGAGATAGGTCGGCCTCCCGAGGACCCCCAAATACAGGACTCCCTCACTCTCAACCTTTGTTTTCTGTTTTCTGTGTTTTTTCTTTCATTTTTCCTTTTTATTTATTAGTCTGTCTTATTTACTTTTTTGTTTTGTGGGTATTTTCGGGATGTTAGGTGAGTGTAAATGTATACACACGAATACTATAAAATATACTCCCTCCATTCCTAAATATAGGGTGTATAGTTTTTGGCACGAAAATTAAAGAACGCACGTGGAGTGAAAATTTCACAAGTTTTGGGCAAGATTACACCTGACTAATTGACATGAGAAAATAGAGGAGTTTGCCTAATATAAGTAAATGTAATCAAATCCCTAAAAAAATTATTCAAACAAGTGGTGCAACGCAAGACACCTTATATTTCGAACTTTTTCTAAAAAATCTATACACCTTATATCAAGGAACGGAGGGAGTATGTGAAATTGCACTATATGTGATATTCTTTGCATACAACAAGAAAGTGCAATTTTTGTGCAAAGTCGTGTGCATGTTTTTTTGTTGTTTTCGTTCTTCTTAGAGGGTACTACCAATACCACTAATTCATTGTTCCTTGTAAAAAATCATTATTTTAATATATTTTTATTTATTTCTTCTTTGTGGGTAATATCTGCATATTTTTAAAGCATTAGTGGCACTCTAAAAATGCCACAAACAATGGCAAACTTGTTTTCGTTCTTCTTATAGGGTACTACCAATACCACTAAGTCATTTCTTTTTAAACCATTTTTTGTGAAATTTTCACTATTATATGCTTATTCTTGCATATTTTAGAAAGCACAATTTTTGTGCCAAGTTTGCCATTGTTTGTTTTAGAATTATTTTTTATCTTCTTTCATCTTAAAGGGTAATGACAATATGCCACTAATTAATCTTTCTTAGAGAACCTTATTATTCTGGTTTTGTTTTAGTTTTTATTTCATTTTATTTCTTCTTAAAGAGTGATACCAAAGTCAATAATTGATTCTTTCTTAGTAAATGTAATTATTTTGAATTTTTTTTATTTCATTTTCTCTCCTCTTTAAGGGTAATACCAATGCCACTAATTCATTACTTCATAGGAAACTTCTTCTTTTTTGTAAAACTCCACTACATTGTTATTCTTGCATATTATAAAATGCATTTTCTGTGTAAATTGTGTGCCAATTTTGTCGTTTTTTAAATACATTTATTTCCTTTCTTTCTAAAGGGTAATGTCAATGGCCCTAATTCATTCTTCTTTAGAAAAATCATTATTTTATTTGTTTTTTAGTTTTTATTTCATTTTCTCTTCTTCTTTATGGGTAATACCAATGCCACTAATCCATTCCTTCTTAGAATACTTAGTTTTTGCAAAAAAAAAGTATACTATTATATGCTAATTCTCGCATATTATAGAAAAACATAATTTTTTTGTGAATTGTGTGCAAACTTTCTCATTATTATTTTTCCATTTTTCTTTCTTCTTAAAGGACAATAACCATGCCACTAATTCGTTCTTCCTTGGAAAACTTAATTGTTTTTATTTCTATATTTTTAGTTCCATTTTTTCTTTAAGAGTAATGCCAATGCCACTAATTCACTTCTTCTTAGAAAAGAAAATTTGTGTGAAAATTCTACTATTATTCCCTCCATTATCTTACATAAAGTGCATTTATTTTTCACAAAAATCACAATGTAAGGTGTATTTATCCATTTTGCCACATAATTCCTTTTCTGCTCCACCACCCACCTGCAGCAAAAATTAGCGTTGGATCCCGTTGGTGATCAGAGAGAAAAAAAAAAGGAAAAAGTTGTGTGCATGGCAAGACAATGGTCTGTATTTCCCGCTACTTTCATGGGAGATGCCATGTATGGGCTATATAAATCGAGTACAGGGTTGCTAATCTCAGTTGAATGAGACTTAACCAAGTATCAGTGGATGCTATATTCGTAAGATCTTACATAGAGATCCGTGCAAAATTTTCTTTCAATTTTTCTTCTTCCTTTTTATATGTTCCATCACTTGACTGAGACTTTGTTAAATCTCAGTCGACTAAGATCTAACCAAACCCAATCGAGTAGGGCATCTGCACGTATGTATAAATCCTTGGATATGGTCACCGAATTTATATTACTTCGAGTGCATGCACAAATTAAGTTGCTGGCTAAAACTAGTGACTTGCCCAAAATAAAATTCCAGTCACCTTTTTGGGGGGCCACCCTCTGTAATCAAACAACTAAATTTTGGTTCGACCTCTAACCTGCTTTGGACAAAAAAAAGTTTGGAGAGAAAATGAAGGATTTCAATAAATAGTAAAAATAACCACCGCAAATTCAAGGAATAACAATAGAGCAAAAAAATAAGAAAGAAGTTGAGCCTTCATAATCTACTATATCTAAATAGGGGCTCCTCACTACGGGATTTCTCTCGACATGCAGGCTATCCACATCAACGATCGACATGCAGCCATACACCTCAGCAAAGAATAATCCACCTAACAAATCAGTGATTTAATCTTTGCACACAATATCGGTTCCTCTTCGTCTTCTGAAACGTAGTCTGTCTACTCTTTAAGAGCCGGGGCGCACTCCCACGCAATCCACCCAACACTTGGCCTCCAGCAGCAGCGCCCCTTCATCTCCTCTCGGGTCGTCTTCTTCATTCTTCGTCTGATGGTGATTCCCTAAGCAAGATGAAGGGCCGAGCCAAATTCCATCACTCCCCCAATCTCCGATATGTCATAATTAGTAGCTCACCACAAGCCGCCTCTACACCACGAAGCAGATGCAAATATCAGGTGGTAGACGCCCCAATATGTGCATAGTTGCAGATTAATTAGGTGCGTAGAGGTCCTTCACCCCACGTCTCTTGCTGAACTTTGCATCCACCTACAGTTCGTCCACTTTGATTCCGGTCAAAAGAATAGTCTTGCCAATACGTTGTGGGTAAAAATGTTAGATCGAGAACGTTCCAATATATCACTGCATCACGCCCTAAATCAAAGATGATGATCCCACCGTCGCTAGCCACGGCGGCGCCGCCCGATGACTTCGTGGAGGCCCTGGAGGTGCGTTGCGTGGGGTGCAGAGAGAAGTTGGAGGAGGGAAGTGGGCTACCCTGACTGCGGCACGCCGGTTGCTTCGCGAAAACATTCCTTTGAGCTTACGCACCCGGGTACCTCTATCCTGACCGTCCATACTCATCGAGATTTGTGTCACATGGAACAGAAAAGATCAGCTGGCACGTTTTCTCGCAGAGGATTGCAGATGTAATGATCCGTGATCGGCCACCCGCAGAAAAGGGCAGCTACAGGGGAAACAGGGACAGCATCTACAGTCATAACGTGACAAATTTTCTGCCGCTCTCTCTAGGAGCATGCTCGGCGGCGGGGGTAGCGGATTCTTTTGAGATCCAGAGGAGAAACGGATCTGTGAGGCCGCATCAGTTGCTGGAGAGGGCGGAGGAGGTCTGCGCACGCAGACCTGGACTTGCATCGTGGTGAGAAGTCTCCTGGACTTGCATCGTATGAGAAGTCTCCGGCGCTATCAGGTGTTGACCAGTGTTTGGAGGTAAATCAGAGTGCCCATCGATTTGGGCTGAGCCCCTTATGCGGATGGGATTTAGGTATTGGGCGTGCTCCACCACCTACTAGTTTCTACTAGTTGAATGCCCGTACGTTGCCACGGAACTTCAAAAAATGTATACATCGGTCATTGTTCTAATTCAGAAGTGCATGTCAAACATGGTAGAGATTGATCGATATAACAGCAACTACCAATTCTTTCTCCCGGTGCTTTCTCTATCATATCTCTTTTTTAACGTTAAATAGTAAGAGAGACCCCTAATGTAAATTTTACAAGTTAGAAGTGTGTCCTTAATTTCCTATGCCATCATCTCTTTCACTACCTTGCTTGCATCTAGAAAAAGCGGCTTTCTCATGGTCGTTCCTCCTCTCCACATGCATAGAATTCATCCATCTTTGCTCTATCATTGTCGTCAATTCAAATGTTGGTCATTTTGCCTTAACTATCGCTTGGCCACTTCTTCAAAACATTGGAAGATATATGAAATGGTGCATATGTGTCGAGAGAAATAGTGGGTTGCGACGACAACATACCAACAAAGGGACATACAATCAACTCCCCTTGTATATCTCGAGTGGGGTAGCCACGTGTATAACCAACGTAACTTGGAACATGTATTGAACTAATATGTCTCCATCAAATATGAAGATATTTTCATGATTACAAATGCTCCAACGCCCAAGTATGATCACTTTGTTGAAGCAGGGTGAGTGTTGCCTCTGGTATGCAGGAACAAGTATGTCCATGAGTGACAGGCCCAGGTGCTTCTCCTGGTTGAGCCTCTATGAAAAAAGAGTGAGCGCAACACTGGATGAATACGTGCACACAGAATAGATTTCAAGCTCTCCACCATCATACTTGTATCCTTTCTCTAATAAAAAATAGTAAGGATACACAAATATGATAAGAGCACGTTGTTGGCCTACTAAATAGGAGTAGTAAATATGATGTTCGAGATCGACCTAATTCACAACGGGCATCATTTCTTCAGGGAGAAGGCAGGGGTACATATCTTGCTCCGTTATTCAAATGTTCACAACTAAATGTTTTTTATGGACATCGTAATTAAAAATAGATTTTCTATCTTGCTATGCATGATCGATTTCCAAACGTTTAGAGAGAGGGACTGAACATGATTCAAGCCGCAATACACATGATGACCCCAAAATTGGAGCATACTACTCAGAGAAAGCGGCATATAGGAGTTTATCAACATCACGATGACCACAAAAATAGACTTATGTTTCTCAACTCTTCATGGAATTCTGTAATGTGTGGATCACTTCAAAATCGTAAATAACACGAAATAACTTTCAAACTATGAAGATAAATAAACATGACAATGTTCAGTTCTCTTTTCTGCTGATCATTTTGTGTACGAGTATTCAGTTATGGGGTAAAAATCTAGTCATCCTGGAGTATGTTTTATCCACACATCCAATCTAGCTCCCAATACAATCGAAACAAGGGTGAAAGCAGACGCTAAAAATTCAGCATTCACACCGATCAGAATGGCCTCTTGAGCCCCTTGAAGTCCACCGTCTCGATGCACTCTACGCTGCCCCTGAAACCATTGAGCAGCTCGTTGGCCCGATCTTTGGTCACGCCGCCGCAGCCCACCTGGAGTAGCTTCTCGGAGGTGCCCACACGCAGCGCCTCGTCGCAGCACGCGCCGGCGCTAGTGTCCGCGGCACGGCAGAGGCGCCAGAGCGCAGAGACGGCGAACCACGTGACCATGTCGGACATGCACGCACGGACTCAAGGCCGGTGTGTTGGCACAGGACGCCGTCCAGCACGGCCAGTGCCTTCTCGCTCGTCCTCTTGTCAGCGTCCAGGACGAGCTCCACAACGACGAGCACTGACCCTAGCTCGGCGAAGCGGGCGGCTCCTGACGAGGCCGACGAGCGTGCTGCACACGCCGGGCGTCCTCGAGATGACGTCGACGGTGTGCCGGTCGGGGGACGAGGCGAGCTCGCGGAGGATGATGGCGGCGCTGGCCCACGCGGGAAGGTTACCGTGGGAGAGCACCGAGACGAGGGTCTTGAGAGATGTCGGGTAGGCAATGTAGCGTCGGGCCTCCTCGTTGAGCGGGAAGAACACGGTAAGGGCCGCCAAGATCTTCCCAACGCGCCCAATACTGTGGCGCTGGTGCCATACACGGGCTCACCGGTGAGGCTCTGGAAAGCTGAGGCGAGCAGCTGTGAGGAACCGGCGGTTGCGGTCGCTCTCCTACCCGATAGCCCTGGCCCTGGCAGCAACTTGCTAGCAGGCCGCCGCATTCCCGCGCCTCGGGGCGGCGGACACGGCGACAATTGCCTCGACGGCGGCGGCCTCCCGCCAGCTTCCCCACAGGGGCCAACCTCCTAAGTCGTCGGCGGCGTAGTCCATGGAACCGACGGCCGTTGCGGCGGCAGAGGCAAGCAGGTCGTACAAGGGCGGCGTGCATTGGCTGCGCGACGACGACCGAGACGAGCGTCAGACGGCGATGCAGATGGGCAGTTGCACACGGCTGTGGGGGCGGCGGCGGCGATTTTTCTCACGAGATTGAGGTGGGAGCACGGATGGGAGCATGGAGAGGAAGCAGGCAAGCCGGATCCGAAAGAGAGGATGAATCAGGAGCGAGAGGTGGGTCAAACTAGTAGAGAATGGGACCAAACGTGTGGACGGTAGTGGGTCGTGGTTGTTTCTTTTTTTTTAGTTGCACGAAGAAAGGCTTGTTTCAAGGGAACGTGGGCTGCTCCTGCAATCTTTTTATCATGCGGGCAGAGTGGGATCGCAAGAGAGGTGGTGGAGGGGAGCGAGGGGATCCTCGGTTGAACCATCACGACGACGGCACATTGCTCTTTAATAGTAGAGATTTTATCTGGCCCTGCTCGTCCTGGAAGCTGTTCGTCCATGGCTATCAAAACTTCGGAAGACCAGCGGCGAAAAAAGTCAAAGAAGAACGGACTCAGTATGCTTCTAGAAGAAATAATCAGCGATCAGATTTCAGCTCCGGTACAGCATGCGATGTGTAGATCGGGAAGAACTATTTGATGCGTACCCATTGGCGTCAATTTGTGCCGTATCGATCAGGCCGTGCTCCGTCGCCATGGGAATGGCCACTGGGACCTCCTCCATTGAACGAGTAGAATGAGAGTGAATTCAGGGATGCGGTGCAGCCTTGGTGGTCGGGGTCACGGGTGTTCGTCGGTATTATTTTTTTGGTGCACAATAAAACAAACATACACAGAGCCTAGTTCGAACAGGAACCCCTGACTGCCACCGTAATGGATCCAGATAAACAATTCTAACTGTTGGGCATCTTGAGGTACAACATCTGAAACCAACAGCTGGGATAACGCGGCCCGGGTGCGTAGACTCAAGAAACCCACATTCGGTTGCTTCATCCTGAGCTCATGTCGCCACACCGGTGGAAGGCAATGACCCTGCCGCACGGTGCCACGGACGCACTCGAGACAAGGCCATCGTGTGGCGCCGGCGGGCTCCGGAGCATGCCGTTTGAGCTATCACGCTGCGCCTCCCCGCTCCACGGCACCAAGCTGGCCGTCCTCCGGCGGACCTCTGGAATTACGTCATCTCATCCCCGCGGGCTGCCATCTTGCTGGTCACCATTGCATCTGTCCCACAGATTGTTGTTACTCGGCTGCTTGGGAGGTATATATCTCTGTAGGGTTTTTCTATTGTAGGTTCTAATTTTGATATTACAGAATCAAAGAAATTGCAATTCAATTGAAAAACAAGCCACCGCTTCATATAATACATTGTTTCGTCTCACACCCGTTTAAGTATAGAACAGTGAGCCTTTCTCCCAGTCTTTTGATGATTTTTTATATGAAACTTTGTAGTGCGATGGGATCGACATTTGAATTTATACCTATGTTCCTGTGGCATTTACAAGTATACTGGTCTCTGAAATGCCAGGCTAGCTTCTTTTCCCATGAACAACTAATATATGGCATATTGTTGAAGATATATCATTCTTGCTCCAATCATATTGGTTACACAAAGTTTCTTTTGGTTATTTCTCATCTGTAGATTAGTAGGGGAGACGTGCGAAACAAAAAAGTGATATAGTATATTAAAACATTGTAGCTCGAATGAAGGTGACTGAAACGGAATCAATAGCTTTGATTATCTTCCCAATACTATTTTCTTGTGGATGATTCTTTTGGAAAATGTTGTACAATTTCTGTTCTATAAAATATTACATATGTGTTATTCTCAAAAAACATGATAAAACATTATCTAATTAGGAGTCATTTTTACTGACAATGATGATAGTTCTATTTAACAATTTCATATGATCTTAAACATATTATCTATATAATTTGTGCTACTAATTCCTACTGCAACGCGCGGGGAATCCACTAGTAACTTCTAATACATGAACACCATTGCACTAGCCATCCGGAAGAAATTCTTGCCATGGCAAACCACGCCCTAGAAACATTAAGGCCCTGTTTGATAGCTCTGTATTTTCTATGTATTTGAAGAATACTGTAAAAAAAATCAAATACCATGGTTTTAATTACTGTGAGTTGTTTGGCTTACACAAAAAGTTGTAGTATTAATACTATAGTATTCCCAAAAACATAGTTTTTCCTCTGTCTAGAAAAAGACACTAAAACCTCTGAGCAGACGAGAAAAACAGGCCCGTCTCTATCTTCTTCCTCGTTTGCTTACAAGCCGCCGCTGCTCTCTTGTTGCTATAGGTAGTCTCTCCCTGGGTAATAGTGGACGGACAAAGAAATGGTGATGACAAAAACGGTGATGTATCTACAGAGTTTCGAGAGTGGCGTTTTGGCACATGGATATGCTCAAATTCAGACAAAATGATTCTCGCGTACATCTTGACATGCTACATGCACACAAACTCTTTTCGTGGAAAATCGATAACTTTTGTGTCACGTGTAAAAAAGACAAAATTTAGTGTTAAAAAAGGCTTTTCATGAGACATTTTTTTGTCTTTTTTACTCAAGGTGTATAAAATGTCGTTTTTTCACGAAACTAGCCGTGCGCACATACAATGTTGAGATGTACACGTCAAATTTGTGTTCGGAATTTTTCGACATTTTAAAATATATTTTTCAATGGGAGGAGCATATGCTCTCATGTGCCAAAGTGAATTTTCTCAAAGTTTCTCCTTTCTTACTTGATGTATCACGTGTCATGCTCATCATATGGTTGAAGAAATGCTTTCGAGGAACCATCAGTTGAATCCACTGCAACTCCGCACGGCGTCGAGCTTGGCCGCACGGTTCCAGTTTAAGCGTGTTCCGGACAGTGTGGTCCTAGCTCCATGCACAGCTCCGGATGCTCCTCGACAATAACGTCGTGTTGTGGTAGTTCGACTGCCTCCTCCTCTTTGGTAAGCTACATGCCGGACTTTGGGCATGGTCGTTGACAGATTGGCAGTGGCCTTTGTGCATGGCCATTCAAAGTTTGTGCATGTGGGTGGCCTTTGTACATGGACGTTGAGTTTGCTGCTGGGTAGCTAAGGAAAAAGCCTAGCTAGCGAATTTACGTCGATATATACAGCACTAGCTAAACAGCTCAAAGTATTCTCAATACTTCAAAAACTGCAATATGTCAAAACTGTAGTAACTTATACCTACATGCTAAAATATTGTAGTTTTTTAATGTTGTGATTTTTTAATACCAAGGTTTTAGAATACTGTAGTTTTGCAAAAACTATGTTGCCAAACTAGACCAACTAGGCGACAACTCAGTAATGCCCGGAATATGTTTCTTGGTAGCAGACCCAACATAATTTTAGTAAACCTTAAGCAATTAGGGTTAAGCTGGCTGTGAAGCTCGTATTATACACCTTGACCTCACCTTTTTGTAATCCTTCTTGCCTATATGTTGTTATATAAGATAAGTCCCATAACTGACTGATTCGGATTGATTCCAATTGCCACTACGATCACATCAATCTGTTATGGCTCAGACCCTCTTCGCGGTTGAACCCAAACCATAGTAGTGCTTAACTCAGTGTATTCTTATGTGAGCGGTGGGTTACATCACCCCTTTTTATCATGGGATCAAACCAAGGTTAAACATTCATATGGAACTCCCCTTTAGACGATTTCTATGTGCTTGCCCAACACCTTTTGTTTTATGGATCAATGCCAATTTCACCTGAGACCATTGTCTAGTCATACCTGACTGGACAATGTTCTCTCAAGTAACGTGCAAAAGTGTTTCCGTCCGTAGCCATCTGGGATCCCTCTACTGTATGTTTGAAGATCGGTCATAGTTAGCCATTTCACCCCAAACTGAAAGCGACAGTGTGCTACTTCATCAAAGAATTGAGTTGTACCATTAGTTTTTTTTAACGGAGAATAAGATTTGCTTCATCGAATAAATAAGAAGAGATAGAGTTTGTTACAACCGACCCCAATACGACATAAAAGATTACTCTTCCAAAATAAGAACCACCAAGCTTTTTGGCACCCGCGGTCACCCAAAGCCTTCCCTCATCCTTGATGAGGTTGAGCAAGATTATCGGAGGAGCGCTTTTGTGACGGAAGACCTTAGCATTGCGCTCGTTCCAAATTGCCCAAATGACAAGCATCGTGAGGGAGGCTGTTGATTTTCTATTCGGGAAGCTATCACCGGCCGCTTACTCCACCAATTCTCGACAGAGTTGTCCAAATGCCAAGGGGGGTATCAAGGAGGAGGCACTCTTTAACCAAGTTCCAAAGCCTTGAGGTGAAACGACAATTGTAGAGCAAGTGAGCGCGGGATTCACGAACCCTTTTGCAAAGGGGGCACAACCCATAATTTGGCCAACCTCGCTTCTCCAGCCCATCCGTGCTCCGAGTCCTATTTTGGACCGGCAAAGGAACTTCGAAGTTCCCGTTTCATTAATCCCGCGGCAAAATTTTGAAGCCCAGCTGAAGTACTCAACTGACGGCCCTTGCACCGACCGGGTTTCATCGTTCAACGCCATTCCTGCAAACTTCCAACAGTCAAACCCCTCAACGCTCCTCCCTCCCTCCCACGTCCCTCACCCCTTGGACCGAACCGCCGCGCGCCCAGACCAATCTGACCAAGTCATGCATGCACGCACGCTCTCGGCCAATCCCACACCGTCCAAATCCTCACCTCCACCACCATCAACGGCCCCCGTACCGGCCACGTCTCTTCGGGAAACCGCCGTCCCCCGCCCCACCCATGCACTCCACCGGCGCCACTTCCTCGTCTGGCTCCGACCCTATATAAGCTCCTCCCCGGCCTGACAGAGCTCACGAGAGACGCCAACCCAATCACAGCGAATCGCCCGCCCGCTGCACAACACTACTAGAGAGAAGAGGCGGTACTGTATCCAGCGACGCTCGACAGAGCAAGCAAGCCATGGCCGGCGTCCTGCTCTCGGCCGCCGTTGCCTGCGTCCTTCTCGCCGGCACCGTGACCGCGTCGTCGTCGTCGTCGCCGCGTGTGTTCACCGTCGGCGGCGAAGAGAGGGGCTGGAGGCAGCCGGCGCCCGGCGAGGAGACCTACAACCACTGGGCCACCAAGAACCGCTTCCACGTCGGCGATTTCCTCCGTAAGCATCGACCAAGCACGTACATGCGGCGGCCGCGCTTACATTTTTACATGTGGTTGGGCTAACGTTCGTTCGTACGTGTCGTTGGCTCGCAGATTTCAGGTACGAGAAGAACGACTCGGTGCTGGTGGTGACGCGCGACGACTACAAGCGCTGCGGCGCGGACAGGCCGGTGTTCCGCCTCGAGGGCGGCGAGGCGAGGTTCCGGCTCGAGCGGAGCGGCTTCCTCTACTTCATCAGCGGCGCGCCGGGCCACTGCGGCGCCGGCCAGAGGTTCACCGTGCGCGTCATGTCGCAGAGGGACAGCGGCGGCGCCTCCCCGACGGAGGCCCCCGCCATGTCTCCCGGCGGGTCCTTCAACTCCACGCCGGGGTCCGGATCAGGTTCCACGCGCATGCCGCCACGCGGGAACGCCGGCGACGGGAAGACCAGTGGCGCCGCGCCCATGCGCGCGCCCTTCGGTGACTATCACGCCGTTGGCACCGCTCTGGGAGTGGGTGCCGCCGTGCTGGTCTTTGCATGAGATGCTCGTTGCGCTGCATGCATTGTGCGTGTGCAAGCTGTTAGTCTCTTTCCAAGGTCGTGGACAGTCTAGAATCATTTGCTTAACTTGTTTGATTTGTTGTGCCCTCTGGGTGGTAGGCTGGTAGCATGTTGTGTTAATTAGCTATTACATAGTTTGGTCGTGATTTGTTAACTTCTTGCGAACGAATTGCGAAATTCTTGGTTATTTAAATTAGTTTGTTATTATAACTTGATTATGTACTTCACATGTTTTGGTGCCACCAAGAGATTGCAATGACGAAACTCTTAATTTTCTTTTTGATGGCATCTCTAAACAGGAGATTTCTACTGAAGTATAGGGAGTATGTAATTTTTCTAGCTTCTTATAAGCAACGTGTTGTTTTCATTTCTTGAAACAATTGGATTATTGGAGCTGCATTCCGTGACCATACTACGCTCTTCTTGTTGAGAATTCCGTGTCCATATACGTTTACGTACTCCTGAAACGCAGGGGACCTAACTGCTAGCCGCCTCTTCCAGCCACCCGTCTTCGACCCTCCGTCCACCGCCGCTTCGTTTCCCGCCGCATCGCCAATGGCCTCGCGGCTCCGGCTCGGCCAGCCCAGCCCGAACCCCGGCCCCAGCCCCAGCCCCAGCCCCGGCGAGGGGAAGATAGAAGAAGGAGAAGGGAGGAAGCCGGAGCCGCGGCGAGAGGTGACGGATCTGGGCGGCGGGAGCGAGGTGGTGCACATCCCGCGGTTCATGGCGCGGGAGAGGGCGTGGGAGCTGTTCGAACACCTCGACAAGCGCATCCCGTGGACGCGCCCCACCATCCGCGTCTTCGGCCGCTCCGTCGTCCAGGTCGCGCCCTCTCATGCCCCCCTTATTACCCCCATTTCTTGCGCCTCGTTCAGTCACAGTTAGGTCCCCTGCGTTTAACATTGGTTCCTAACCCTTCTCTCCAAATTTGGTGGCCGTGCTGTTATTTTGGGGAGGTGAAAAACAAATCTAAGTTTGAAGAAATATTAACTGGATTTTGAAATGGTAGGTTGGATCATCAGTATGGGTCTGCACTTATCCATGCCTTGGGTGGTGAATGCGTCTTGTTTGGGGCAAGCACTGCAACAAATTATTGTTTTTCTTTCTGGAGCACCTCAGTACAACAGTATGTAAAGCGTACCGATGCTAAATTATGTAGGACGATTAGCATATTTGGCATGTTGTTTGATTGTGCCTTGTGGTTTGGTACTTCCAAACCATTTAGAGAATGGGCATCACTCTGTCCCTGGCTGTAGACATATGGTCATTCTTGTAAGCTTGATTGACACTGAAACGAAAATTAGACTACGGACAATTTGGGATACAAAGGAACAGTCAGGATAAGTATGAGGAGCTGGCCTCATGCTAGTAATGCATTTTGTCAAACTCTTTCTGCCATATCGAAGTTTTGATAGCCGAAGATAATTGCTGGATGCTCATCTAATTTGCTCGCTGGAGTGCAACATAGCTACGATGTATACAATGTCAGTTAACCATTGATGGTGCCATGGTGATGGTGTCTTGTCTTGGTGCCACCTTAACAAAGTGTCTGATGTCCTCCTCCTACCGTTACTAGTCGTCTAGCACCATTGGTTCAATAACGGAATTCGCTCTAGTGACAACTGACAAGAAGCGCACTGGTCATATAACCCTCGTGAGGCTTCTAATCTAAGTATCTGATCCTTTTTGCTATTCTACAGCCCAGAGATACCTGCTATGTGGCAGATAAAGGGCTAACAGATTTGAGGTACAGCGGCCATCAGCCTCATGCGCATTCTTGGGATGATTTCCCAGTGCTCAAGGATATCTTGAAAGAGGTAAGAGCTGGGCCAAGGTGACTTCTTGCATTGCTACCCTGTAATCAGCAGAAACCAGTTGGACTTGTTCTTATTTAAAAGGTAACATCCGGAGAGTATTCTCAGCGTCCAGCCTTCACAGCAGTCTTCTGACTCATACACATTGGTTAGGTCCATGAAGCCCTCCCAGGAAGCCACTTTAACAGCCTGCTGCTGAACAGATACAAGGGATGTTCAGACTATGTGTCGTGGCACGCCGATGACGAACCCCTCTACGGGCCTACCCCGGAGATCGCGTCCGTCACATTCGGGTGCGAACGTGAGTTCTTGCTGAGGAAGAAGCCTGCCAACACACAATCACAAGGTACTTGCCACATCTTGCTACTAGATGAGAGCTATATCCCCTAAAAAAACTAGAGGAGAGCTATAGGCTTTGTAGCCCGGACTAAAACTGGCTCATGCTGATCTTCATCCACCAGCTGCTGGTGAATCTGGGGAAACGGCTCGGAAGCGGCTCAAGGTCAGCGCCCCTCAGCAGCATTCGTTCCTCCTGAAGCATGGCTCGTTGCTCGTGATGAGGGGCTACACCCAGCGGGACTGGCAGCACGCGGTGCCCAAGCGTGCGAGGGCGGCCTCGACGAGGATCAACCTGACTTTCCGGCATGTGTTGCCATGAACATGGCCAGTTCGCTTGGTCTCCCTCCAGTTTTGCGCATGTGCCCATTGCGTGCAGTGTGTAGTGGGTTTCCTGATAATGCTTTGAACTTGCTTTATCCCCCTTCCCACCTCCTGTAATCTCTATCAAACTCTGTATTTCCGTTATGCCAAAGTAATGGAAAAGGGGAGTAGCCCAAAATGTGCAACCTGCTGATTTCTTTCTGTGGACCAAATGAACTTGGCCTACATACATAATAACAGGATAAAAATGTGCAACCTGCAACATTTCTTCCTACGGACCAAATGAGTTTTCCAGTTGAGGTTGCTGGATGTGCAAACCGCGCAGGTTGGGGTGGATGTGCTCTCTTTAGGCACATCCATAACAAGATGTCAGGTGGACCATGTGAGAAGATGAAACTCACATCTCATCTGTAGTAGTTATAGAAAATTAGTGACTACTGGTGCAGTATTTTTCTTGTAAAAATGGAAATTTGTTGGAAACTTAATCAAGCATTCTCGTTTAATACTACCTACAGGTTCAGCAAACAGAATTACAGCATGATCTCTTTAGCACAGTATGAAGTCCGAATCCAAACAACTAGTGCATCTCGCTACATATTCAAAATCTGTTTCTTCAAATAGGGGCCCAAAGAGAGGACCACCACACTGGTAGCAAAACAATCCCAAGACACTGATTTATTGTTGTACAACATTTCTACATGAGTTTTAAAGACACGGTTGCTATCTCCTGCAAAAGAATGGTAAACAAGATATGTTACACAACATCTGACCCTCGAGGATTCATTCGCCCATCGAACAATGCCATGGCGAAGTCGGCAACAAGTTCTAGCACCTAAATAACATTACAAAGCAAATCCTTCCTATCCAGCTGGCTCTTCTATACTAACCTGTTGCTATTGCAAAGAACATTTTTCTACATCACAACTGTCAGCTGCAAGGGTCAAATTAATGAGATATCCACATTCCACAGACGACTGCCTCTGATATCTGCATCCTAGGATCGACATGTCAACTGGGATAAAGCGAAGCCTATGTTGCTTGCGACGCGCGCTTTTTCCAGACACTCTGCAGATTCAACAGAAGAGAATCAGAAAATTGAAAATATATCAGGGGTCCAGTCCGGGGTTGAAGAGGGTCGCGCTTACAAGAGTTTCATCGTCAGATTCCTCCTTGCAGCTCAAACTGTCGCCGTCAGGTTTTTTCTCTTCCAGCTCCATATCTTCTGCAGACTCTTTCTCTGTTTTTCCTGTTTTTTCTTTCCCAGCTGAGCCAACTGCTACCTCTTTATCCTTCTCGCCATCTTTGGTAATAAAACAGTCACAAGCTAAGCTCAACTACGATGATGAAACGGCATGCATATTTTCATAAATGTAAACAAGCACATAAAACGGTCATACCTGATTTTACATCTTTGTCAGAATCTGAATGAGCGAGAGAACTGGCTGAATCTGAATCATTAACGCCAGCTTCGCTGGTAGCTTCGATGGACTTGCTACCTCCTGATGTCTTTCTACGCTTGTTTTCCGGCGGCGCTTTTGGTTTTCCTTTCCTCTTTAGAGGTGAGGGCCTAAAGAAGATGGAACGATGAGAAAAATTGCAGCATGATCCTTAAGTCTGAGAGTTAGATATGAACTTACGTCTTTATTGACTTATGTTGGTTAGCTGGAACTTTCGTGCTGCTGGTAGATTTCATCTCCTGTGCTCTGTAAGGTGTTACATTGGACCAGGTGAGAAAAATTGCAGCATGATCCTTAAGTCTGGGAGTCAGCTATGGACTTACGTCTTTACTGACTTATGTTGGTTAGCTGGAACTTTCGTGCTGCTGGTAGATTTCGTCTCCTGTGCTCTGTAAGGTGTTACATTGGTTCAGGTGGTGGATCGATGAGAAAAATTGCAGCACGATCCTTCAGTCTGAGAGTTAGATATGGACTTACGTCTTTATTGACTTATGTTGGTTAGCTGGAACTTTCGTGCTGCTGGTAGACTTCGTCTCTTGTGCTCTGTAAGGTGTTACATTGGATCAGGTGGTAAGCAAAGTAAATTACTTCATCTTGCAAAGCATCAATTTGATGAGATGTGCAATAAGTTCATAACATTTAATCTGGCTAGAAAGCTTTACATCTAACATTTCACATTGATAATCGATACTTTGTTAGGGGCTAACAAGCAAAATATAGGCAGACAAAGTCATTTCTTAATTCCTAAAGAAGAAATTCTGGCTTACCGTCCTTGATTTGAACCTGCATGATCCTTCTTTTGCTGCTGCAAAACAATCAGTAGAACTATAATGAGTTGAACATTATCTTTAGGGCTACAGAGACAGTTTCTAGGAAAGAATCGACAATACTCTACCTTCATTGGTGAACCATTACTTTCAATCATTTTCCACTTTTCTTTAGCCATGTTAAGCTGCTCCATATCTCCGTCATCATATAAGACCTACACAGAGAAGCATATTCATATTTATATACCCAGCAGTCACAATATCTTACAAGCACAATCAACTATACAACTATTGCATGCTGTGATATTGAGTAGGATATGCAGAAGAACTAAAAGGTTGCTGTCATGGCCTTGTGAGAGTTGAACAGTATGTATCAATATGTCTATAAACAAGGCTAAGCAGAGAGGGGTAAATCTTCGAATTATAAGTACTCAGCTAATTTCATAGAATAGCCTGCATGATAAAATGCAAACCTTTTTTGTTTTTCATGATGGTACTCATAACAGGAAAAATGGATCAAACAGATACACCATACTGATAGAGATACTAATTAATACACCATTTTTTCATCTAAAATAAAAAATAAACCGTCTAATGGAAACTTACTGTGTGTAGCTTCTTTGCTGAATCATAAGATTTCACGACACCTGGATAAAATCTGATGACAAAAATAACTTAAATTTGAAGCCCACCTTCAAAGATTAGATTATAAAAAATGTTCAGAATTACATAAAATAGGAAACTTACTCCTTATCCAAAGGCCACCAAACTTTTATTCTACGTCCTACCAAGTCTTTACTGCTTGAGTCATGCGTTGAACACTGCAGGCATTAATTAATTCTTAGTACACACACTAGAAGGATACTCATACTTGCACTTGCACAAACTCGACTACCGCTAGCATATGCATACTTCCTTCTAGTGACTTTATTCAACAATTCCTGCATAAACCTTGGAGATTACCTTCGCTAAACCAGAAACCAGTCTTGGCTTCTGTCTTTTGAAGGACCCATTTAGACTAGCCAGTTCAGCAGCTCTCATAGTATTGTCCTCATCAGCATACTTCTGGGGAAAATTCAATAGGAATTGGCAATTTAGAACCAGAAGTTTATCAATAGGTCCCGCAAATACATATTACATACCATAGAACAGAAAGAAATTACCTTTGCACTGCTACGCGAGACTTCAGTATGGGACTTAGCATCCTTTTTCCCTTTGGATACAGGGGTTTTGGTACTGGTAGGTGATGCTACCAAGTCTTTATCATTTGAGTCAGCTCTTCTTTTCTCCTTCAACTTGTTTTCTAAGGAATCACTGGGTTTTCCTTTGCTAGCAGAATGCACTAAAAGCTCGTCACCGTCTTTACTGCCTTTTCCTGAATGTGGTCTACTCTTAGAAACTGATCTTTTGCGTTTTGGTGTCGAAAAATCTACTGGCTTCTCGTTGCTCTCTTTCATATCCATCTGCGGCTTCTTTGGTTTGCTCTTCACCGACTCCCCCAAATTGTACTGGTTATCTAAGTTTATTTCTCTTAACAAACCCAAGACATCATCATCTTTTCCAGTATTTACTGGAACAGATGCTGCCTTCTGTTTCCCCCCTGTCTTTTTTGCTCCTCGGGATTTAAGAATTTGGACAATTTTCCCTAGAGGGATCTCATTACCAAATTCATCAGTCTCATCTATGAGCATCTTATCTTCGGGAGATTGAACCTGAAGGACATAAGACCAAAGAGGAGTCAAGGTCCAGCAGATAATTGAAGTGGAATCCTAATATAGACATAGACGTGTGTTGTGAAGGACATAAGACCAAAGAGGAGTCAAGGTCCAGCAGACAATTGAAGTGGAATCCTAATATAGACATAGACGTGTGTTGTGTACCTCAGCAACATTTGCTGTCATAAGAGCCTCGAAATGGGACAGTACAGTCTCACATCCCAACCACTTCTGTTCATCATTCTCCTACAAAGTAACATATCAAGTATTACAATCGGAAGCCTATATTCAGAAGCCAAGAAACTTGCTATCTTGGTAACCATCGACGAGTTTATGTCCTGGTAACCATTGACAATTCTTAACAAACAGCATGCTTAATGATTTGTTAGAACACATACCACAGGGTTTTCATTTTGGTCATTCTGAACTGTTGCATAAAGTTGTGCAGGCAATGGAACCGTCTGATTTTCTGATACATTTATCTGGTCCGGACATAACCTCTTTGCAATAAGAATACCAAGATCACATATAGCATGTACAGTCTGCAAACAACATATCTCGATTTTAGTCAACACCTATAGCAAGCAAACGGGTTACAGTACATGACAACAAATGTGATGAACACTTGCTTACCTTGGTCTTATTTGCATCGACCACGTCTTTTGAACATTTGATGCTTCTGAATATAGATAATGTTGTCATGAAGCTCTCCTTTTTCATACCAGGTACACTATACTGCAAACCTTCTTCTCCCAGGAGGGTTGAAAGAAGTAGATGCAATGGCCTGGAAGGAGCTCTTTCATAAATATGCATATGCAAGAGTAATTTTAACAAGAAAAGGCAAAAAAAAGACCATTCTTTTTAATTATTTTGTATCAAACAGTGTGCATACAGAAAAAAACTAGACTGCCAGGAGGCATTACATAATAGCCATAGGGACACTGTTAGAATCAAACCACAATAATTTTTATTACCACGCATGACTATCAAATTTTACGGTTGACTATCAAATTCTCCAGGATGTAGTTAGAGTGTTCAATTTTTTAGTGAAACATTACATTTTGTGGTGTGCGACAATCAAGCAGCCAAATGATATTACAATTATAGGAAGTGCAAGAAAATGATATCTTAGGAACTTAATGAACAATTATCATGTATCAGTAAATTGACCAAATGCATCAAGCAATGAAAATATGTATTAAATGCATCAAGCAATGAAAATATGTATTATGGAAACTCACGATAACAAGTAGTAGTACAATAATACTGTAAGAGTTATTATAAAATACCAGTAAATTGGAGCAAAAGCTTTGACATCCTCATATTCCTCAATGTTAGGGCATGAAGGATCATGAGCAAGGACATGAACCAGATATGGAATAATATATTCTGGGTAAGCTGTGAGCAAATTCACATCCGCTTGGACAGATAGTTGACGCATCTTAACTTGTTGGCATATTTGTGACACTTCGATCAGGTTGTGTTGGAACTGTGAAATGAAAAGATATACACATTAGAATCAGTGGATGGTGAACTCAATTGATCACTGTGTTTCGAGTATGAACCTCTTCGTACTGTGGTGTATGATAATCGTCTATGCCTATCAAGAAGGCGCAGGCATATTTTGCGTCCAAAGCCCTCTCCTTGATGTATTGATGTACTTTACTGAGAAACAACTTCCTCATTTGAGGGAAATCATCCTACAAATGAACGAAACTATAAATCTCCCAAGCGGATGCTGCATACAAGCAAACCAAATGAAAGTAAAAATGAAGAAATCAGCTAAGCTATATATTCCCAAAACATACCTGTGAAATCCTTAGAGTCAAATAAAACACATCAACAGGCACTTTATGGTCCCACTGTCTTGATAAGCGGAGAACAGCTTTCGCTGCAGCCAGCCTCAAATGGGCCTTATCACTAGCACTGCAAGTAATGGAGTAATAAGAAATAACCCAAATATAGCACAGAATGTATGCACTAAAATAGAAGGACAAGTCATTCATTGTACCTTGATATCATGTTTGGGGAAATATCACCATATGTAAGAATGCTCTTAAGGATGTCCATTAATTTTTCTATTCCAGGATGCACTTGAGCATCTTTGCAAGGTAGACAGCTCTTCACCAAAGTTTTAATGCCATAAATCTACAGAGAAAAATATCAGAAGAGAATAACAAGTAAAAAAACCATCGACAATTAGAGTAAAGCAGGCCATGAAAAGCATGATCTCACTCACCTTGAGCAAACAACTATGTGAATTATCACCCCATTCAGATTTGTCAGCGGAAACTTTAGCCATATCCTGGTGACACTTAAACGTTGCAATGAAATTTTGTAAAAAGGAAAGACAGAAATTTAAAGATAACAAGCCTTACATCACTGCAGTCAAGAATCTTTTTGGTTATGAAACTTATTATCTCTTCCCCCCTTGTTTCGAAAATTGGCATCGCTATCAGAGCTATACACCCCAAAGATTGCAAGATAGAAGGTAAATGAACTTTCTTCTCCTCCAACAAATCCACAAGCCTCTGCATAGTTACAAATGCTAGGCACAATACATCATAAATCTCAAAAATGTACAAAAAAGGGAATAGCAGGGGCGAATTCAGACCTTGTAAAGAACAGATAGTGCCATCAGACCATCATCTTTAGTTATAGCGGCTAAAGCATGAACAGAGTATTTAGCCTGCTTCCTTGTGCCCTCTAAACATAGCCGCTCTAACAGAAGAGCAACAGAGCTGAAAATGGAAGGTATACAACTTAGTTCCATAATCATGGTAAGTAGCTCCATAACTGTTCCAAAGAAGTGTAAAGTAGTGCACAAATGGAGAACTTTCATGCTGCTACACCTTGATGAGGCCAGTTGTTCACGAATGTTACCACCAGCTTTGGACAAAACATGAGCAATACCCTCTTTAAGAACTTCATTATCCTCCTTCAGAAGTTCAATGATATCTTCTTCGAATCCAGATAAAAGTGAAGGGAAGAAACTAGATATTGCCTGCAATTAGTAAATGGCATGGGGTGAGGATCGTCTTTAAGAGTCTCAGGGCACAAAATGCATGCACAAAGGGTTGCAAATATATGAAGAGATGAGGTAGGATGGGCAGTTGGTTATATCTAGTATGGAAATTTCATCAGTGCAAATTTCATGACATATCCATCTGCCCAAGATCCTTTGCATCATGAAGCATGTTGCACCCCTTGGCATTTGATAGAATGCCACAACATGTTTGGAACAACAGAAGATAAAAGACAATTCTAACCACTTGGATGTAACATTACATGCCTAGTCCATCATCCTACTTTTAGGCTAGCAGGTACCCAGCAATTTACATAGCCGTCCTGCAGGTACCTTTAACTAAAAGAGTAAAACCCATCAGATTACTACCGAATTGGCCTCACAACTTTACGACTCGAGAAAATCTGCTCAAAGGAAAAATTGTTTACTCCTCTTCTCTAAAATCAACAATAGTTCATGCTTGAGTAGCAATATAATAGTAAGTCCATGCAAGCAACTATTCATGAAGTCTTTTTACTTCCATGATGGCAGAAAGAAGACGATCAAAATGTTGCATCAATAACAGAATTAGTTCTTCAGCAAAGTATACCGTCAGAAGATCCATGCATGATGAGATGAGTTTTGTATTCCCAATAGATTTTTGCTCAGAAGCTGCAGACAGGATCTCTTTGACATATTCCTTATTCACAAGTAGATACGAACATCGCATTGATAGTGTGCTGACAAAATCATACAGTTCATGTTTTTCACCAAGTGACTTGAGCAAATCAACCTGCAGATTACAAATAAAAATTCAAATTGTTTTATAGGATTTTCAGAAAACAAATCAATAAGACCTAGTTCCAATAAGCGATTTTGTCTACTTGGTAGTGAATATAATTACTGGTCAACCTAGAATGAAAATGACTAGGTATATAGTAGGTACCCGAATAGACCAAGCATTATTGAATGTTGTTGCGCAATCAAGCAAACTTGTGAACATTTTCCAGATATTTTCATCTTTCAGCTGATGAAGCATGTTCAAGTACTCCTCAGCCTTTACCGCATCACTGAACAAACGGGACATGCTCCGGAAACATCCCAAGATTCTTTTTTGCACATCAGCTGCATCTTCCTGCAATACAAGAAGAATAAATAAGGCAAGTATTTACCAAATAGTAGCTCTCTGGTGCTTTCCAATCTCAAGAATCACAAACCTGGCTTGTCTGTTGAAGGGACATGTACTTCAACATTTCTTGTTGTAGTCTGAAGTTGATCAAAATGCAACAAATCAGAACATTCAAAAAAGGAAAGAAAAGATAAGGGAGAGCAATTATCAAAAAAAGATTTATGGACACATGGTCAAACCTTTGCTTCTGCAGAAGAATCTGTTCAAGAGCTTTCATCTCAACTTTATCAAAATGTGTGGCAGCAATTACCCAATGTTTCACTCTTTCCTTTGTCGGAAACTCTGGTGGAAATAATGAACCACATAGGACTGATTCAATTGACTCAGGCCTGCACCAAATAAACAAAACAACAAGGTGACATTATCTTAGGCTCACACTAGAACATCACCGATCACAGAGTGCAATAACGCACAATAGCCTAATACAATATGTTTGCATGAACAAAAAAAGGAACTGATTTCCATGAGGGATGCTAGATGTCGACGCTAGCCAGGATGCAAACACATACATCAACAGAAATTTTCCTCGTGATTCTGTATGTTCTCAAAATACTCTCATAAGCATTTGTATCCAACGCTTATCTCATGTCAACCACAAAGAACAAAATACCCAATACCATCAACCAGATCTCAAGAGAAGTAAAAAACTACAAGAGACAGAAAATATTGCATAAGTAATATCTAGAGTGTATCAGGAAAGGATTAGCGGGACATCCCAGACATGCCAAACATACACTGTAAGTCAGTGAGGGAGTATAAAACCAGTAGAACTGCTACATCTAGTCATTAGTTGAATAAAATATATCTTTCTGTTGCATGTTCATGAAACATTAACAACAAGCCTCAAAAATATTTAGTTTAGTGACATTACCTAAAATCTTTGTCATAAATGCATCTCAATATTTTTCCAGGTATCCACTCAAAATTATCAGAATTAGTCGAGCTATCAGAACCCTTCAGGCAATACAGCTTGTAGATATCAGCCAATCGCTCCATGGTGTAGCACTTCACTGGAAGCTGGATTTCAAAAAAAATACACCATACATTTCAGTAAATTATACAGAGTAAAACATGTGGAAAAAATGGAAGACAATGAAAAGGGCAACGAAAAGCTAACCGATTTATCACGGACACGCTCGGCTACTAGTTTGATAGTTTCAATTGGCACAGCACCAAATTCATGGCAAGCTACATCACAAACAGCAGCCACAACTTGTTTTCGTACATTTTCTTCGTAATCCAACAGTCTGTCACAAAGTGCCTCTGCACGGAGCCGACCATCAAAGAAAGAACAATGAGATGCTCCCTCAAATGATATGAACTGTTATTAGGGGGACATAGCTACTTACTGATAACCTCAGGAGCTTCAGGACGGGAATGGTTTGAGATTAGACATTTCTTTAAATGCTCAATCACAGAAAGACGTATTTCTACCACTCTGTCAGTCAATCTCTTCAGGAACTCAATGAAAAGAGACTTAAAAGATTCCAATACAGGGACTCCAGGTAAAGAAAAAAGTTCCCCGAGCAACTCAACTGATTTAGACCGCATTTCTACTTCATCTGCCTATAGAAAAGAGAAAAATAAACATGAATTAGCAAGACAGAACAAACTAAGAAAATTAGTCACAAGATGCATGAAACTTTCGTTTTTATTTGATTTTATAGAAAAATATACTTTCTGTTCCAAAGTTATTACTCCCTCCAATCCATATTAGTTGTCGCTGAAATGGATGTATCTAGACATATTTCAATGCTAGATACATCCGTTTGAGCGACAACTAATTTAGATTGGAGGGAGTATTTTATAATGCAGAGTCACTCTGCATATAGGTAGTTCAGGGTCAAATTGATAATTGGAAGTATATCATACCAGTAGTTCCCCAGTTATATAAGGCACCACCACTTTAAGAACCCTTGGAGCACACTGATACACATCAAATATGACCTCGTGGTGATCAATGTGGCCATTTGCAGAACTGTTGGCCCCAGCCAAGGATGATGTAAGAAACTTCTTTATGTATGGTTCGAGTTTTCCTGCAGATTGCTCTATAACACCCCGAGCCAGCTTACGTGCAGATAAAGAAATACCCTAGGAAACAAGAGTCGCAAAACTAATAGTTTACAGAAGGGCGCAAATAATAATCTACTAAATAGCCAAAAATGCCATAGAACTTAAATGCACTCACAGTTTTTTTACGGCCTAAAGCTGATAACAGTACATGTAGAAGGCTTTGATGTATAACCTCGCTCTCTTCTATAATAAGGGCCATAATTGTCTGCATTGATTTCACAACATTTGTTTCATGATTTTCACTGCATCAAACAAGTTTCAACAGTCAAAACACAATGGGTAAACAAAAAGGACCATAGCACACTTAACTTGTTCTGATCGCCCAATATATGTAGCAAGTATAATACTACCCATACTAGTATAATTAAATTGTAGCATGTACACACTACCACCCGGGGTTGCGAGATCTTATGCATGTCACCTCTAGCCTACCCCAACTTGTTTGGGACTAAAGGCTTTGTTGTTGTTGTCGTACACACTATCACTCATATTAATATAATTATGTTGTAATATGTATAATATGTACACTCCATCAAAAACCAATATGATACGTCAAATGGCAGCAATAATAGTCAACCAGGAAATAAATGTTCTGTTTTAGGGTGACAAAAGAACATGTCCCAGGTATCTAGCACCTTGCATAGAATGAAATGAATGCTGCTTTGTAAATTAAGGCCAATTTTGCCGCATATGGGCCCACTGAATTTCTAAAGATGTCAAGGGAGCCCATTGCCCCATCTAGTCCACATATCATGGGAACCATCCAACATATGAGTGCTATATCAAGGCTGTTAACATGCCTGAGAGCATAAGGTGAGCGACCACTCTTACTAGCGCTCTTTAAAACACTGAGGTCTGAACAGCTGTGTAATGACTTACAAACATTCATGCTGCTATTATTTTATACCAGAAGTCTATCACGCAATTCAAGGCAAGACTCCATACAATCAAATTTTCTGACAAGTCATTTATAAAATTTATTGTCCTTGAGTTATCATTAGTCTTGGTTCATCATCATTAATATTACAAAGAGGACCTCCACACAAATCACACAATGAAAATGGTGTACTCCCTGCGATTCATATTACTTGTCACTCAAACGGATGTATCTAGCACTGAAATGCGTCTAGATACATCCGACTGAGCGACAAGTAATATGGATCGGAGGGAGTAATGTATTTCAGCCCACAAACTAGTGTATTCATGCAATGTAAACTTTCAAATAAGTCCATACAATTTATATCCTCAAAATATTATTAATCTTGGTCCTTCTGATTTAGAAGTACATAGAGGTCCTCCACACAAATCACACAGTGAAAAGTGTGCAAGTGTCTCTCAGCCTACAAACAAATGTACCATTATAAACCATCACAAATAACCTTAACAGAAATTAAAACAATCAATTTGCAAAATAGCAAAAGTCATGATCCAGAAAGGACAGAACTAAATCGCATTGTAGTGTTCTTCCATGTGAACCTAACAGTGTGAAACAGTGAACCAAAAATCATAGTGGTTACTTCTTACATGCTCATGCATAGACTGGAAACTAGTCCATCTACGGTGGCATTACATAACACAAGGTATTTACCAGACCTAGCTTAGATGGCGTAGCAGAATTACCTGACGATTTCTAAAAAAGTTTGGAACATGTCTGTGATGAGATCATTGCATTCAAGGTCCAACATCACAACACATGCCCGGTATCTTGCAACTGTTTCCAGAATAGCAACTCTCCTGCTAAAGTAATGGCTATTAACATCAGCGAGTCCACCAAATGTACCAACAATCAGACGAAATATGGTCTGCAAGAAAGAAAAAAGAATACTCAAATACTGAACAAACATTGTAAGCTCAGTCAAAGTAATTTGATTCAGCACTTTTTGTGAGCACAGGGTTACCCTTAAAACATCATCACTATATGGAGCTTCAGGTGCAGTTATTCTTGTAATTTCACAGAAGCAGGTTGCCAAGAGAACTTTAACATCTTGATCCTGATGTTTCAGCAATTCTTTTCTGACAACTGCTGTTAGACATGGTTGGATAGCTTCCATCACCGACGACCCTGGTGACTGTTCTATTACATGTAGGCACTCCGCAGCTTGCTGCAATACAATTAGCATTAATAGCACACCCAAAAGTTACATAAGCAGAAAAGGAAAGATTTCAAGCAAACAGGTCATTATATCCAGACAGTACTGCAATACTGTCAGTCTGCTCCCTGTGACCCTTTGCTAGGAAAGAAATTAACAAGGCAGAAAATTAATTTCAGAACAATACTGCTCCATGTGATCCTGTGCTAGGATAGAAAGCAACAAGACAGACAATTAATTTCAAAACAATTGATCTTTCCATCATTGATGCCAAGTTACAGATTTCTTATGAAAAGATAAAAGGCCTATTTTTTAGCTTCAGTTTTGACCCATGGACCAGCAAATTATGTTGTTTAAAACAAAAAAGTTCAAACCTTTGGAAATTCCTACGCCAATTACACAGATGTTATTTACTACCATAGATTTGGGCATAAAAAGTATAACAAATTAGGAATTACAAAAAACTGTCCGTATTTATATGTCTACTATCAACATCCTAAACCCTGACATAAAGATACCAACACCAGTACATGTAGAGCTCAGAAATTTGAAACTAGAGACAAAATTCGCTGGCCAATTTTCCTGACAGAGGCACTGATCAGCTCTAAAATAGGGAACAAAAAAGGCAACACAACTACTCCCTCCGTCTGAAAAAACTTGTCCCTCAAATTGATGTATCTAGGACTAACTTGATGCTAGATACATCCATTTGAGGGACAACCTTTTTCGGACGGAGGGAGTAGTACCTATGATGTTAAGAAAATATTTTTTATCACATTTGATGCTACTCCCATTAGGCAACAAGGACAGATGTCAGGATTAAAAAATGTGCCATTGTTTGTTGGCTTTGGAAAGCTCTAAAGACAGAGACATTAAATTTGTTCTCAAAATACTGTAAGCAAATGTTTACAAGACAAAAAATACCATTTTAAGCACAACATTCAGGGTTACAGGTGCAGACGGAACTAGCATATAAACTTATCGGAGGACTTCCATGCACCATGCCATAAACATCGAATGGTTCATGTGAACAACCAAATAAAAATAAATTACAGGACCAAAAGTTTGAGCTTTATAGTAGCACATTTCAATGGTCCAGTAGTATAACAGAAGTAACCGCTAAGTACGCCAATCAGGCAGAGAAACCTGTTTGGACCACCGAAACCCGGCAAACCCTAATTCACAGACGTTCAGTTACACCCCCTCCCAGCTGAAATGAAAATAAATTCCGGCTGAAACAAGCAAAAATGCGCCATGCATATCACAAACTAAAGCGGTGGCACAGCGTCCCTAGGAAATCTCACCAAAAAGGTAAGAATTTCCCTCCTCATTACCCAGCCCTAGCTGAAAAATTGCTCCTTTTGGACCCTCCTCGGCGCTCGGTGCAACATAAACCATCGGAATCCAGCAACGGGACCCCTAATTCGCAGGCGCAGCCGGAGGACATCCGCCTCACAAGCTCACGCCTTCCCGCCCTAAACCCTAAAACCTGCCGAATTGGCGCTAGGACCACAGATCCACCCCATCCGCGACGGAAGCGAAGCTGGCAACCAAAGAGTACGACTGTATGAGACTCGGGAGTCGGGAGTTGTCACCTCGAGGAGCTTGGCGAGCGCCTCGGCCTCGGCCGGCAGCTCGGAGCCGAGCTTGTCCCCGAGCTCCCTGAGCTGGCCCGCGACGGCAGCCATCCCCCGGCCACCTCGCCCTTGACCCGCAGCGAATTGGCGCGCCGGCGAGCGCCTCGAGGCCGAAGCTGCTCCTGCTCCTCCTCCTCCCTCTGGGTCGAGCCTAGGGCCTAATCTGAGAGGGGACAAGGGTTTCGCGTTGCCTTTTTGGCTCTCGCTGTTTCGAAATTGGTGTGGGAGAGAGGCGGAGAGCTCGTGAGCGAAATGCCCAGTTTGGGGATCGGGTTTGGGTCTCTGCGCTGCGGTATCCTCCTCCTGCTACTACGCTCCCCTCCTACCGTTTAGTAGATGGAAGAAAAAACATGACGCGCCTCGCACGGACGCGTGTGCCTGGGGCGCGGGTCCCGCGCCGCGCATGGCCGGCCTGTCAGCGTGGTGCGTTCCGCCCGCCGACGGTGGAGGGGTGGTTATTCCGGCCATCCGGGTGGTTTTACGACACAGTTTGTTAGGTTCGGGAGAGTGTGACTGCGACTGTGAGTGAGAGAGCCCTGTCTCGGCGCTCAGAACTTTGAGAAAAAAATCTTCTTTTTATCCTATAAAGACTGCAGCCTGGCATCGAACGATCAGTGTCTGTTTGCTTGGGCTGCATGATTACCCAAATTCGGGCTCTCTCGACAAAATAATACCCTAAGTCCTGTTTGCTTGGACTGTCTTGAAGTACAGGCCAAATCTTTGGAAGATATCCACCTTGGCGCTCTTGGGCCCTAAGAACGTGGCCCACCGGTTTGATCATCCTAGGGGTCTTCCGGTCCATATGGTCGGGAGCCAACGTGGTCAGTACCCCCTAGTCTAGGACAGCATCAATAGCCCTGAACTAGTCTTTCAGTCGAGGATGTTCCTCGATACTTCTGAGTTGTATCTCGTCTTCAATATCCCAGCTGGTTCAATAAATCTTCATCTGTTATGGATGAGTTTCATGCATCGGGCATCCGAGGAACCCCTTAACATTTCCATGCTTACTTTCTTCCGAAAGATCCCTAACGTATCCGAGGAGAGTCGTGGATCTGAGGATCATTTCCCGCGCAGGGCTGCCGGAGTACGACGATCTATGGGACCGGCGAGGATCCCTTTGCACTTCGGCTGGGGTAGTCAACGAGCACAGAGAGCAAATCCAACAGTATACGCGCGAGGTTTTCTCAGGTTCGGGCCGCCGTGGAGGCGTAAAACCCTATTCTTGTGTTTGGGTGGTTTGACTTGGGGCTCAAGTTACAAGCACAGCTTGCCAAAAAAACATGAGCAAGGTGCAGCTACTGTGTAAGCGTGAGCAAGGTGTCGACCCGTGCCAGGGTAGCCATGGGCCTCCTTTTATAGCCGAGAAGGGGTCATCAAAGTGGGAACATGGTCATTACATGTATGTGAATAGTGGCCTCGATGCTATCCAACCTAATCATGCCGGACTAGGACAAGGGCATTTAGTGCATCGTGAGCTGGTGGCCATCCTTTTGGCAAAAACTGTATCTCCTTCTACGTTGTCGACGTGGATGAGCCTATCTTCTTGACACATCCACTAGACGGGTGTCAATAAAGTTGATCTGCATCCGACGTGCTGACACGCATCCTGTTGACTCCCCTCAGGCCGCCTGCCATCAGCTGGTCGATAAGGTGGAGGGGCCGAAGGGCGAGAGGGAGAACTTCCGGCAAGGAGCTTGTCGGGTCTTGGATTGACAGTGCAAAGCTTGCCGGCAACTGGAGTTTTGATCTTTAGTACTAACTTAGTACTTCTCGATCACCTGCCTGGAGGTCTTCTTTACGGTCTTGGTGCCCAAGTGTTGATACTTGGGTTGGGCTATCCTCGGTAAGCCCTTGCCGTCCAAAGGGTTGCAACTGCTTGTGCATAAGTCTGGGTACTAAACGGCCCCTATTTTAGTACACCGACAGGAGCCCCTAGGCCTGGGTCGTAAACGCATGTGAGGCGTCATTGGGCTAGGCCCAAACAATGCACAAGCATGCATGGCAGAGAATAACTGTTGTAATCTTCTCTTTTACCACGCCCCCGCGATGTGCATTAAATGCAGAATGTGGGAGAGTGATACGTCTCCATCGTATCTATAATTTTTAATTGTTTCATACCAACATTATACAACTTTCACATACTTTTGGCAACAATTTATATGATCTATTGGACTAACATATTGATCTAGTGCCCAGTGTCAGTTCCTATTTATTGCATGTTTTTTGTTTCACAGAATATCCATATCAAACGAAGTCCAAACGCGATAAAAATGGACGAAGAATTATTTTGGAATATATGTGATTTTTGGGGGGTGGAATCAACGCAAACGGAGGCCCGCGACCTCCATAACACACAAGGGTGCGGCCTCCCCCCTAGCGCGCGGTGGTGCCTTGTGGGCCTCCCCCCTGGCGCGCGGTTGGGGCTTTTCTTCGGGCGCAAGAAAGATAATTTGTGGAAAAAATCGTGTAAAAATTTCAGCCCGATCGGAGTTACGGATTTCCAAGAATTTAAGAAACGGTGAAGGGCCAGAAAACAGGAACGCAAAACAGAAGAGAACAGAGAGATAGATCCAATCTCGGAGGGGATCTCGCCCCTCCGACGCCATGGCGGCCATGGACCAGAGGGGAAACCCTCCTCCCGTCTAAGGGGGAGGCCAAGGAAGAAAAAGAAGGAGGGGGCTCTCTCCCCCTCTCTCCTGGTGGCGCCGGAGTGCCTTCGGGGAAAGGATCGTGATGGCGATCTACATCAACAACCTTGCTACCGTCAACACCAACTTTCTCCCCCTCTATGCAGCGGTGTAACCTCTCTATTCCCGCTGCAATTCTCTACTTAAACATGGTGATCAACACTATATATGATTTCCCAATGATATGTGGTTATCCTATGATGTTTGAGTAGATCTGTTTTGTCATATGGGTTGATTGATGATCATGATTGGTTTGAGTTGTATATTTTATTTTGGTGATGTCCTAAGGTTCCCTTCATGTCACGCAAATATGAGGGATCCCCATTGTAGGGTGTTGCAATACGTTCATGATTCGCTTATGGTGGGTGGCGTGAGTGACAGAAGTACAAACCCGAGTAAGGGGGTTGTTGCGTATGGGATAAAGAGGACTTGATACTTAATGATATGGTTGGGTTTTACCTTAATGATCTTTGGTAGTTACGGATGCTTGCTAGAGTTCCATCATAAGTGTGTATGATCCAAGTACGGAAAGTATGTTAGCTCATGCCTCTCCCTCATATAAATTTGCAACAATGCTTACCAGTTTAGTTATCGATCACTTGGGGACAAATGACTTTCTTGTGTGACAAAAGTTATCTAATTTTATTATCTTGTAATTTATTCATAGTTTTATTCCCGCAAAGTACTTCTAGCTTCATACTTGTTCTAGATAAAGCAAACGTTAAGTGTGTGTAGAGTTGTATCAATGGTCGATAGAACTTGAGGGAATATTTGTTCTGCCTTTAATTAGCTCCGTGTTGGGTTCAACACTCTTATTTATCAAAAAAGACTACAAACGATCCCCTATACTTGTGGGTTATCAAGACCTTTTTCTGGCGCCGTTCCCGGGGAGCAATAGCATGGGGTGAATATTCTCGTGTGTGGTTGTATGCTTTATCACTAAGTAGTTTTTATTTTCTATTCTAAGTTGTTCTCTATCTTTAGTTATGGATATGGAACACGAAATACCAAAAAATTAGTTGTGCTTGCTACTCATGGAGATGGGGAACCTCCTAAAACCCTCGATGCTCGTTATGCGAAAAATATAAACACTCCTTTGATATCCTGAGAAAACCCCATTCAACTTGATAATGGGAGACACATTGGATCAACGTGAATACTTTAGGGATTATCGCTTGACTCAAAAAGGGAAACTGTTATGGGATCAAATTCATATGTTGCATTGGTATGCTCAGAATCTATGCTTGAGATATGATTATACTTCCTGCTCTAGGATGAAGGCTCCACACCTTTCCTTTTCATGCAAATTTAACGATAATGAAACCTTGGCTTCTTATGCTAATGGTATATATTATTACTATGATGTGGAACGAGTAGAATAATTTGTTGCTTTTAAGGGTGCCTATGAAATTGAATCTCTGTTTGAAAAGTATGAAGATTATGATGATGTTGTTTATAAACCTGAAAATTTTGCTATACTTAAATATTGCTATGAGAATTATAAATACAATTATGATATTGATGTATTTCTTGAGAAAGTCTTCGTTGTTCAAGAAGAGACTAATATTTTGCAGGAAACTATGGAAGAAAAATAGATGAAACGGTGAGCTCATTGGATGAAAAATATGATGAGGAGAGCGAAGAACAAAAGGAGGAAGAGCGGATTAGCTACCCATGTGTGACGCCCCAAGACCGATGTGCCACGTGTCGTCCAGTTTTTTTGTTGTCGTTGCCATGTCATTTGCTTGCGTGTTGCATTTCATCATGTCATTATGTGCATTGCATCATCATGTTTTCAAAACCTGCATCTGTCCGAGTTCCCACAGTTCCTTTTGTTGTCTGTTCTGAGCCCAGCCACTCTTGCACGCGCCTGCGACACGTCCGAAATATTATTTTATAAGTGGCCGGAAAATGTTCTCGGAATGGGATGAAAGTTGGCATGCGGTGTTTTTATGTTGTAGGTAGGCCGCCTGCCAAGTTTCATCGCATTCGGAGTCCGTTTGACGCCCCAACGGATAACTATAGCGGCAGTATAGCCGGCCTATCGTCAGGCGTTTTTGATCTCCGGAAACCGTGCCGGGCTGCATCTCTCCCCTCTCCTCTCAGACCAAACCGCTCTCCACAGTCCTCCTAGGCCCAGCCTACCCCTCTTTGCGCCGCGCATAGACCTCTCGTGCGCGTCCGAAACTTATCCGGACCCGACCCGGGCAGTCGCCACCGTTGTGTCCGGATCATCCCCAAACATCTACAAAACGTCACCGTTTTCTTATCTGGACTCCCTAGCCTATTTTTCCTGACCGTCCGATTTTGATCGGGTGATCTAAATTTCCCTCTTTTCTCTATTTATAGTCCACCCCCTAGTTTAATTTCAGACCAAATCCCTAAATTCTAGGGATCCTCCCAGCCGCCGCCGCTGCCAGCATCTCCCACCTTGGGATCCATCTCCACCCAATCCCACCATCGCCTCCATTTCCGTGCCCGACCTACCTCCTCTACCTGCTCGATCCAATCCATCGATCCTGCCGATTTTCCCCATCCAACCACCTGCCCGAGCTCCTCCCGTTTGCTCTCACCTCCTGGCGTCGTCGCTGCCGATGCTCCCAGCCACCTGGACCGCGTCCCATCTTCCCTGTTGGCCAGGACCGGGCTCGACCCTCTCTCTCTTCGTTCTCCTCCTCCCGTCGTTCCTCTCTCTCAATCTGAAGCTCTCTTTTGAACAGGGGACGCCCGTCGCCTCCTCCAGCTCCATCGGTCGCGCCACCCCGCCGGAGAACGCCGCCACGCATCCGGATCCACCTCGTCTCCTCATCCGACGCGACTCCTGCCTCCATTGCTTCTTCACCAGGCGCCCGAGGCCTGCCTCTTCTCCCCTCGATCCCGAGTGGATCATGAAGCGTTCGAGGCCCTCATCGCCCGACGACCGGCGCCGCTGCGTCGACCACCACCAAGAACAGCGCCTCGACGAGATCCTCGCCTCCTCGCGCGCCAAGTTCGCCGTTCCCTGCCTCGCCGTTGCCTCTGCTCGTCCAAGGGAGACGAACGCCAGCACTGCTCGTGGTCGTGTTGACCGTGATTTCTGCCTGCGTGGGCTGCGCCCCTCCCTTCATCAGATCCAGCCAGCAGCGCCCTGCGTGAGGCCCAGCTGCCCGGCCTCCTCCTCCAGTTGGGCCTAGGCCCAATGTGAGCTCACCCCTAGCGCCCACCCCTTTTTTTCCTGTTGTTGGGCCAGCAGATCCGGCCCAATATTTTTCTTTTGAGGCTTTGCGAATTTAGCTAATTTCCAGAAAACTGTTGTTTTACAGAAAACCCCTTGTAGATCATGCATATAATAACTTAATAACCGTGCATCGGTTTAAAACAAACTTAATATGAAAGTTGCTTAGAATTTTGTCTAGTTCAATAATATGCAACTTTCATCTATGTTTAAAATGTCTAAAATGCTGTTTGTTTAAATTTGCTCCTATGCCATGCTAAAATGCTTTGATTCATAACTATTTAACCGTAACTCGGAATTTAATAATCTTTATATGTAAATGGGGTGGAAAAATGCCTAGTTTAACATGGTGGTTTTACTTTGCATGTTTAACAACTCTAAAATTGTGTTTAGGGCAGAACAGTACCAAACCTAATATATGCATATGGAGATTTACCGGAATTGTTGTTCGTTGCTTCCGGCCTCATTTAACCTTGACTAGATAGGTAGTTTTACTTTGCTTCACCCTCTTGCCATGTTTAACAACATTTAATATTGTTGGGTATATAAACGAGATCGAACTAAATAACTTGTCGTGGTGTTTCGCCAATATGCAACTTGTTGCATATTGAGCTCCACTTAATTTGTAGGATTGTTTGTGCACTTTGCCATGCCATTCCCTCTTTAAACCGGACATGCATCATTCTTATTTGCGCATCATGCCATGTCTATGTGGTGGTTGTTTACTAGGTTGTCTGCTCTTTTCCGGTGTTGCTTCTTCGGGTTGGTTCCGATAACGTCGCGTTTGTGAGGAACCGTTCGACTACGTCCGTTTGTCTTCTTCTTGGACTCGTTCTTCTTCCTTGTGGGATCTCAGGCAAGATGACCATACCCTCGAAATCACTTCTATCTTTGCTTGCTAGATGCTTGCTCTTTTGCTATGCCTATGCTGCGATACCTACCACTTGCTTATCATGCCTCCCATATTGTTGAACCAAGCCTCTAACCCACCTTGTCCTAGCAAACCGTTCTTTGGCTATGTTACCGCTTTGCTCAGCCCCTCTTATAGCGTTGTTAGTTGCAGGTGAAGATTGAAGTTTGGTCCTTGTTGGAACATGGAGATATTGTTCCTTGTTGGAACATGTTTACTTGTTGGGATATCACAATATCTCTTATTTAATTACTGCATCTATATACTTGGTAAAGGGTGGAAGGCTCGGCCTTATGCCTGGTGTTTTGTTCCACTCTTGCCGCCCTAGTTTCCGTCATATCGGTGTTATGTTCCCGGATTTTGCGTTCCTTATGCGGTTGGGTAATAATGGGAACCCCTTGACAGTTCGCTTTGAATAAAACTCTTCCAGCAATGCCCAACATTGGTTTTACCATTCGCCACCTAGCCTCTTTTTCCCTTGGGTTCCGCGGACTCAAGGGTCATCTTTATTTAAACCCCCGGGCCAGTGCTCCTCTGAGTGTTGGTCCAACCTGTTAGCCACCGGTGGCCACCAGGGGCAACTCTGGGCTGGCCTACCAGAAGTTTGGACAATCTGAGTGTGCCCTAAGAACGAGATATGTGCAGCTCCTATCGGGATTTGTTGGCACATTCGGGCGGTGTTGCTGGTTTTGTTTTAACTTGTCGAAGTTGTCTTGTTGAACCGGGATACCGAGTCTGATCGGAATGTCTCGGGAGAAGTTATATCCTTCGTTGACCGTGAGAGCTTGTCGTGGGCTAAGTTGGGACACCCCTGCAGGGATTTCAACTTTCGAAATCCGTGCCCGCGGTTATGGGCAGATGGGATTTTGTTAATGTCCGGTTGTAGAAAACCTGAAGTTGACCTTAATTAAAATACATCAACCGCATGTGTAGCCGTGATGGTCTCTTCTCGGTGGAGTCCGGGAAGTGAACACGATGTTGGAGTTATGTTTGACGTAGGTTGTTCTAGGATCACTTCTTGATCATAGTTTCATGATCGTGCTTTGCCTTCTCTTCTCGCTCTCTTTTGTGTACATGTTAGCCACCATATATGCTAGTCGCTTGCTGCAGCTCCACATCATACCTTTACCTTACCTATAAGCTTAAATAGTCTTGATCGCGAGGGTGTGAGATTGTTGAGTCCCCGTGACTCACAGATACTTCCAAAAACAGCTTGCAGGTGCCGTTGAACCGAGCAGGTGATGCAACCAAGCTCAAGGAGGAGCTCGATGAAGATCTTGTCCTTTGTGTTGTTTCGTTCTAGTTGATCAGTAGTGGAGCCCAGTCGGGACGATCGGGGATCTGTGTAGCATTTGGGGTAGTCTTCTTTTATTTTGGCTCCATAGTCGGGCCTTGATTGTAACTGGTTGATGTAATGCTTTATTCATGTAATTGTGTGAAGTGGCGATTGTAGGCCAACTATGTATCTCTTTCCCTTATGTATTACATGGGTTGTGTGAAGATTACCTCACTTGCGACATTGCTTTCAATGCGGTTATGCCTCTAAGTCGTGCTTCGACACGTGGGAGATATAGCCGCATCGAGGGCGTTACAAGTTGGTAATCAGAGCCTTCCCCGACCTTAGGAGCCCCCACTGCTTGATCGAATTAGCGGACGAGTTGAGTCTAGAAAAATGTTTTGAGTCATTGAGGAATTATATATCGGAGAGTTAGGAATTCTTTTTACTCCCCAGTCCCTTCATCGCTCTGGTGAGGAATCCTGACGTAGAGTTTTGACTCTTCTCTTCTCAAATTTCACTAAAAAAAATTTAGGATCACGCGGGTATCTTGGAATCGTTCCGATCGATTTGTGACGAGAACATTGTTCTTGGTGCCTCCTGTCATTTAGGGGTTGTGGCAGTGTCCCGGGGAGTTGAGCTCCGAGGTGTTGTCGTCAACAATTTTATCGTTGCAGTTCTGGAATACCTGAGTTTAGTTTCGCCAACATCGAAAATCTCTTTTATGCAGTTGTTGGTGAGATAACCTCGACGCCACCTAGTACTGGGGCGGGAGTTCGGGAGTATTGCCATAACTCGTATAACGGATGCTTTTCGAAGGTTGAGGTAGACGATTTCCGAAGGTTTCTTGGTTATGTGTTGAAGGATGGATATAGCTGGATGTAGGATTTGCTAGTTTTGGGCGAGATATTATGCTTCCCCTGTATCCCCAACACCTGATTGCATAACCGGAAAATTTCGGGAGTTTATAAGTGGGAATTCAAGTAGCTCTTAGGATATCTTTTCGACAGATGTATGATACGAAATTGGGGTTCGACGTCTAGTGGTCCGCCTATCCACGGTCGGTTTTACAGTGGTCTCGTTGTTGTCTTAAAGAGTCCTTGGCTATGCCGACTCGGGGACGCTTCGTATGTCATGTGCACTGCCTTGTACATGATGGTGCTGTACGATCGAGCCCGTGTATGCCCCACCACGAAAACTTCGGACGAAATCTCTATCATATGTTTGTTCCGGCTTATTCTGCAAGCCAATCTTTTGTTTTGCTTTGAGTTGTGGTATTCGAGTTGCTTCGAAGTCAAATGTGGATTCCATCCCTTTCCTAAGCGGTGTTCTCATATTTGTATGTGAATACTAATCCTTCATGATCATCGAGATTGTCATGTCAATCCTTTTCAACCGGCGTGTTTCTCTTCAAGTGGATCCGATCATTTCAATTTCTGCAAGATCAATTATCACTTCTTCTCAACGGTGTTTGTTTCATCCGTCTCCAAGTTGCCTTTGTTTTTCCTGCCACCCACCCCTTTTTCCTCAAAGACTCGGATTTCTTAATCAAGCATCCTTTTATTCTTGTGAAGTCTCTTCATTCTTTTCTTTCAATGTTCTACCCGGTGGTTCACATGAAGATGCTCTTCTAGTTCGTCATTTCTCACTCATTTTCCTTCTCCAGTGGATTCAATTCAAACTTCGGTGTTGAGCATTGTCTTTTCTTTTGTCCAATGCTTTTCTTATGCCGGTGTATCTCATTATCATTCCACTTCTCGCTATTTAATTGTTCCGGAGTGCTGAAGATATATCAAAAGATTTGTGTCTCCATTATCAATCCGTCCAAGATATCTTGAGGTGTTATCTCATTCAAGCCATTTAATTCAACCGGTGCTTTCTCTATTTTGAATCGTTCTCCGGTGTTTCCTTTGAGTGGGCCCTAACCCACAGGACGTTTCCCAGGATCTTACCTGACTCTTCTTATTTTCCCGGAGCTTTTCAAATTCATTTCGAAGTTTGATGTAAGAATGATTTATCATCAGTCAAATGTCCTTCTCCAAGATCTTTCAAATTCTTCTCATCGTTGGCTAAATCTCTTCGCTTTTGATTCTTCCGGAGTGCCTCTTCAATTATTGGTGGTGTTTCTCGTCATCATTCTCAGATTTTGAAGACCGAAGAAGAGTTTTACCTCCATATTTTATCCGTTCTCTTAGAGATTCGTCATTCTAGCTTGATGCCATCTTCTCATAATTGTTTTTGATCGTGAGAATTCTTTTCACCTATCCGGAGCAATTCAAGATTCTGTTCAGTTTAATTATCTGGAGCCCATCAGCTAAAATTTATTCATTCTCAGCTTTTAGCTCTCGTTCCCCAAATCTCACCGGTGCATCATTCAATATTCTTTAATCAACTCATAATCTCTTCTCTCGTGGATCTAAATCCTCACAAGCATCTTCGTTTAATTGCTAATTCTTCTCGGTGTTTCTTCATGTTTTAATCATTCTTTTTCAATTCTTACGGTGGTTCGTTCAGGAGTTTTCTTCCTTCGTGTCTCATATCTATGCATTCGTGCTTTTCAAATTCTATCGGTGGATCGTTCAAGACTTTCTCAAGTTTGCGGCATATCTCTCTAAATCCTTCCAACGGGAATAAGTTGTTTGCAATCCGTTGCTTGTCATCAACTTAAATTGATGAAGGATATGCATAACGTAATCCTTATTCTTGTTCATCCAAGTGATCAATTCGTTATTCCGGAGGCGCATCAAATTCTCGGTTTCACTTGTTTCATCTTTTCTTTTCCGGAGTTCCAAGCTCTCTCAATTTATTTCATCGTGAGGGTCCATCTATTCATTACAAGGTTTCACCTTGTGTTTTTCAATTTCTCTTTCCTTTTGTTTGATCATCCTTTTATTACCGGAGGTTCTACATGATGGTTTCATCAAGGATTTAATTTCCTCCTCGAAGTGTTCATCAACATTCTTTTCTAAGGAACTCAAGTATTCTTCATGTAATCCGGAGTGCAATTCTTTCTACCATATTATTGGAGGTGATATTATGTCATTCTTGATAACGTGAGCTCATGTTTCATGATTCACATGTTGTTAAGAATGAGGTATTTTAAATCCATCAACCTTTTTGTTGGAGTTATCTTGTGTCATGTTTCACCTAAAGCCTTTCCTAAGGACTGTTGCTATTTATGGTGCTCATAAATGACCCAAGTTCTTCATCTATCCTCCCGGTGTAATAGCTTCCTCGTCTCCTTGTTCATACCAATCCAATTCTTTTCCCGTGAGTGGCAGGTTGTCACCTCATAATTTGAGATGTATTCCATAAGACCATATCAAGCGTATTCTTTTCGTTGTTGGTGTTCCAACAACTCCGTTCGACCCTTCTCCTAAAGATGCCTTTTCAAGCTCTTTCGTGGCAGAAGTTGACATTTTCTTCTCCATTCTCCTATTTCAATTATCTATCTTCTATTCTTTCGTTCCGGAGGCATTGCGATGTTTTTCTTTTCACCCATCATCTCGTTTTGTCAAAGATCATGTTCTTTTCATGCCTATCCATTTAACCGGAGTGTTGTGCCCTTTTGCTCAAGTTCTTTTCGCCTTATCAAGTCTTACATCTCTTTTAGCCGGAGTGCCATACGAATTTGTTCTTCCTTGTTCCTCTTCCTTACCGGAGTGCTTTCAACTTTGTTCTACTTCGTTGCATTCTTACTTTCAAGTTGGTCAACTTCTCAAGGTTCTTTGGTTCCACCCGTTTGTCAAAGAAGCAACTTAGTTTTACCTCTTCTCCTTCTCTTCTTTTTTCCCTCCGGTGCCATTCTAGATCTCGGGACGAGATCCTCTCGTAGTGGTGGAGTGTTGTGACGCCCCAAGACCGATGTGCCAGGTGTCGTCCAGTTTTTCGCTGTCGTTGCCATGTCATTTGCTTGCGTGTTGCATTTCATCATGTCATTATGTGCATTGCATCATCATGTTTTCAAAACCTACATCCGTCTGGGTTCCCATAGTTCCTTCTGTTGTCTGTTCTGAGCCCAGCCACTCTTGCACGTGCCCGCGACACGTCCGAAATATTATTTTATAAGTGGCCGGAAAATGTTCTCGGAATGGGATGAAAGTTGGCATGCGGTGTTTTTATGTTGTAGGTAGGCCGCCCGCCAAGTTTCATCGCATTCGGAGTCCGTTTGACGCCCCAACGGATAACTATAGCGGCAGTATAGCCTGCCTATCGTCAGGCGTTTTTGATCTTCGGAAACCATGCCGGGCTGCATCTCTCCCCTCTCCTCTCAGACCAAACCGCTCTCCACAGTCCTCCTAGGCCCAGCCTACCCCTCTTTGCGCCGCGCATAGACCTCTCGTGCGCGTCCGAAACTTACCCGGACCCGACCCGGGCAGTCGCCACCGTTGTGTCCGGATCATCTCCAAACATCTACAAAACGTCACCGTTTTCTTATTTGGACTCCCTAGCCTATTTTTCCTGACCGTCCGATTTTGATCGGGTGATCTAAATTTCCCTCTTTTCTCTATTTATAGACCACCCCCTAGTTTAATTTCAGACCAAATCCCTAAATTCTAGGGATCCTCCCAGCCGCCGCCGCTGCCAGCATCTCCCACCTTGGGATCCATCTCCACCCAATCCCACCATCGCCTCCATTTCCGTGCCCGACCTACCTCCTCTACCTGCTCGATCCAATCCATCGATCCTGCCGTTTTTCCCCATCCAACCACCTGCCCGAGCTCCTCCCGTTTGCTCTCACCTCCTGGCATCGTCGCTGCCGATGCTCCCAGCCACCTGGACCGCGTCCCATCTTCCCCGTTGGCCAGGACCGGGCTCGACCCTCTCTCTCTCTTCGTTCTCCTCCTCCCGTCGTTCCTCTCTCTCAATCTGAAGCTCTCTTTTGAATAGGGGACGCCCGTCGCCTCCTCCAGCTCCGTCGGTCGCGCCACCCCGCCGGAGAACGCCGCCACGCGTCCGGATCCACCTCGTCTCCTCATCCGACGCGACTCCTACCTTCACTGCTTCTTCACCAGGCGCCCGAGGCCTGCCTCTTCTCCCCTCGATCCCGAGTGGATCGTGAAGAGTCCGAGGCCCTCATCGCCCGACGACCGGCGCCGCTGCGTCGACCACCACCAAGAACAGCGCCTCGACGAGATCCTCGCCTCCTCGCGCGCCAAGTTCGCCGTTCCCTGCCTCGCCGTTGCCTCTGCTCGTCCAAGGGAGACGAACGCCAGCACTGCTCGTGGTCGTGTTGACCGTGATTTCTGCCTGCGTGGGCTGCGCCCCTCCCTTCGTCAGATCCAGCCAGCAGCGCCCTGCGTGAGGCCCAGCTGCCCGGCCTCCTCCTCCAGTTGGGCCTAGGCCCAATGTGAGCTCACCCCTGGCGCCCACCCCTTTTTTTTCCTGTTGTTGGGCCAGCAGATCCGGCCCAATATTTTTCTTTTGAGGCTCTGCGAATTTAGCTAATTTCCATAAAACTGCTGTTTTACAGAAAACCCCTTGTAGATCATGCATATAATAACTTAATAACCGTGCATCGGTTTAAAACAAACTTAATATGAAAGTTGCTTAGAATTTTGTCTAGTTCAATAATATGCAACTTTCATCTATGTTTAAAATGTCTAAAATGCTGTTTGTTTAAATTTGCTCCTATGCCATGCTAAAATGCTTTAATTCATAACTATTTAACCGTAACTCGGAATTTAATAATCTTTATATGTAAATGGGGTGGAAAAATGCCTAGTTTAACATGGTGGTTTTACTTTGAATGTTTAACAACTCTAAAATTGTGTTTATGGCAGAACAGTACCAAACCTAATATATGCATATGGGGATTTACCGGAATTGTTGTTCGTTGCTTCCGGCCTCATTTAACCTTGACTAGATAGGTAGTTTTACTTTGCTTCACCCTCTTGCCATGTTTAACAACATTTAATATTGTTGGGTACATAAACAAGATCGAACTAAATAACTTGTCGTGGTGTTTCGCCAATATGCAACTCGTTGCATATTGAGCTCCACTTAATTTGTAGGATTGTTTGTGCACTTTGCCATGCCATGCCCTCTTTAAACCGGACATGCATCATTCTTGTTTGCGCATCATGCCATGTCTATGTGGTGGTTGTTTACTAGGTTGTTTGCTCTTTTCCGGTGTTGCTTTTTCGGGTTGGTTCTGATAACGTCGCGTTTGTGAGGAACCGTTTGACTACGTCCGTTTGTCTTCTTCTTGGACTCGTTCTTCTTCCTTGTGGGATCTCAGGCAAGTTGACCATACCCTCGAAATCATTTCTATCTTTGCTTGCTAGATGATCGCTCTTTTGCTATGCCTATGCTGCGATACCTACCACTTGCTTATCATGCCTCCCATATTGTTGAACCAAGCCTCTAACCCACCTTGTCCTAGCAAACCGTTCTTTGGCTATGTTACCGCTTTGCTCAGCCCCTCTTATAGCGTTGTTAGTTGCAGGTGAAGATTGAAGTTTGTTCCTTGTTGGAACATGGAGATATTGTTCCTTGTTGGAACATGTTTACTTGTTGGGATATCACAATATCTATTATTTAATTAATGCATCTATATACTTGGTAAAGGGTGGAAGGCTCGGCCTTATGCCTGGTGTTTTGTTCCACTCTTGCCGCCCTAGTTACCGTCATATCGGTGTTATGTTCCCGGATTTTGCGTTCCTTACGCGGTTGGGTAATAATGGGAACCCCTTGACAGTTCGCCTTGAATAAAACTCTTCCAGCAATGCCCAACATTGGTTTTACCATTCACCACCTAGCCTCTTTTTCCCTTGGGTTCCGCGGACTCAAGGGTCATCTTTATTTAAACCCCCGGGCCAGTGCTCCTCTGAGTGTTGGTCCAACCTGTCAGCCGCCGGTGGCCACCAGGGGCAACTCTGGGCTGGCCTACCGGAAGTTTGGACAATCTGAGTGTGCCTTGAGAACGAGATATGTGCAGCTCCTATCGGGATTTGTCGGCACATTCGGGCGGTGTTGCTGGTTTTGTTTTAACTTGTCGAAGTTGTCTTGTAGAACCGGGATACCGAGTCTGATCGGAATGTCTCGGGAGAAGGTATATCCTTCGTTGACCATGAGAGCTTGTCATGGGCTAAGTTGGGACACCCCTGCAGGGATTTCAACTTTCGAAAGCCGTGCCCGCGGTTATGGGCAGATGGGATTTTGTTAATGTCCGGTTGTAGAAAACCTGAAGTTGACCTTAATTAAAATACATCAACCGCGTGTGTAGCCGTGATGGTCTCTTCTCGGCGGAGTCCGGGAAGTGAACATGGCGTTGGAGTTATGTTTGACATAGGTTGTTCTAGGATCACTTCTTGATCATAGTTTCATGATCGTGCTTTGCCTTCTCTTCTCGCTCTCTTTTGCGTACATGTTAGCCATCATATATGCTAGTCGCTTGCTGCAGCTCCACATCATACCTTTACCTTACCTATAAGCTTAAATAGTCTTGATCGCGAGGGTGTGAGATTGCTGAGTCCCCGTGACTCACAGATACTTCCAAAACCAGCTTGTAGGTGCCGTTGAACCGAGCAGGTGACGCAACCAAGCTCAAGGAGGAGCTCGATGAAGATCTTGTCCTTTGTCTTGTTTCGTTCTAGTTGATTAGTAGTGGAGCCCAGTCGGGACGATCGGGGATCTGTGTAGCATTTGGGGCAGTCTTCTTTTATTTTGGCTCCGTAGTCGGGCCTTGATTGTAACTGGTTGATGTAATGCTTTATTCATGTAACTGTGTGAAGTGGCGATTGTAAGCCAACTATGTATCTCTTTCCCTTATGTATTACATGGGTTGTGTGAAGATTACCTCACTTGTGACATTGCTTTCAATGCGGTTATGCCTCTAAGTCGTGCTTCGACACGTGGGAGATATAGCCGCATCGAGGGCGTTACACCATGCCCACCTTCTAATGAGAGTAACTCTTTAACTCATACATTGTTTAATTTCCCTTCATGATTACCGAAGGATGAATGCTATGATGATTGCTATGATCCCGTTGATTCTTTTGAAATATCCCTTTTTGATGAACTTGATGCTTGCTATGCTTGTGGCCAAGATGCCAATATGAATTATGCCTACGGAGATGAACTTGTTATGGTTCCTTATGTTAAGAATGAAATTGTTGCTATTGCACCTACACATGATAGTCCTATTATCTTTTTGAATTCTCCCAACTACACTATATCAGAGAAGTTTGCTCTTATTAAGGATTCTATTGATGGGTTGCATTTTACTACTACAAATGATAATTTTGATGAATATATTATGCATGTGCTTGCTGGTCCTACTTGCAATTATTATGAGAGAGGAACTACATCTCCGCCTCTCTATGTTTCCAACACGATAAAGTTGCAAGAGACTGCTTATACTATGTATTGGCCTTTACTTGATGTGCATGAATTGTTCTTTTATGACATGTCGATGCATAGGGAGAGAGTTAGACTTCGTCATTGCATGATGTATGTTGCTTTGTGCTGACTACTCAATTATAAATTATTGTTAATTAAAATTGGCTTTGATATACCTTGGGATCTGCTGGATACATTACTTGAGCACTTTATGCCTAGCTTAATGGCTTTAAAGAAAGCGTTGCCAGGAAGACAACCAGGAAGTTTTAGAGAGTCATTTTATTCTGTTTTGTGCTTTTATAAAGTTTAAAAACAAAAAATATAGAGAGGAATTTAAAACTTTACAAAAAAATAAAAGTGAAAGTGAGAAAGATGAGCACGGTGGAAGCGGGAGCATGCCTTGAACTTTGTTCATGACAATGGAAACTTTGTGAATCTTGAATTACAGATACTTTTCAACAAAAATAATTATCCCCTTGTACAAATCCATTGTATTATAAAAATAGTGTGCCAAGATTTGCCTTTATGATGATTAGATTGCTTGTTGGTATGTGCGGTACAAAAACAGAAACTTTGGCTGTAGTGGGTGATTTTACATTTTTTACTGGAATGTCAAAAGTTTCTCAAATTTTTATACAATACTTCTATGCAAAATGTTTATTTTGTCCTAATTTTTCAAAAAAATGGAGTTACAGAAGTATGGTCAATGTTCAGGTTGCTACAGACTCTCCTGTTTTTTGATAGATTGTGTTTTTGATGCATTGTTTTGCTTGTTTTGATGAAACTATCGATTCTATCGGTGGTATAAGCCATGGAGAAGTTATAATACAGTAGGGATAATGCAGAAACAAAATATTAATGGGTTTGCAACATTACTTAAAGTAGTGGTTTACATTATTATACTAACGGATCTCACCGAGCTTTCTATTAAGTTTTGTGTTCATGAAGTGTTCAAAGATCAAGGAGGTCTCGATATGAGGAGTATGCACCATGATGGTATGAGATAGTCCATGGTTGATTTATAGAACGCTCATTGCACTTCACTTATATCATTTGAGTATGGCCTTATAGAATGCTTCATGTGCTTCACTTATATCATTTGAAGTTTGGATTGCATGTTTCTCTTCACATGGAAAACCGTTATTTGTAGAATGATATTTTGCTTCACTTATATTTATTAGAGCATGGTATTTTGTAGAAAGAATTAAACTCTCGTGCTTCACTTATATCTATTTAGAGAGTCAACATGAATTGGTCATTTGCATGGTTAGTCATAAAATCCTACATAAAACTTGTGGATCACTGAATATGATATGTTTGGTTCCTTGCAATAGTTTTGCAATATAGAGATGATAATATGTGGGAGGTACTAGTAATGGTTGTGGTTAGTAGGAATATTGGTGTTAAGGTTTGTGATTCCCGAAGCATGCACGTGTAGTCTCTCGTTATGCAATGAAGTTGGAGCATGATTTATTATTGATTGTCTTCCTTATGAGTGGCGGTCGGGGACGAGTGATGGTATTTTCCTACTAATCTATCCCCCTAGGGGCATGTGTAGTAGTACTTTGCTTCGAGGGCTAATAATTTTTTTACAATAAGTATATGAGTTCTTTGTGACTAATGTGAGTCCATGGATTATACGCACTCTTACCTTTCCGCAATTTGCTAGCCTCTTCAGTACCGAGGATTGCCCTTTCTTACTTCAAGAGTCGGTGCAAACTTCGCCGGTGCATCCAAACCCTGTGATATGATACGCTCTATCACGCATAAGCCTTATTATATCTTCCTCAAAACAGCCACCATACCTACCTATTATGGCATTTCCATAGCCATTTCGAGATATATTGCCATGCAACTTCCATCATCACATCATATACATGACTTGAGCATTCATTATCATATTGCTTTGCATGATCGTAAGACAACCATCATGATATTTCCATGGCTTGTTCGTTTTTTGATATCCTTGCTATGCTAGATCATTGCACATCCTGGTACACTACAGAGGCATTCATATAGAGTGATACTTTGTTTTAGGTATCGAGTTGTAATATTGAGTTGTAAGTAAATAGAAGTGTGATGACCATCATTATTCATTATTATATTAGAGCATGTCCAAGTGAGGAAAGGATGATGGAGACTATGATTCCCCCACAAGTCGGGATGAGACTCCGGACGAAAATAAAAGAAGAGAAAAAAAAAGAAAAAGGTGAGGCCAAAAAGAGCCCAAGAAAAAGGGGGAAAGAAAAAGAAAAGAAAAAAAGAGAGAAAAGAGAGAAGGGGCATGCCAATTCCACACTTGTGCTTCAAAGTACACGGGTACAATGAGGTGCTATACAAACAATTTTTAACCCCTTTCCGCGACATCGTTTTGAACCGTCGCCAAGTGAGTGACTGCGATAGGGGGGTCCTTCCCACACGACCCAGAAACCGTCGGGGATAGGGCCACTAAACTATTTCTGATATACATCAAGGACCGTCGGGGATAGGGCCACTAAACTATTTAGTAGGGGGGTCCTTGATGCATACAGTTGTCCCTACTAAACTATTTCTGATATCTCAAATATCTGAAACGCTCCATCCTTGCAACTCGTTTGTGCTCGCATTGCCATCATAGTAGGTATTTTGTGATGCTACGTTTACGATGTCAGGCCCATCACAAACACTTCACGATTATAGAAGCAAACAATCACACACATTTACTTTTCCTCGACTGTATGTGATTCGATGTAAGAGCGCACACAGTTGTCGCTATAAAACTGTATGCGAAGCTTGAATACATCCCACACGATTTCATCCGTCGTACCCGTGTCAGATGAAGACCTATCGCACGCCTTCTTCTATGACCAAACGTTTGTGATGCGCACAACATCACAAACATTCCATAATTACGAAGCGTGTGTGATAAGGTGACTATCGTAAACATTTAATAAGAAAGAACCGTGTGTGATGTTGTTGTTAATCGCACACGTTTTCTCTTGGCTAATCGTGTGTGCAGTAGGGATTGATCGCACACGTAGTGGATCCTAGAAATGTGTCTGATCTCCATGTCTATCGCAAACGTTTCACTTCCGCAAACCGTGTATAGTGTAATCCCTAATTTAAAAATCACATGTTTTCAATTTGAAAGTAGGCAATCACTTATTTCATATCCAACCATGTTTATTACAAATATAGGTTCAACCACGAATGCATAATTCAATGCACAGGTACATATACTGAAGAACTACAGAAGCACCAAGTAAAGAATGATGAACCACAGTTGTACTAAAGACTGTAAAGAGAGAGAGAGAGGCAAAGACATTCTAGTTGCTGGAGAAGGTGAAGCGGAATGCCCATATTGTGCCCTCCTCCATGTGTAATGCGCGCATGACTCTAGGCCAACCCCTTGTGATGGCTGCCCGTCCATCCTTCACTGTCTTCATTAGGACTTCTTGATGCTCATTGTAGTCTGGATGAAATACTTTAACCTTCATTGCATGTCCACCAATCATGTACTTTGTGAGGTAATCTTGAGTGAACTGCTTCAGGAACCACTGCGAACGAAAATGATTCAGACATTGTTGTCTAACAACTTATTATGGCAGTAAAAAGAGAAGGCTGCAGGTTTGTAGTTACCATCTTACAGCCCATTTTTGTGTTGGATAGAGCATAAACAAATAATTTGCTTGCCACCATTCGTATATTTTTGCTAATAATCCTTACCAGTTTCCTCACTTGATGCTTGTTCATGAATATCTCATTGCCCCACGCAAAAAGGGTCGATGCGTGGATCCTTGCCAAGGGCATATGTACCTACAAGCAACAAGTCAATATTAGAAGCTAACAAGTGTCTAGGCCTGGATCTGTATGCACTTCATTATGGAATGACGGGGGGAGTATAAGCCGAGGGATGAAACTAACCTCGGTGGAAAATGGTGGCCACTCCCGTTATTGTCCTGCATAAGTAGTGGAAAGGCATGATGAGTACAACAACCTTAACATCAAACAAATATAGCAAAGGTAAACAACATCATCTCCAAATGATAGCTTGAATGTGTTGGTTTCAGCATGCTATTAAAGCAGATATAAAATGGAAGGCAATGTTACCGACAACAGTTAACAACCATCAAATATTGCAATTCAAACTGGTATTGTTGAAAATGAATAGAACATAGGTAATGCTTAAACATCACAGATAAATGTGTAAAACTAAAATAAAGGGCATGTGTTAACTACAGCAGGCATAACTGGAACCAAATATAGCCGTTCAAACTGGTATTGATGCAATCGAGCGGCATAGTTCCGACTTGCACATAATAAACATCACATTGTGAATGACTGAAATAAACAAGGCATAAATGATCAATATAACAACCAAATATAGCCATTGAAAACTGGACAGAATCTCACTGCAACCAACCTAACAAGCAAATACAGATAAACAGGGTATATGCTTGAAAACTGGACAAATGCTCACTGCAAGCAACCTAACAAGCAAATACAGATAAATAAGGCATCTGCTTGAAAACTAGACAAATGCTCACTGCAGCCAACCTAACAACTAAATACAGGAAAACAAGGCATCTTCTTGATAACTGGACAAATACTCACTGCAACCAACCTAATAACCAAATACATATAAACAAGGCATCTGCTCGATAACTGGAAAAATGCTCACAACAACCAACCTAACAACCACATACAGATAAACAAGGCATTTACTCACTATAAACAACCAAATATAGACATTTGTGAAACTGAAGTGGACAATTCATACTTAAACATCACATAGCCATATTGAACAATACATTTTTGCATAACTGAAATAATTAAACACGGCACAATTAAAACACCGCACGACAAATGCTACTACAACAAAGGGTACGGGTTGGCAAGCTAGAAAAGGTAAGATTTGCTGATAGGATGTTGCCTCACATGTCATGGACGGGATCCTTCCAGTTGGAGGAGCACATACCCATGGTATGCTCTCTGATGTCACAGATGGGTTGTTTCACCTTCGAAGAACCTTTGTGGGTGCCCTCCTCGTGGTCGTGGTCGATGACATCTGACTTGGCAATTAAGGATCCCAATCCGCCGCTGTAGAACGCATCCTTCAGAAATGACAAAATGGGCTCGATGGCGTACAAGGATCGCAAATCCTTGACCGTGTGGCAGAGGAGATCAGCGGCAGGGCCGTCAAAGAGATCAACGACAGTTGAACCACAGGGGCTGGGGTGGAGCACGTAACCTGTGACATGGCCCGCGTGAAGCTGTCGCTGTCGACGAGCTTGATGTCGTAGCCAGCTTTCCCGAGATATAGTAATACGCTAGCCCGCTGACATGAAGCCTTCGGCATGGCAATGTAGTCAACATCTTCGCTGGCTTTCGCAACGAGGCTTTGCTCGGGGATCGACGGGTCGGCGTGAACGGCGGTCACCTCGGCAACGTCCGCTGGAGAGGCCATAATAAACCTCTTCTTGGCCGAACGCTCGTCGGGCTCCCAGGGATACGTGGTCGAGCTTAGGCTGCGACATTCTGGAGGAGGGGATGTGGATCTGGCAGGGAGGGACACCACATGCCTCATCTAAAAACTCAGGGGAGTGGGGTGACGGTATTGGAATCGCGCTGTAACCTAAACTTTATTATCTAAGCTAGGAGGAACGGGCAGACCGGCAGGGGTTGGCGGCGGCGGCGGCGAGCTAGGGTTTGAGGGGGGAGGGGCCGGGTGGGGGACTATGGAGGGGGGTGGTGTTAGAGGATACGCCACGACTACTATTTTTTTAGTAATGATGGGTGGAGATGGTGGTGGACGAGGGAGGGCGACAGTTCAAATGCCTCGCCTATTGCAATTTTACTATAAGGTCGGTGCTGGAGGAGTGTGGGCAACGGTTGAAGTACGAGGCTACTAAAATTTGGGAAATGAATTGATGCAGGGCTGGAGTACCCAAGATTGCGCATGGTCCAATAAGAATATGCGTGTATGATAATAAGGAAAAGTGGCGGAACCGCCGATTTTTGCAACGCTCAAGGCAGGTAGTTTGTTTTTAGATTTCTAGCTTGTTGGTCTATCGCACACGGTTCGTCCTAATTTTCATACGCAAACATGGAATTCAATCTAAATAAACTAGCCACATTTAGCTTGCGCAGGTGGTGATTTTACAACGCACTTGCATCGCACACGGTTAAGCTAGTACCTCCACCTTTGCTCGCGCTTGCGTAGTCGTGGTGATTTTACAGCGCACTTGCATTGCACATGGTTGAGTCAGTACCTCCACCTTTTCTCACACTTGCGCAGTCGTGGTGATTCACATCGCACTTGCATCGCACACGGTTAAGACATTATACCCGTGTCCGTTGAGCGTCATCAGAGTCTTTGCAGCAAAAAACGTTAGAGAGGGTTAGAAGACAGCCACACCAGCATGTGGCCCAAATATATATGAGTGAAAAGGGTGGTCTATGATGTTCAAAATTCCAATGCAGAACTTTGACCGCGCGGGCCCACGGTTGGGTGCGTCGTCGAAGATCGATGAGAGGGGCCAGAAGTCAAAAACCACCTAGAAGTGGCCAAATATATGTAGGAATATAAGGTGTGATGTTTAAAACTTTAAATACACAATGCACAACTTTGGTGGCACCTGCCTCGCGGACCCGAAAGCACCCTTGGATATATCTATAATGACATAATGTCGTAGCTAGCTAGGGTGCTTGACCCACCTCCCACTTCCTGTCAGCGGGACGGATGCACGTAATGATACTTTGGTCATACATGCATGTCGCCATGACCTACCATAAGACGAACCAGTGAATCTATCATTTGATCAAACAACAACTGTTGTTGTCGATAAACCGCTTGGGACAATAGATTGAACCATCATGAAAAATCGCACGAGAGGGACCACAAAACCAACACCGCTTGCATGCGGACCAAAATGATGTACGTTGGAAAGGGTGATGTGTGTTTTCAATATAGAATAATGTACAATTTAGATGTGGTGCCTGCCTCTCATACAGACAACAACCATGAAGGCCGGGTAGTTAAGGACGAGATACACATGGTATGGTGTCCGTCGAACCCAGCAATCCGAGCATGTGGGAGGGAATCCTGACAACGCATGAGCTCAAGCTTTGGTTGAACGACATGTGACAGTAACCGGCCCTAACACAAACTAGGAGGAATCCATTCATGGCCACATACCCCTCATTATCTGTCAAAGGGATGATATATATACACTTGGGGAGCCCAAGATATGCATGTCGTCACAAAAAACCGCACAAGGGACACATGGTCGATCAGAAGACCCCGTATACAATGCATGCAGCCCGAAAATATGTATGGGTACGATGGTGTGTGATGTGTTTAAATCCCGAATGCACAACTTCGATGGGCCACAAACTATATTACAAACCGAACACCGTACCCGACCCCAAGCCTGGTTCAATATGTACGACGTCGGTTTCCCAACTTTGAGGCGGTGGGGGGGTGTCATCCAACGCATGCGCTCAAACTTTATTTGGTCTAACATGGCACACATAGCAATAGGAAACCATCATGGTCAAACCCTTCTCGTATGTTGGGTCAAAGGGATAGATTGTGTGGGCCCCCTTGTTATGGTCAAGGATAATATATATACCTCGGGGAGCCCACAGATATGTGCGGCGTCTATAAACCGCACAAGGGAGACATGCTCGATCAGAACACCCGGCCCCTATACCCTGCATGCGACCTGAAAAAATGTATGGGTCTGGTGTGTGATTTGTTCAAATCCCGAAAGCACAAGTTTGACGGGGACCAACTACATCAGTAACATTACAAACTGAACATCGTACCCCCCGCGACCACGTTAAAGATGTACGATGTCGGGAACGCAACTTCGAGGTGGATGGGAGGGGTAGGGGCCGGGTGCCGTCCAACGCATGTGCTGAAACTTGATTTGCTCTAACATAGCACACAGAGCAAAGAGTAAACCCTTCGCGTGCGTTGAGTCAAAGGGATAATTTGTGTGGGCCTACAGATGTCGATCATTCTTTGATTTTGGAGAACAAAAAATAACCAATAAAAACATAGTCTACAAATTAGCAAAACAAGGATCCCAAGGTTTGTATAATCGCCATGACAGGTCACTATAGAGTCGATCATTCTTTGATTTTTTAGAACAAAGAATAACCAATAACAAACATAATCTACAAAATAGCAAAACAAGGATCCCAAGGTTTATATAATCGCCATGACAGGTTACTATAGAGACATTTATCTCTATAATGACCGTGTCATAGCGTTTAAATGAAGCTTGAGATATGCAACTTCCCACTGGGTCACCCATCCTTAGAGTGCTCCAGGCCGAGCACACTTAACTTCTGTGTTCTATTCGACTAGGCTAGCGGATGGGAAGCCGCCCCTTGCTGATAGGAATTGCCTCCTTGCCTTTAAGGCATTTCACGCTGGTCACCCTATGGGACCTACTCCCTACTATCACACACATTTGTGCTTTTATAAACTGTGTGTGATATTTACATGGCCAGTGTGTCACCGCCTAGCCTTCAATGAGCACCGACACTGACAGCGGGAAAATGATGGGAGAAGGGGCGAGAAACCGATGAGAGGAGTGGCGGGAAACGGTAGCGTGTTTGGATATATAACAACATTAATATAGAAAACTTAGTAGAGAAGGAAGCGTGAGCTAGCACGACGCATGCGCACAGTGCTTACCCATATACTGCATGTTCTGTCGAAAGGGATGAGGATTGCCATTCGATCTGGGAGCATCCAACGATGCATACATACGATCCGTGGGGTTTGGGTTCTGGCCAATCAAAACACACAACTTAGATTGCACGCGCAGCAGGGGTATCGGCCACGGTTTGGTAGGCACACGGCTTTCGTGAGTGAACCGTGTGCTATTTGAAAACATTTCGTGAGAAGAATCTCAATTTTTAAATCCCCATAAATCCAAAACTCACCCAAAAATCGTGAAACTTGGCATGGTGTCACGACATGGCACATATATGTAGAGGAATTTTTTTGTCCATTTTAGCGCAAGTTTTATTACAAGCCTCTTACAAACCGGAGCTTCTCTCAAAGAAGCCTCATGGTTTCAATAGGGAAACGTGTCCCCCTTGTGGGCAAAACGATAATCACTGCCTCTTTTCGCCTTGTATTTTCTTCTACGGGCAACATGGAACGACAAGATATCCATGCTGAAATTTAAACTTATTCAGGGTTCGTTTGGCCTTTTTATACACTAATTGAGTTTCCTAGGCATTTAGTGCCCATAATTCAAATCTGAACTACAAACATGCTCTAGTTCACCAAAATGGCTAGAAAAAATATACATGTGTCCTTGGGTGCATGTTTAGGTCCCATGCCAGGAATGGGAATGAATTACAACCCTACTGGCGTCCTGGCTCATCCTCAAACATTTGGAATCTCGGTTTTAAATCCCCATAAATCCAAAACTCGCCAGAAAGTCATGAAAGTTGGCATGGTGTCACGTCATGGCACATATATGTCATGATAAAAACATTGTCCAATTTGGGCCAAGCTTTATTACAAACCTCTTACAATCCGGAGCCTGTTGCAAGAACCCTCGTGGTTTCGATAGGGAAACGTGTCCCCTTGTGGGCGAAACAATAATCGCTCCCTCTTCTAGCCTTGTATTTTCTTCCACACGCAACATTGAACAATGAGAGATTCGCGCCGAACTTTGAAATTATTCAGGGTTTGTTTGACCTTTTTTATTCATCAACTGAGTTTTCTAGGCATTTAATGTCCATAATTCAAATCCGAACTATAAATACATGCTCCAGTGCACCAAAATTGCTAGAAAAAATGTACATGTGTCCTTGGGGTGCATGTTTAGGTCCCATGGAAGGAATGGGAATGAATTCAACCGTCTCGGCGTCCTGGCTCGGCCACAAACATGATGAATCTCGGTATTTAGATCTCTGTAAATCCAAAACTCACTAGGAAGTCATGAAACTTGGCATGGTGTCATTACATGGCACATATATGTCGTGGTAAAATAATTGTACAATTTGGGCCAAGCTATATTGCAAGTCTCTTACAAACCAAAGCTTCTCGCAACCCTCGTGGTTCCGATAGGGAAACATGCCCCTCTTGTGGGTGAAACGATAATCACTTCCTCTTCTCGCCTTGAACTTTGTTTTTTACAGGCAACATAGAATAACAGGAGTGACGTGCTGAAATTTAAAAGTGTGCAGGGTTCGTTTGGCCATTTTATATATTAATTGAGTTTTCTAGGCATTTAATGTAGTCCATAATTCAAATTTGAACTACAAGCACATGCTCCAGTGAAGCAAAATGGGTGGAAAATCATACATGTGTCATTGGGTGCATGTTTAGGTCTCATTGAAGGAATGAGAATGAATTACAAACTTCTCGTCATCCTAAAACATTGAGAATCTAGGTTTTTAAATCCCAGTAAATTGAAAACTCACCCAAAAAACATGAAACTTGACATGGTTTCATGACATGACACATATATGCCCTGGTAAAAAATTGTACAGTTTGAGACAAGGTGCACACATTAATACCCAACGAAGTCCTTTTGAAACAAATAGCTGACACATTAATATCACAAACGGTTGCATTATATGAACCATGTGTTCCCGTAACCATTTAAGTGTGGCCACGAGTCCCTCTTTTCTTATGGGATAGTACTACATCTGTCCTCGTTCATTGGTCATCTTTGTATTTTGTGCCAAAATTTAGCCATACTTGATGGCGTGCGTGTAGCTGTTTGATTAGATGGGGCGAGCGCGAGAAGTCTGCCGTGCAGGCTCGACGGGATGCGTGCGAGCAGTCCGCCGCGCAGACTCGACAGGACACGTGCGAACAGCAAGGCCGCCCATGCTCACTGGGAAGCGAGCTCTTTGACCTCCATCCACCAGCTGCCCACCTCGCTCACAACTTCTCCATTAATGGCAGCCGACCCATTGTTTAACACACGGTTAACTAAAGCACCTGGACAGAGGGTGTTTGCTTGTGATCCCATGGCCCCCCTCAATGTTAGCATTTTTTTTTGTGTTTTCAACTCATATTCCGGCCTAATTTAAAATGCCACATAGGGCAACGGATAATACGATGACAAATTTGCAAAGGCACGGATAATATTTGTCTTACATATTCTGGATAATCTAAAATGCCACATGCGGCAAAGCCCGGAAGACACGGGGGCAAGATAAGAAGGAAATCACAGACAACGATCTAGGTCTCTACTGTCTCTACTCCTCGATGAATCGCTGGGCGACGACATCCTCCAGCTCCTTCAATTCATCACGACTTTGCTTGAAAGTAGCCACAGATTCCTCCACCTCCTGCTCGCGCTCGATCCGGAGCTTTCTCAAGTCACCCATCAGTTCCTTGACGACCGCTATCAGCGTCATCCCCGAGGCACTGCTCTTCTCATGCAGCATCTTCTAGCCGACGGCCTCCTCCTCCTTCTCGGCGAGCGCCTTGAGGAGCTTTGCATAGTCACCCATGAGTTGGTCGATGAGGCCGGTCGCCTTCTCAACCGAGGCATCACTGATCTCGAGAAGCTTCTTCAAGCCGTCAACCAGCTCTTGCTGCTAATGAGGCCAACGAGAATGCCATCATCGCCGGCTAAGGACTTCAGCAACGCTAGCTCGTCGCGATCACCGACGCGGCGGGTGCGCTTGTGAGAGCCCTCGCGTGCCCATGAGAGCTCGTTCAAGGGCTCCGCGGCGCGCCGGGACATCTCTGCTGCGGCTGTCGCTTGGCGGCGGGACCTCTCTAGTGTTTCCGCGGCCTTGGTCTTTGCTGCCTGGTTATATGTCCACCCAAAACTCCTCCTACTGGTCATGGTGGAACAACTTGATAGGAAAGATGTGGGTGATGAAGAGAGGAACTATGAAGTAATTTCGAGCGGGTAGTTTTTATAGCTCGATGCTAAGTGTGAAAACATATTAGTTGATAGGTGTGAACAGATTTGCAATTACTTATTGCGTTGTAATCTGCAATGTGACGAGAAATAAGGTGAAAATTTATTGATGGTTCTGGGCCTACAAAGCCCATTTCTGTTGTTCTAGATCATCGCAAACAGTTCTTATGGATCAACCATATGCCACGCATCGAAAGCCCAAAACATGGGCCCACGTTCTCCAATGTACGTGTATGTGTCTGCCCACTATCACACATGGTCAAGATATCACCATCGTGTCTGATGGATGCATCGTCGCACCTCCCACGGGGTGCCAGAAGGTTGACCATGTGGTTGCTCGCCATTGAGGCAGCCGCAGCGCGCTGTGCTCGTCGTTGAGGCGGCCATGGTGCGATCTGCTCGCGTCCGTCTGCGTGTTTTGGTCGCCATTGAGGCGGCCGCGGTGCACTCCGCTCTGGCGTCCCTACACGCGCTCTGCTCACCGTTGAGGCAAATATACAATGGCAACGGTTAATAATTGTCTTACATATTCAGGATAATTTAAAATGCCACATGCGACAATGCCCATAACACTCACGACCTACATATGCATACAATTATAATAAAATATAGACTAAAAGGCTGAGTTGGTGGCCTTCTGACGATGGTCTTCTCGGACTCCATGATCAGCATAGCACCCTTGCGCCCGTTCATTCCAAGTGTCCCGGCCCGCCTCCGCCTACGGAGCTGCTGGCCCTGGGAGGCTCTTGGGGCTGCTGGGCCTCTTCTAGAAGAGCTTGACAGCATGCAATCGCCCGCATGATATCTCTGCGGAACTGCTCCATTTACATGTCTCTGGCCTGGTAGCAAATTTCGTCCATCACTTGCATCCTCAAGATACCACTTTGGCGATGTTCTACTTCGTCGGGGACATCAACTCCGCCAAGGATGCGCTCGAGTCTGGCCACCACATCGTCGGGATCGAGGTTGAAACGGCCGCCGTGGGCAATGATGAAGCGCATGCTGGCCGTGTCTTGACTGAATCGCAGAGGTCCTCCGCCCATTCCTTGAGGGGCATCAGGTTCTCGATGAGCACTGGTGACGGTGGCTTTTCGGGTGGGTCATCGATCATGCCGCCGAGCAGCTCTGGATCTTTTGCACGGTGGATGGAAAACTGCTCATCACACCTCCTCTACAATATGTCGATTGTGCTCCCAAGGACTGTCACACCTATATTGCTGCCGATGGACCATGGTGCCTGCACCGGCTGATGAAGCTCTTGCTCCCCGACCTGCTCCGGCTCGTTCTCCTCGCCGAAGATGTAACACAGGTAGGGGTCGATGTTGAAGCTTTGGTCATTGCTTGGCATGCTTGGAATAACTAATGGTAGATGGGTGAGGACTAGATCTGCGTGGAGTGTCGCGACGGTGCGTTGCCGGCTGGGTTATATGCAGCAATCCATTAGCTGGTGGCGGGAAACCAATGAGGGAAGAGGCATGGATTTTACAATTCACCCATGTGGAGCGTTGGAAGCATTCGCTGGAGCACATGAAGACTAAGTGGAGCACACACACAACCCGAATATCGTATGCGGTGCCACGTGTTATTTATCACACACATGTTAACATAAGGAAATGTATGTGTAACTTACTAATCATCGAACACAAGTACTCGCAGACGCATCGTGTGCGATACTCCTAGACACCGCAAGCAACTAGTTGGCATTTTTCAAAGTTTTTTGTACAAATAGAATCGCACACGAACTAACTATAGTAACCGTCTATGTTATAATTTCTCATCGCAAATAGTTCATCCGAGTGGGATGTTTGCTACGTATCACACACATCTTGTTTACACGAATCGTTTGTGTTCTTTTGGCTCATCGCAAATGGTTCATCTATGTGAACTGTATGCCGCATATCACACACATCTTGTTAAGTTGAACCGTTTCTGTTCTCTTCCCTAATCAAAAACAGTTCGTCCGAGTGAACAATATGCCGTATATCACACACACCTTGAGCTAGCTAACTGTTTCTGTTGCATTCCCTAATAGCAAATAGTTCATCGGAGCAAACTGTATGCCGTATATCGCACACACATTGATATGGCCGCCCGTTTCTATTGTTCTATCTAATCACAAACAGTTCATATGGATCAACCATATGCCCCGCATCGCACATGTAACTAAAATCTGAACCGTGATTGATGTCTTCGCCATCGCAAACGTTTTGCATCTTTTTTGACGGTTTTTTTACATCCCCGTTTGCGATTAATGCATCGCACAAAATTTCGTCAAAGGGTCTCTGATCGTAGTGTCGCGTTAGCAGCATCCTGCAGTAGTGGTATATAGCACCATGTTTTTCATATAGAGAGTCTCCTATGTAGTCACTTTCATATACTAGTGGGAATTTTCATTATAGAACTTGGCTTATATATTCCGATGATGGGCTTCCTCAAATGCCCGAGGTCTTCATGAGCAAGCAAGTTGGATGCACACCCACTTAGTTTTCATGTTGAGCTTTCATACACTTATAGCTCTTAGTGCGTCCGTTGCATGGCAATCCCTACTCCTCGCATTGATACCAATTGATGGGCATCTCCATAGCCCGTTGATTAGCCGCATCGATGTGAGACTTTCTTACTTTTTTGTCTTCTCTATGTTTACCCCTATCCTCATACTCTATTCCACCCATGGTGCTATGTGCATGGCTTGCGCTCATGTATTGCATGGGAGTTGAAAAAGCTAAAGCGTGTTTAAAAGTATGAACCAATTGCTCGGCTTGTCATCGGGGTTGTGCATGATAAATACTTTGTGTTAAGAATATGGAGCATGACAAGACTATACGATTTGGTAGGGATAGCGTTCTTTAGCATTGATATTTTGAAAGACATGATTTTTTGTTGGGATGCCTGAGTATTAATGTATTTATGTCAAACTATAGACTATTGCTTTGAATCATTCGTGTCTTAATATTCATGCCATGATTAGATATATGATCAAGATTCTGCTAGCTAGCATTCCACATAAAAATTTATCTTTTTTATCATTTACTTACTCGAGGACGAGTAGGAATTAAGCTTGGGGATGTTGATACGTCTTCGTCGTATCTATAATTTTTATTGTTTCATGCCAATATTATACAACTTTCACATACTTTTGGCAACAATTTATATGATTTATTGGACTAACATATTGATCCAGTGCCCAGTGTTAGTTCTAATTTGTTGCATGTTTTTTGTTTCGCGGAATATCCATATGAAACAAAGTCCAAACGTTATAAAAATTTACGATTATCTTGGAATATATGTGAATTTTGGGAGGTGGAATCAATGCAAACGAAGGCCCATGGCCTCCACAAGACACCAGGGCGCGACCTCCCCCCTGGCATGTGGTGGTGCCTTGTGGGAACCCCGTAATTTGGTTGGGGCTCTTCTTTGGGGTGCAAGAAAGATAATTTATGGGAAAAAATCATGTAGAAGTTTCAGCCCAATCGGAGTCATAGATCTCTGGGAATTTAAGAAATGGAGAAGGGACAGAAAACAGTAATGCGAAACAGAAGAGAACAGAGAGATAGATCCAATCTCGGAGGGGATCTTTCCCCTCTGCTGCCATGGAGGCCATGGATCAGAGGGGAAACCCTCCTCCCATCTAGGTGGGAGTCCAAGGAAGAAGAAGAAGGAGGGGCCTCTCTCCCTCTCTCTCCTGGTGGTGCCGGAGTGCCGCCGGGGCAACGATCATGATGGTGATATACATTAACAACCTTGCAACCGCCAACACCGACTTTCTCCCCCTATATGCAGGGTGTATCCTTTCTATTCCCGCTGCAATTCTCTATTTAAATATGCTCAACACTATGTGTTATTCCCAATGATATGTGGTTATCCTATGATGTTTGAGTAGACCTGTTTTGTCCTATGGGTTGATTGATGATCATGATTGGTTTGAGTTGTATATTTTATTTTGGTGTTGTCTTACGATGCCCTCCATGTCACGCAAACGTGAGGGATCCCCACTGTAGGGTGTTGCAATACATTTCATGATTCGCTTATGGTGGGTGGCGTGAGTGACAGAAGCACATACCCGAGTAAGGGGGTTGTTGCGTATGGGATAAAGAGGACTTGATACTTAATGCTATGTTTGGGTTTTACCTTAATGATCTTTGGTAGTCATGGATGCTTGCTAGAGTTCCAATCATAAGTGCATATGATCCAAGTACAGAAAGTATGTTAGCTCATGCCTCTCCCTCATATAAAATTGCAACAATGATTACCGGTTTAGTTATCGATCACCTAGGGACAAATGAATTTCTTGTGTGACAAAAGCTATCTACTTTTATTATCTTGCAATTTATTCGTAGTTTCATTCCTGCAAAGTACTTCTAGTTTCATACTTGTTCTAGATAAAGCAAATGTTAGGCGTGCGTTCAGTTGTATCGATGGTCGATAGAACTTGAGGGAATATTCACTACAAAAAAGGACACATCTATGACATTTTGGGCTGAACGATTTTTTCTGTCATGCTTATGACACTTTTATGGCGATAATTGTGACAAGACCCAGTATCATCATAGATGTGGTGGGCTCCACTTCTATGACAAAAAATCATGACAGAAAACGGGATTTTCGTCCTGGGCGGACCATTGTTGGGGGTTGGATGATCAGTTCCCGGTGGGGGTTGGATGAACAGGACCCCGTGGCAGTAGAGGTCGTTGCCGCTGGATGAACAGGACTCCGATCGAGAGGAGGCCGCCACACACCAGAGCTAGTTGGGGGTGGATGAACAGAACCCCGTGGAGGGCTGGTTGAACAGGACCCCATGTGGAGGGCTGGTTGAACAGTAGTCGGTGGAGGCTGGATGAACATGACCCCGTGGTGAACAGTAGCTGGTGGAGGTTGGAGGAAGTCGATGGTGGATGAACAGTAGAAGGTGGAGGCTGGAGGAAGTCGATGATGGATGAACAGTAGCAGGTGGAGGCTGGAGAAAGTCGGCGGTGGATGAACAGTAACAGGTGGAGGCTGGAGCGAGGTAGTAGACGGTGGATGAACAGTAGCCCGTGGAGTCCCGTTTTGCGGTACACTGATACGTCTCCATCATATCTATTGTTCCAAACTCTTTTGCCCTTGTTTTGGACTCTAATTTGTATGATTTGAATGGAACTAACCCAGACTGACGTTGTTTTCAGCAGAATTGCGATGGTGTTATTTTTGTGCAGAAATAAAAGTTCTCAGAGTGACCTGAAACTTCACGGAGATCAGTTTTGGAATAAATAAAAAATATTGGCGAAAGAATTAACCGAAGGGGGCCCACAACCTATCCACAAGGGTGGGGGGCACGCTGCTACCTCTTGAGCACTGCGTTGGATTTCCTTGAAGAGGAAAGGATGATGCAGCAAAGTAGCGTAAGTATTTCCCTCAGTTTTTGAGAACCAAGGTATCAATCCAGTAGGAGGCTACGCGCGAGTCCCTCGTACCTGCACAAAACAAATAACTCCTCGCAACCAACATGATAAGGGGTTGTCAATCCCTTCACGGTCACTTACGAGAGTGAGATCTGATAGATATGATAGAATAATATTTTTGGTATTTTTGTGATAAAGATGCAAAGTAAAATAAAAGCAAAGTAAAAAAGCAAAGGAAATAACTAAGTATTGGAAGATTAATATGATGAAGATAGACCCTGGGGCCATAGGTTTCACTAGTTGCTTCTCTCAAGAGCATAAGTATTTTACGGTGGGTGAACGAATTACTGTTGAGCAATTGACAGAATTGAGCATTGTTATGAGAATATCTAGGTATGATCATGTATACAGGCATCATGTCCAAGACAAATAGACCGACTCCTGCCTGCATCTACTACTATTACTCCACTCATCGACCGCTATCCAGCATGCATCTAGAGTATTAAGTTCATGAAAACAGAGTAACACCTTAAGCAAGATGACACGATGTATTGGGATAAATTCATGCAATATGATAAAAAACCCATCTTGTTATCCTCGATGGCAACAATACAATACGTGCCTTGCTGCCCCTACTGTCACTGGGAAAGGACACCGCAAGATTGAACACAAAGCTAAGCACTTCTCCCATTGCAAGAAAGATCAATCTAGTAGGCCAAACCAAACTGATAATTCGAAGAGACTTGCAAAGATAACCAATCATACATAAAAGAATTCAGAGAAGATTCAAATATTGTTCATAGATAATCTTGATCATAAACCCACAATTCATCGGTCTCAACAAACACACCGCAAAAAGAAGATTACATCGAATAGATCTCCACAAGAGAGGGGGAGAACATTGTATTGAGATCCAAAAAGAGAGAAGAGGCCATCTAGCTAATAACTATGGACCCGAAGGTCTGAGGTAAACTACTCACACTTCATCGGAGAGGCTATGGTGTTGATGTAGAAGCCCTCCGTGATGGATGCCCCCTCCGGCGGAGCTCCAGAACAGGCCCTAAGATGGGATCTCGTGGATATAGAAGGTTGCGGCGGTGGAATTAGGTTTTTGGCTCCGTCTCTTATCGTTTGGGGGTACATAGGTATATATAGGAGGAAGGAGTACGTCGGTGGAGCAACAGGGGGCCCACGTGGGTGGAGGGCGTGCCTGGGGGGGGGGTAGGCGTGCCCCCTACCTCGTGGCTTCCCTGTTGGTTTCTTGACGTAGGGTCCAAGTCTCCTGGATCTTGTTTGTTCCAAAAATCACGTTCCCGAAGGTTTCATTCCATTTGGACTCTGTTTGATATTCCTTTTCTTCGAAACCCTAAAATAGGCAAAAACAACAATTCTGGGCTGGGCCTCCGGTTAATAGGTTAGTCCCAAAAATAATATAAAAGTGGGTAATAAAGCCCAATAATGTCCAAAGCAGTAGATAATATAGCATGGAGCAATAAAAAATTATAGATACATTGGAGATGTATCAAGCATCCCAAGCTTAATTCCTGCTCGTCCTCGAGTAGGTCAATGATAAAAAAGATAACTTTTGATGCGAAGTGCTACTTGGCATAATTTTAATGTAATTCTTCTTAATTGTGGTATGAATATTCAGATCCGAAAGATTCAAGATAAAAGTTTAATATTGACATAAAAATAATAATACTTCAAGCATACTAACAAAGCAATCATGTCTTCTCAAAATAACATGGCCAAAGAAAGTTATCCCTACAAAATCATATAGTCTGGCTATGCTCTATCTTCACCACACAAAGTATTTAAATCATGCACAATCCTGATGACAAGCCAAGCAATTGTTTCATACTTTTGACATTCTCAAACTTTTTCAATCTTCACGCAATACATGAGCGTGAGCCATGGATATAGCACTATATGTGGAATAGAATGGTGGTTGTGGAGAAGACAAAAAAGGAAGAAGATAGTCTCACATCAACTAGGCATATCAACGGGCTATGGAGATGCCCATCAATAGATATCAATGTGAGTGAGTAGGGATTGCCATGCAACGGATGCACTAGAGCTATAAGTATATGAAAGCTCAACAAAAGGCACTAAGTGGGTGTGCATCCAACTTTCTTGCTCATGAAGACCTAGGGCATTTTGAGGAAGCCCATTATTGGAATATACAAGCCAAGTTCTATAATGAAACATTCCCACTAGTATATGAAAGTGACGAAATGAGAGACTCTCTATCATGAATATCATGGTGCTACTTTGAAGCACAAGTGTGGTAAAGGATAGTAACATTGTCCCTTCTCTTTTTTTCTCTCATTGTTTGGTCCTTTTCTCTTCTTTTTTATGGCCTCTTTTCTTTCCCCTTTTTTTATTTTTCGTTCGGAGTCTCATCCCGACTTGTGGGGGAATCATAGTCTCCATCATCCTTTCCTCACTGGGACAATGCTCTAATAATGATGATCATCACACTTTTATTTTCTTACAACTCAACAATTACAACTCGATACTTAGAACAAAATATGACTCTATATGAATGCCTCCGGCGGTGTACCGGGATATGCAATGAATCAAGAGTGACATGTATGAAAGAATTATGAATGGTGGCTTTGCCACAAATACGATGTCAACTACATGATCATGCTAAGCAATATGACAATGATGGAGTGTGTCATAATAAACGGAACGGTGGAAAGTTGCATGGCAATATATCTCGGAATGGCTATGGAAATGCCATAATAGGTAGGTATGGTGGCTGTTTTGAGGAAGGTATATGGTGGGTGTATGATACCAGTGAAAGGTGCGCGGTATTAGAGAGGCTAGCAATGGTGGAAGGAAGAAAAGTGCGTATAATCCATGGACTCAACATTAGTCATGAAGAACTCATATACTTATTGCAAAAATCTACAAGTTATCAAAGAAAGGTATTACGCGCATGCTCCTAGGGGGATAGATTGGTAGGAAAAGACCATCGCTCGTCCCCGACCGCCACTCATAACGAAGACAATCAAAAAATAAATCATGCTCCGACTTCATCACATAACGGTTCACCATACGTGCATGCTACGAGAATCACAAACTTTAACACAAGTATTTCTCAAATTCACAACTACTCAACTAGCACAACTTTAATATCACCATCTTCATATCTCAAAACAATTATCAAGCATCAAACTTCTCATAGCATTCAACACACTCATAAGAAAGTTTTTACTATTCTTGAATACCAAGCGTATTAGGATTATTTAAGCAAATTACCATGCTATTTATGGCTCTCAAAATAATCTAAGTGAAGCATGAGAGATCAATAGTTTCTATAAAACAATTCCACCACCGTGCTCAAAAAATATAAGTGAAGTACTAGAGCAAAACTATATAACTCAAATGATATAAGCGAAGCACATAGAGTATTCTAACAAATTCCAAACCATGTATGGCTCTCTCAAAAGGTGTGTACAGCAAGGATGATTGTGGTGAACTAAAAAGCAAAGACTCAAATCATACAGGACGCTCCAAGCAAAACACATATCATGTGGTGGATAAAAATATAGCTCCAAGTAAAGTTACCGATAGAAGTAGACGAAAGAGGGGATGCCTTCAGATAGAAGTAGCTCCAAGGATGATTGGTTTTTAGGTGTACTTAGATTATCTTGGGGGTGCCATGGGCAGCCACAAGCTTAGGCTCTTGCCACTCCTTGTTCCATAATCCATCAAATCTTTACCCAAAACTTGAAAACTTCACCACACAAAACTTAAAGTAGAAAATCTCGTGAGCTCCGTTAGCGAAAGAAAACAAAAGACCACTTCAAGGTACTGTAATGAACTCATTCTTTATTTATATTGGTGTTAAACCTTCTGTATTCCAACTTCTCTATGGTTTATAAACTATTTTACTAGCCATAGATTCATCAAAATAAGCAAACAACACACGAAAAACAGAATCTGTCAAAAGCAGAACAGTCTGTAGTAATCTGTAGCTAGCTCAAGATATGGAACCCCAAAAATTCTAAAATAAATTTCTGTACGTGAGGAATTTATCTATTAATCATCTGCAAAAATAATTAACTAAATATCACTTTCCAAATAAAAATGGCAGAAGTTCTTGTGAGCGCTAAAGTTTCTGTTTTTTACAGCGAGATAACAAGACTTTCCCCAAGTCTTCCCAACGGTTCTACTTGGCACAAACACTAATTAAACACAAAAAACACAACCTAAACAGAGGATAGGTAAATTATTTATTACTAAACAGGAGCAAAAAGCAAGGGATAAAAATAAAATTGGGTTGCCTCCCAACAAGCGCTATCATTTAACGCCCCTAGGTAGGCATAAAAAGCAAGGATAGATCTAGGTATTGCCATCTTTGGTAGGCAATCCATAAGTGGATCCTATAATAGATTCATAAGGTAATTTAATTTTCTTTCTAGGAAAGTGTTCCATGCCTTTCCTTAATGGAAATTGGAATCTAATATTTCCTTCCTTCATATCAATAATTGCACCAATCATTCTAAGGAAAGGTCTACCAGGAATAATAGGACATGAAGGATTGCAATCTATGTCAAGAACAATAAAATCTACGGGCACATAATTCCTATTTTCGACAATAAGAACATCATTGATTCTTCCCATTGGTTTCTTAATAATGGAATCCGCAAGGTGCAAGTTTAAAGAGCAATCATCAAAATCACGAAACCTAACAAATCACACAAAGTCTTTGGAATCGTGGAAACACTAGCACCCAAATCACATAAAGCATAGAACTCATGATCTTTAATCTTAATTTTAATAGTTGGTTCCCACTCATCATAAAGTTTTATAGGGATAGAAACTTCCAACTAAAGTTTTTCTTCATAAGATTGCATCAAGGCATCAACGATATGTTTAGTAAACGCTTTATTTTGACTATAAGCATGAGGAGAATTTAGCACGGATTGCAACAAGGAAATACAATCAATCAAAGAGCAATTTTGATAATTAAATTCCTTGAAATCCAAAATAGTGGGTTTAGCAACATCTAGGGTTTTACTTTCTTCAATCCTACTTTCATCAAATTTAGCATCAAGATCTAAAAACTCCAAATTTTTGGAACGCCTTCTAGGTAATGTAACATCCCAAAATTCTAAATTTTGGAATGTTATATTAAATAGATAGTCTTATTTGATTTGTGTGATTGATTGACTAAAAGTGAGTGAATTCAAAACTTTCTGAACGTTAAATGAGAGGGAATAAAAGGACTTTCCCAAAGTTTCATTTTTTTGCATTTATGATCTCCGTGAATTCAAATTCTTTTCACCACAAAACCCTGGAGAGAAGATGGCATGACTTCTTCCATTTATTTAAATGAAAAGGGGTGTTGAAAATATTTGAATTTCATTTGAAAATATTTCCAGTTCTGAAACTTTAAGCAACTCAATGATTTTCATGAGAGAAGATAAAATGACTTCTTCAAAACATACGAAATATGAGTTGAGAGTTTCAAAGAAACTCAAATTTAAAATCCATTTGAATTTTTTTTTCAATTTGGGTTATTTGAGTTTTATTCAAATTATTTTTTCTCCAAAAACAAAATACATGGAAAATAGGGTAACATAATTCCCTACAATAGAAAATTGGAGAAAAATTAATTTGAAATCATTTTGGTATTTTTAAAATGATTTTTAGTGGATTTTATTAGAGCAGGAGCACTGTTTGAATTATTTGAATTTTTGTAGAATTTATTTGGCGTTAGTAAAATGTTCATGTCGTAGAAAATCTTTTTCTGAAATTTTGATATATTATATGCCTATATAATATTTTTATTTTTATTTGTTTTTATTTGTTTTGTTTGCCCGAGAAAAAATCTTTATAAAAAAACAAAAAAACTTTCCCTGACTGGGCCGGCCCAGCTCAGCGCTAGGCCAGCCCAGCCCGCTCCGCGTCGCACCCGATCTCCGGACGAACTCCGTCGCCCACACGCCGGCCACCGTCGTGCCGCCCCCGGACACCCGCCGCCGCCTTTGCTGCCCCTTCCGCACGCCTCCCCGCCTATATAAGGCGAGGTCGAGCCTCTCTCTCTCTCTCCCCCTCCCTCCCTCTCCCTCTCTCTCTCTCTCTCTCTCCCCCTTTCTCTGCCGCGCCGTGCCGCCCCTCTCGCATCTCGCTGCCGCTGCCGCCCGAGCCGATCCGAGCCGCCGCCGCCGCTTTGGTTCGCCGCCACTGCCGCCTGCTGCTGCTATCGTCACCGCCGCCGCACGCGCGCCGCTGTCGCCTCGCCCCGCTGCGCCGCAGCCGCACCTGAGCCCGCCGGAGCCGCTTCGCCGCCTCGCCTCGCCGTCGCCGGCAACCGCCGCCGCGGCCGGTTTTTGACGAAAACCGCTACCGACCGGTATAAAACCTACCCCAGTCCGATCCGGTTTTTTCTTAAGTTTCGGTTTTGTTTTTAAAATCGGTTTTATTCATTAGTTAGGTTAATTAGTGAACGTTCGCTAGATTAGGTCTTCACAGCGAACGGTTTTCGTTCATTAGCGTTTAGTAGCGAGCGTTCGCTTGATAGTTTTCTTTCCTTTTCTTTTTATTTTGGCCAGGGACCTATCTGTGATGATTTTATTTATAAATTAGTCCCTCTGTTTCAAACGATCGTTATTTTTTACTCGTTAGTCCAAATCCAACGAAACCAACGCCCACTTCTTCGTTACGATCTCCTCTATCTAGTAAAACAACTTAAACATGTTTTTGAAAGTTTTAAATTTTGAATCCAAACAGATTTGTATTCAAACTTCTTTTGTTTATAACTTGAGTTTTATAACTCCGTTTGAGTTGATTCTTTTTGCAAATCGAAGCTCTTGACCTAAACTTTCTGATAAGGCCAAATACACATAATTTTGGTACTGTTAGAAATTGTTTTATGTTGCAAAGAGTTATTTGCTTGGTTTTGATGCTTTCCGAATTGTTCTTCGATCTTCCCGATCTTTTGAGTGATTGCTTATGTGTGGTTACTATTGATTGCTTACGATAGATTGACCGGAGTGTGACGAGTAGACCTATCAAGAGTTATGAGTGCGAATTACCTTCATCAACATTGGAGGCAAGTTCACACTTTGATCATATCCCTTTCATACCCAGTTTTTATGCATTAGTTTCAACCCTCAGACATTGCATGGTTAGGACTTGATAACATGTGGGTATCGAGAAGTAGTTGATGAGGTAGGAACCTATTGCCCTGCATTCAAACCCTGGGAGTTACTTTTATGTTATGCTCATATTGCTATGCTATGGTCGTAGACGTGGATTGGTTTGAGAGAATTCATGACAGATGTGAGAGTTATTATTTAATGGTTAACTTAAGGTGGCTACTTTAATACACATCTGGGTGGATTGGTTGGGGCACCCTGGAGCACCCAGTGGTTTGCCTGGGCACCTGGAGAACCCAGTGTTTGCCCAAGGGGATCCCGGAGGACCCGTGTGATCACCCTATGGAATGCCACCCAGGCTCAAAGGGATCATAAGATTATTCATGCTAGAAACTTCCATGTGCAGCCACAAGCTATTATGGGCTCTAGCATAGTTGAGTAAGTTGCGTGAAGCTCTTGAAGAGATAGACTAGCAGGTAGTGGGTTGTAGGTGGTATAGTCTATTCGGAGTAGAGAGTTAATGCTTCTGAAAGACTGTGTCTTGGTCATCCTTTTCTCAAACATCATGTAGTGCGAGAAATCCAACGGAGGAGATCGAGTCTTGTGGGGAAAAGTGCGCAAACCTCTGCAGAGTGTATAAACTAATCATGGTTAGCCGTGTCCCCGGTTATGGACATCTTGAGTATCTGGTTCTTGGATTATCATATTGATCTCATCACGTTACTTAAATAATTTGTTGGGTTATTAATGTTAATTCGGGATTGAGTTGGAGGAACCTTCTCAATATTTTCAACCAACTTTGTAGTTAAATAAAATATATTCCTTTGCAGTAGGCAAAAATTGGCTTTACGCAAAAACATTATAACCATAGAGCTTTTCCACCAGCCATATATGCATATAGTGATAGCTATTATTCATCATTATCCTATGGTGTGAATTTGCCAGTACATTCAATGTACTGACCCTCTGTGGCTGCAACGTCTCATGTTGCAGGACTTCTTACGACGAGTAAGTGATACGTTAGGGTTACGATTTCTACACTCAACTTTGCCGTTGGTGTTGATGGGAATCCACAACCTTGTCACTTCCGCTATTTTGGATTGAGGTAATAGTATTTACGTTACTTTATACATGTGATTTACCTCTGTTATAAATCCTCGAGTATTGTATGTGTCAGCATACTGATCCAGGGATGACACTTAAGCATAGAGACTTGACCGGCTGAGGACGGGTCGCTACAAGATGGTATCAGAGCACATGTTGACTGTAGGACGCGACCCCTAGAAACTGGCAAGCCCATAGGAAATATTTTGTCTACAACTTTCTTTTCAAAAGGATCTTTTACCTCTCTTCTCTTCTGAGCTTATTCAAATATTCCCTTTTAGTGAGACTATACCCCTTTCCCTTTTTTACCACACGAAGATTTGGCTGATGAGACCACTCCGAGAAGGACAAGATATTGGACAACTAAGACCACTTCAGAATGAAGAGGATTTTACCCTGTATCATAATAATGGAAACCATGACGGTTGATGACTGAAGACAAGGAGAATTTGAAGGCTCTGAAGAATTCCCATATTTGTATGACCTAGGAAGGCTACCCTTATGGAACTTGGCGGACTATGGAAGCTGTCAATACTGAGATCAAGGTGTATCGGAGAAAGCTGAAACAAGGAGCATGAGAAGCTCGAAGTTTTCGTTAACAAAACCCTAAGGCAGGAGATATCAATTATGGAAGATAGCTCATGGCAATGACAAGGGCAGAAACACGACTATCCCTGATGTTATCGCCCGTTGATGCTATTGTCACCGTGCTGAGTTAAGGATGCATTTCTTCGGAATGGATTGGATGGAAGAAGGCTGATGGAGCACCTATCAGCAAAAGATGAAGTTTTAACCTTAGCCGGTGTATCATCGGAATCTGGAGTAGTACATCAAGAATTCTAAGATGGACCTACAGGAAGCTGTATATGACAAGGAAGCATTTTGTGAAGAACTTAGGACCCAGAAGCTGAAGTAGCCAAACAGGAGGAGCAAAACCTCAAGATACCAGATATTTGTCAGGAACTGAAGGACAGTAGGACATGGTTCATGCCAAGGATGTTGAAACCCAGAAGGTTGTAACGCAACCTGTAAGTGCATCTAGTGCCACCCCTAGTTGGTTTTGGAGTATTGACGACAAACCTGGTTGAGGGACTAATGTGTTTGTGAGAATTGCAGGATAACACAGGTAGTAGTCCCTCAATGATTCGGTTTTCCTACCGGAGATAACCCCTAAAAATGTATGAATACATTGAAGACAAAGGTGGTATGTGAAGATATTCACATTGAAGACTATGACAAGAGAATACATTGAGTGAAGACTATGGAGCGCGAAGACTTAGTTGTTTCGTTGTTTCCTTTTCTTCTTTGTTGAGTCATAGGAACCACCTACTGTTAAGTGGGGTCCCAGTGAACCAGTCAGAATGACTGAAGTGATGCTTAACCAAAATCCTATGTCTTCGAGCGAAGACAATGAGAGCAAATCTTATCCAGAGCTGGATAAGTCAGCTTTGCTTGTAGCCCAAGTAAAGTTGCCGTGTGTGCTTTGAAATCTGACCGTTGGAACAGTGTCCGTTCCTTAGTGACCCAGGGTCATTCCGAACAAATCAGGTCGAGTTGCCTAGTGGCTATAAATAGCCCACCCCTTACACCATAAATTGGTTGGCTGCTCAGAGTTAGTGCACGGCTTTTGTCGTTTGGGAGCAACCCACCTCGAAGCCTTTGAGAGAGAAATCCTTGTGAGGACAAAGCCCTAAACACCCAGAGCCAAAGAGTGTTAGGCATCACTAAAGTCTTCCTGTCTGTGTGATCTGAAGACTTATTACACTTGAGGACTGTGAATCCTCCAGCCAGTTAGGCGTCGCGTTCTGAGCATCCAAGAGTCATTATGGATCGCCAGTGAACGAAGTCTGTGAAGGTTTGGAAGTCTACCTTGAAGACTTACCAGAGTGATTGGGCGAGGACTGGGTGTCCTTAGCTCAAGGTGAATAAGGTGAAGACGCGGTCTTCTGAGTTAAATCTCAGCCTCCCTAACCAGACGTACAGTTGTCGCAGCAACTGGAACTGGTCCAACAAATCATTGTCTTCAACTAGCCACTGGTTTTACCATTCCCATCTCTTTATTTGTAGTTAGTCCTTGTGAAGTCATTGCCTATTTGCATTATCTTTTTGTCTTCACTGTGTGACTGCTTGTTCTGATTGGCTTCATACTATCTTCCATCCTGATCCATACTGCCTAGCTGCTATTAGTCTTTGTGCTTTCACTTCATTGAATACTTGACTATGGCTTGCCTAGTGTAGTCTACCTTCCGCTGCATGGTAATAGGTTTATTTCTATCGTTTATCTTCGAAACTTCCATGTTTTGAAGACTTTCATAAAAATCGCCTATTCACCCCCCTCTAGTCGATCACTAGCACTTTCAATTGGTATCAGAGCAAGGTACTCCCTTGTTTTGTGTGATTCGATTTAACCACCTGGAGTTTTAGCTATGTCGACTGCAGGGATAATCATAGTCTCCGCTGCATGCCCCATCTTCGATGGAACTAAATATTCCTACTAGAAGAATAAGATGCGCATGCATCTTGAAGCCATTGATGTCGACCTCTGGTATGTCATCAAGAATGGCGTCCCCAAGGCTGGTGAAGGTGTCACCGCTGCTGATGTCAAGAAGTTTGTTCAACTGGACTCCACTACCAAGAACATCATCTGTTGTCATCTGACAAAAGGGCAGTATGGTCGTGTGAGTGCTCTGGAAACATCTAAGCTAGTCTGGGACTGGCTCTCCAAGGTCAACGAAGGTGTCTCAACCAAGAGAGATCAAAGGATCAGTGTCCTCCGCAACCTCTTCAACCGCTTCAAGAGAAACGACAATGAGAATGTTGAGCTCATTTGATCGACTCACTGACATCACAAATGAGCTTCAAGCTCTCGGTGCCACTGAGATCACCAAGCATGAAATCGTCAAGACACTCCTAAGATCACTTGACAGCTCGTTTGACACCCTAGCCCTGATGATACAAGAACGCCCTGATTTCAAGAGACTCGATCCGTCTGACATACTTGAAAGGCTCAACACACATGAGTTTCAGCTTTATGAGAAAAGAGACATCTACGGTCCCAACTATGGCCGAACTCGTGCCTTGAAGGCGAAAGTTGTTTCCTCATCTAAAGAAGAATCTGACTGCAATTCTGATGATCCTGAAGACATTGGAAAGGAGTTTGCTATGCTTGTGAAGAAGTTCCAGAAATTCACCAAGAAGAAAGGCTTCAGAAAGTCGTCACGATCCAGCTCAAGGAATGATTAAGCTTCTGCTCATGACTACAAGAAGAGAACATGCCACAAGTGCAAGAAACCTGGTCACTACATCTCTGAGTGTCCGTAGTGGGACAATGAGAACAACAAGAAGAAGAGCAAGGAATATGATTCTGACGACAAGAAGAAGAAGAAATACTCAAAGTCTTCTTCCAAGTCTTCCTCAAAGTCTTCATCACACAAGAAGAGCTCATCTGGCAAGACTCGTGCGTTTGTTGGCAAGGAAATGGATTCAGAGGAGGAGTCTGCTTCTGAGGAGGCAGAGGTGGAGTCTGAGGAGGAGTCCGATGCTGGCGTTGCAAGTCTGGCTACAACCTACGTTGCCAAGTCCATCTTCAACACTAAAGACGATGACTTCATCACCGACGCCGATGCTAATGACAAGGACAACTCCGCTCCCACCTACTGCTTCATGGCACACGGTGCCAAGGGTATGACACCAGCTGCTTCAGAATGGATTATTGATAGTGGATGTACTAATCACATGACTGGCAAGCGAAGTCTTCTCATGGACTCAACCTTACGTCCATCTGACAAAAGTCACATCACATTTGCTGATACTGGTAAAAGCAAGGTATTGGGTCTAGGTAGAGTTGCAATCTCAAAGGATCAGCACATGGATAAAGTGATGCTTGTTGAATCCCTTGGTTTCAACTTGGATCAGCACATTGATCTAGTTGGATTCTCAGATGCTGATTATGCTGGTGACAAGGTGGATCGCAAGTCTACATCAGGCACATGTCACTTTCTGGGACGATCACTTGTGTGTTGGTCTTCAAAGAAGCAGAACTGTGTATCTCTCTCCACTACTGAATCTGAATACATTGCTGCTGGATCTTGCTGCGCTCAGCTTCTATGGATGAAGCAAACACTCAAAGACTATGGCATTCATCTGAAGCAAGTGCCACTCTACTGCGACAATGAAAGCGCCATCAAGATCGCCAACAACCCAGTTCAGCACTCGAAGACAAAGCACATTCAGATCTGTCATCACTTTCTCAGAGATCATGTCATGAAGGAAGATATTGATATCATTCACGTCAGCACTGAAGAGCAACTGGCAGATATCTTCACAAAGCCCTTGGACGAGAAAAGGTTTTGCAAGTTGCGGTGTGAGCTAAATATCTTGGAATCCTCAAATGTCCTATGATCATGCACACATCCTAACACTTATGCATGTTGATGACTTAGATTTGCAAACACACAAAGTAATGTATATCTTCAACTAATGAAGACTTACACTCTAAGTGTGAATACATTAACGTGGAATTTTACTTCGGAGAGCCACGATAATTGTGCGCCATGTCTGGGTCTAATACTTCCTATACGGTGGGTAACGCCACCACCAAACTTTTGTTTGGAATACTTTCTGTTGGTGTTACATTTGCAAAGTCTTCACATTTGGTTTGTCTTCAATGTTAACATGGCTTCATGTTTATCTTCAATATATTGATTTGGTTTCTGTCCTCTACAACATTCACTTATAGCTATGTCTTCTAGTTGAATCTTTTGAACTAAGTGAATGTGATCGGACCCTAACCTTTCTATGCTCCCGTCTCAAATCTATCTATCCAAATCATATGCATTCTATTGAAACTATCAAATGTCTTCTCTGCGTCCTTGTCAGCAGAAGATACAGAGGCAAACATTAATCTATTTTCAATGCTCAATCCTTTTTACCTGAAACCCGGAGAAGTGGGAACGACCACTCGACAATCCAGGCGTACGTGGGAACGTGGAACAACCTCCGATATGTTCATGATCGCCACATGTCCTTCAGATGTGAACCGCTAGGGGCACATGCGTAACAACGCTGTGCCGTCCCTGTCCCTATGAATACACGCCTCACCCCAGTCATTATCTCTTCTTCCACTTCTCTCTCGCACAAACCCTAGCGCCACCGCTAGCCCTCGACGACGCCGGCGACGAAGCGCTTAGCTGCCGCAACCTCATCGACGCCGTCCTCACGCCGGCCGCGGACATCGTCTTCTACGCCGTCGCCGTAGGTGTCCTCTGTAGCCAAGTTAGGGCACGGAAGATCAAACTACTCGGCCTCATCTTCTACTCTGTCTAGCAGTTCCTCGAGTGGTAAATAAAAACTCTTTTTACAGTCTTTTTGATTCGATAGATTCATCCTTTTCAACCACAAGTGGTTTCTGTTCCTACAAAGTTGGATCTATCCTGTTCTGCATCTCATAGCATGCCTAGTATGTTCACTTATGCTTCACAAAGTAGTTAGATTCCTCACTTGTACTTATTCGTGGATTCGTACAAATCTGGAACCAACTCTCTACATATGAGTGAATGTCTTCGCACTATGAGGTCAATGTCTTCTAAACTGATTTATCTTCAAAATCTTCTAATAATGCATATGACCTCTTCCCCTTCCCTCGCATCTCTAATGCTATCACAGGTACATGTCCGTGGAAGAATCCCTTGGTTCTCATAGTCTGCATTCATTTGCAGAGTTCTTACAGCATCACATAAATTCTCCTGAAGCCAGTTCCTGTCTGACCAGCAGACGAAAGACTTTGACAGTGCTGAAGCCTTTTAGTCTAAACTTCATGGCAAAAGAGAAATCAACAAGGAAGGGTGGCAGACAGCGCCGTGGGGGTACATCAATGGACCTGCCCGAAGATCTCTATGAACTATACAAAACTGACCCCGAAGAAAGCTATGGTCAGCGCAAGACACGAATCCAATGGATTCGAAGATACTGGTCCGAGCAATGGTTCAAGTACAGATTCGTCACCAAGGAGTATGCTGAAAAGAATGCTCTCACGCGTCCTTGGGGAGATATTCTCTATAAAAATCTACAACCCAAGACCAGAACTGAAGCCATTGCTCAAGAATTTTACCCTTGCATGGTCCGAGGGCCACAGCCTACTAATGCCGACCCATCGTCATTGCTATGGTGTCGAGATGACAATCTGTTCAAGCACAACTATCAGTCTACAAAGAACTCGGCCAAGGAAAACAAGAAGTCTTTGGGATTAGACTTCAACCCAGGCCCCTCTGTGCCACGTGCTGATAGCACACGTGAAGCCGAACCCAATCTTGTTGGGCCCTTATACAACTTAGAAGGTATCATCACTCACATTCAGGTTCAAGGGGCAGCCGTGGACCACTCTGCAGATGACGCTGATTCTGACAAAGCGCCTGCACCACCAAAGCATGTGAAGCAAAATAAACGAAAGGCTTCAAAGCCCTCCTCTGCACCAAAGGTCTCACGGGCGAAGCCTCTGGCCACTGCACCTCCTGAAACCAGTGTGCATTCTGAAGATCTCTCTTGCATCTCCAAGTCTGACAAGTTGAAAAAGCCCATGCAACCAACTGGTCAAGCATTAACCCCTGCTGCTATTTTGAGAAACAAGAATGACGCCATTGATTTGTCTAGCAACGACGATCTTGGCGATGACGCGCTTGAGCAATTGATAAAGAGCAAGCAAGAGGCGGAAATCTTCAATGATCTTCCCCTCTTTGATATGGAGATTCTGTACAAGTTTATTGATGAGTGGTTTGACAGCCCAGACCTCAGTTTTGATGATCTTCAGGTCCCAATTGGCCTCAGCGTCTCCTTCCATGGAGCCATTTCTCCTGAGCTGGCTCTTGCCCAGAAGATTGTTGAGCTGAAGCACAAGATTGACTATGAAAAGGCTTAGTTCAAGAAGCACATGGCCAAGCTCAATGTTGAAGACATTTAGAACTTCAAGGTCATGATGCATGAGCTCAAGGAGGCATTCCACAAGAAACGAGAAGAAGCAAAAGGTTCTCGTGAGCGCATGAAGAATCTTGCTGCCAAATGTGTTCAAGGCTATAATGAAGCTGAAAAGCGCAAGGCTTTGGGGCGACCAGGCATCGACCCCAGAATGGCTGCCAAGAAGAAGAAGAAGCCAGCTGTGGCTGAACCAGAAGCATCAAGGCAGGAAGAACCTCGCATTGTCTTCCCAGCCAGTATGACAGGCTCGAAGCCTAAGGTCCCCATAGTGGCTTCGGAGTTCAAGAAAACTAGAGCAGCTGAAGCCGAAGCCAGAAAGTGCAAGACCAAAGCCACCACTGATGATGCTCCACCAACCAAGAAAAGAAAAACAAAGAAGAGAGACCGGGCTGCTTCCATAGAGCCCCTTGTTGTCGAGCCAATTTCTGTTGCTCATCCTTTCTCTGCACATCAAGAACGTCGTTTGGTAGTTCATGAGCCTGCTTCCACAGAGGCTCCTGAAGCTGAAGAGAATCCAGCTGTTGAGCCCACCACAGCTGAAGACATTGGTCATCAAGACAATGTAGAAGATGATGAATTCCTTCCTCAGATCGAGCACAATTTGGTATCATCGCCTGTTCTCACGAACAGCGAACTCATCAGCATTGGTCATCCATTGACGCCAATTGCTCAGGATGACTCATGGGCTGATCACCCTCAAGAATCCCCTCGTGATGAAGAAACACCAGTTACTCCCCCACCACAGGTCACCACTCCGATGATTGACAATGAAGACCTTGAGGCCCAACCAACTCCATCTCCACAGGCGTCGCCAGCGTTTCGCAGGCTTCGCAAAGGACCAAGGCCACAGGTCACACTGTCAAGTGTTCCAGAAGGAGAAGAGCGCCAATCCGTTTCACGCGAAGTCTTTCCTGAAGCCTCTCCTACTGCGAACATCCCTGAATCTAAAGCCAAAATGGTTGAAGATATTCCGGCTGCATCAGCTGATGACCAAGAAGAAGAACCAAGAGATGAAGAAAGAGTTGCTACACCCCCGTCTAACCCTGAAGTTGTTCTCGAGGAGAACGTGTCCGACCCTCCAGCTCCTGAAGTGGAGGTTACCAATACTGAGGCGGCCACCAACATCAACACTGAAGCCAATGACGTTGTCATGGCTGAAGCTAATGTGATGCTTGAAGCTAATGTGGTGCCAGAAGTGAAAGCACCTGAAGCCAATGCAGCACCCGAAGCAAATCCGCTGCCTGAAGCCAATGCCTCTGCTCCTGTACCTCCTCCAAGGCCACACACCATCGAGCAAGCATATGATCGTGGTCAGCTTGTTACCGTCCGCTGGCCAATTCTGGTTCCTCCGCCTGCTCCCGGACCTCAATTTGACTATCATGTGGAGCACAAGCCTCAGGTCCAGAAGCCAAAGCCAAGGCTACCATGGTTCCCAGGTACTGCAATGTCACCAGGATCGTTTAATCTGAATGGATTCAAGGCACACAACACATTCTTTGACAGTGACAAGAATCCCTATAGAAGGCCAAGAATCTCCTCAGATCAATTCTGGAGTTATCAGCAGCGAAGCTACTATTCTTGCATCTTGTACAATCAGGGCCGCATCTTCCCACATATGCGTCTTGATTGTGAAGCCATTGTTGGACTGCCATGCCTTGAAGAAGCCCTTGACTGCTTCCGTGATGCTGGTATGCTCAACTTTGTGACTGCCAAGGAACACTGGAATGAAGAACTTCTACTTCAATTCTATGCTACCCTCCACATTCATGGGTACAACAGGGATCCGAAGACTTGGATCCTTGAGTGGATGATGGGCGATGTCCATCATGAAGCTAAAGCCCAAGACATCATTGAGCTTATAGCCCTGCCCACTCCTAGTGAATATTATGAACCAGGTTGTCAACAACACCAGAATGCTTTGGAGAGCATTTTCCAGAAGCCTGAGCCTAACATGAGCCAAATGCTGAGCATGATGAAGCCTCTGCCATGCAACGCTGAATACCCAACCGAATTCTTTGTTGAAGACCTAGAGTATCTGCCCCGCACCATTTACCATATCATCAGAAAAACTCTATGGCTTGTCAAAGGACATTCATCTACAGCGAAGCTTGAAGGAGAAATGAAGACTTTGGTTTTCTATATCTTCAATGGCATCGGCTTCAATGCTCAAGACTTCTTCATTAGGCAGTTGGCTGCATCTGGCTCCGACATCTTCGGTCTGAAGTTCTATGCTCCCTGGGTAATGCGCCTTATCAAGCTTCACTCTGCCTTCAACTATCAGCCGTCTGTGCACAATCATCTCATATTCTTGCCATAGGTTGATCTGTCTGTTGAAGCCATTTACCCAGAGCCTGCAAAGGATCCAATTTATCTTCACAATGTTGATCGTCAAAGCTTCACCTAGCCCATTGAAGGAGTTCAGGCCGTCTCTCGTGTTTATCCCTTGGCTGGCAACACACGTGCCCCTCGCGCCCAAACTGAAGCCACCGGAAGCACCATTGCCCAAAGGCCTTAGAAGCGATCTCGTGTTCTTAATGACCGAGAGCTTCTAGTCGCTCTACATCAGAAACAGGATAAGCATCATGACTGGCTTAAGCGTCAGATGCAAAGCCTCTTGGTGGACGTCAATCGCATTCGCAATCTTGCCACCAAGAATGCCTTTGTTACACATGAAACCTGTCGGAGGTCCTGGAAGAGTTTGACATTACTCACTGCTGAAGCAAATCTTCAAGACGATGGATTCACAGAAAGATTCAAGTTTGACTCCACTCCTCCAAGGAATGCTCACTTGCGTCGGACTCCCTCACTTAAAGACTCTGACTATTCTTCCTCAGCTGCAACAGTGAATGCCATAGTCATAGATGATCAAGATGATGCCACTTCACCACCTCCACCCTCAGCGCGTGTCAACACTACACCAAGTTCTTCTGCACCACCGGACCTCAACGACGACCCTACTGCTTCGCCTACTCCTCATGGGAACGAGTAGAAGCTCTATGTCTTCAAACCTTTTTGGTCCTTACTGACAAAAGGGGGAGAAGCATATGAGTTGATAGTCTTCAAGCGGGTCCATATGGGTGGTTGCTATACTTTTGCCAAGTGCTTACAACTATCGCTTTTGATACATTTGGTTCATTTTTGAGTTGTAACACTTAAACTTGATGGTTGTCTGCTACCTTTTTTACACTATGTGATGCGATGATAAATTCCGCATGTGCGACGATAAATTCCGCACGAAGTCATTTTGCAGACGTCCATTCTTAATTATGCATGTCATTGTCTTCGATATATCCTTTCATGCATGATGAATTGTATTCTTGAGTAGAAGAGGAGCTCCGCAAGTACAACCTGCCATGTGCATTTGCATTCAAAAGAAAAATACTTATATGCACATCTTCACGGGGAGCCTTCCTGCTACTTACGAAGACAATACTTAAATCCTTCACAATTTCACATATTTTTATCCCTGTTGAAAACTTCAACCAGTTTGTCATCAATCACCAAAAAGGGGGAGATGGTAAGTGCATCTAGTGCCACCCCTAGTTAGTTTTGGAGTATTGATGACAAACCTGGTTGAGGGACTAATGTGTTTGTGAGAATTGCAGGATAACACAGGTAGTAGTCCCTCAATGATTCAGTTTTCCTACTGGAGATGACCCCTAAAAATGTATGAAGACATTGAAGACAAAGGTGGTATGTGAAGATATTCACATTGAAGACTATGACAAGAGAAGACATTGAGTGAAGACTATGGAGCGCGAAGACTTAGTTGTTTCGTTGTTTCCTTTTCTTCTTTGTTGAGTCATAGGAACCACCGTACTGTTAAGTGGGGTCCCAGTGAACCAGTCAGAATGACTGAAGTGATGCTTAACCAAAATCCTATGTCTTCGATTGAAGACAATGAGAGCAAATCTTATCCAGAGCTGGATAAGTCAGCTTTGCCTGTAGCCCAAGTAAAGTTGCCGTGTGTGTTTTGAATTCTGACCATTGGAACACGTGTCAGTTCCTTAGTGACCCAGGGTCATTTCGGACAAATTAGGTCGGGTTGCCTAGTGGCTATAAATAGCCCACCCCTTACACCATAAATTGGTTGGCTGCTCAGAGTTACTGCATGGCTTTTGTCGTTTGAGAGCAACCCACCTCAAAGCCTTTGAGAGAGAAATCCTTGCGAGGACAAAGCCCTAAACACCCAGAGCCAAAGAGTGTTAGGCATCACTAAAGTCTTCCTGTCTGTGTGATCTGAAGACTTATTACACTTGAGGACTGTGAATCATCCAACCGGTTAGGCGTCACGTTCTGAGCATCCAAGAGTCATTGTGGATCGCCGGTGAACAAAGTCTCTGAAGGTTTGGAAGTCTACCTTGAAGACTTACCAGAGTGATTGGGCGAGGACTGGTTGTGCTTAGCTCAAGGGGAATAAGGTGAAGACGCGGTCTTCTGAGTTAAATCTCATCCTCCCTAACCAGACGTACAGTTGTCACAGCAACTAGAAATGGTCCAACAAATCATTGTCTTCAACGAGCCACTGGTTTTACCATTCCCATCTCTTTATTTACAGTTAGTCCTTGTGAAGTCCTTGCCTGTTTGCATTATCTTTTTGTCTTCACTGTGTGACTGCTTGTTCTGATTGGCTTCATACTATCTTCCATCCTGATCCATACTGCCTAGCTGCTATTAGTCTTTGTGCTTTCACTTCATTGAATACTTGACTATGGCTTGCCTAGTGTAGTATACCTTCCGCTGCATGGTAATAGGTTTATTTCTATCGTTTGTCTTCGAAACTTCCATGTTTTGAAGACTTCCATAAAAATCGCCTATTCACCCCCCGTCTAGTCGATCACTAGTACTTTCACAACCCTTATAGGACATCACGAGAGACTTCCGTCAACAGAGATGATCTGGCAAAAGGACTGGAGAAGGACAAGCATGATCGGAAGATGCCAACGGAGACATGAACAAGGCTTGAAAAGTTTGGCGACTTTGAAGATTTATTGACCTTTAGAAGACCAAACCCATGTTTCATACCTACGTTAGATGCGACGATTGTGAGCTATCATTTGTTTGATGTTTTTCCGACAGCCACAAATAAAATCTGTCTTTTCAAAACTATTGTTTGCATTGTGTGCATCCCTCTCTATCTCTCTTATCTCACCCCAAACCCGTGGAACCATTAGAGGACGAATGGAGATGAGCTCACCTTTTCTGGACCGATGAGTCAACTGGAGACGGACCGATGGATTCAGAACATGGAGGATCACATGAAGAATAACCCTATAGTCAGAAAGGATATGACCCAGCATGCTCTTCAATGCTTTGAAAGAGGTGCTGCTACTTGGTGGAGGATGTACCAAACCATCAATGGAAGGCAAGGAGTAACCACTTGGAAAGAATTTAAGTTGACTTTGCCAAAGTTGTGGTTTGTGTCCGAGAAGTTGAACCCTTATGGAAATGATAGGAAGAAGCATTGTGCATGCAAGCCTTGTGGAGAAATGGTACACACCCATAAAGAACACAAGGATGAATGCCCAAATTGTGAAGGAAGTCACCCAGCTGAAGAATGCCCAACTAGGCAGATCACTTGTTCCTTGTGTGAAGGGACTACCCACTATCCTGCTCAGTGTCACATTTACCCCATGGTACGAAGAACCGTACAACAGAAGAAAGAAGTAAAGAAAGGAGCCCTTATGGAAATTTTAGAAGAAACCATGATGAAGGAAGATGTCGGGGACACACCCAAAGAAGAACCAATTAAACCCTACACCAAGTCATGCTATTCATGTGGAGAAGAAGGACACATCTCCCAGAATTGTTTGGATGGGGATCTAGTAGAATTCCCGACAGAGGAAGTAGAGTATGACCCACAAGAAATAGAAGCCCTGATTGGAATGGAAAGGTCCAGGAAGAGAAGTAGATTGGATTCCAGGAAGGAACTGAGTCATATCACCTGTTACAAGTGCAAGGAGTCACGGCACTACCTCAGTAGTTGCCCAAAAAGGAAACCTCGAGACTTGTCAGAAGTAATATGTTTTCGTTGTAATGGAGCAGGGCACTTTGCTAGAGAATGCCCCAAGGAGAAGGAGACTTGTGCTAAATAGTTGAGTCTGTGAGAAGTATAGTAGTAGTAGTGAGAACATTTCTTTTTAATATGGAGGTGTTGAGTTGAGGCATGTAATGGAAAAGCAAGAGATTTTAATACCTTGAGAATCAATAAAGTTAGTATTGTGGGTACTATTTGGATTTTATGAGTTGTTACTCTATGAAGAAATATTTTGACCATTTTCGAGGATATGAGAAATATGGTCTATGGAAGAATTAGAGCATTTTAAGGGTGGTAGTACCCTGTGAGAACCCTTGACCCCTGGAATACCCCAGGAGTATGAAGAGATGAAGTACTATTGGATATAAAGGAGGTGTAATGTTGGAAATATGGAGCAATGGCAGCTCCATGATGAGTTTGAGTAATCACGTCTTAGTCTTGTACAAATAGAAGGAAGGGAGACAATACAATTGGATGGATTTTAAGTATGCTAGGAAGCTGGAAGTTGGATGTTGGAATAACGATAAGTTGCCCAGAGGATGAGTTCAAGGTTTACAAGTGATGAGATGGGCCATAACCCACAGGACCTGCCAAGAAGCAAGCACACTCTTGCTGAAGGAAAAACCCTGGAAGAATTTGCAATTTTATCAACAGACGATCTTATAGGAGTTTACGCAAAACGTGAGAGTTGTGAAGAAACGATAGATGTTTGTTTGGATTGCAGAATCAATGGATTTATCCGAACTTGGTTGGTTGACAAGAGAAATTCTGTAATGCTTGTGAGGATGACCAAGTGTTAGAATACGAGATTCGCTAAACCGTATACAAGGTAATGATTTGGGTGCGGGATGGATTGATCACCATACCGACTTACTCTTTTTATTCGCCTTGCTGTATGGGATGGTAAATCTGAGTGACTTGCCCATAGTAGAGAGACGATGATATTAAACCTTGTTTAAACCTTAGAATGGTATGACAAATTCCCCTGGTACACAACAGTTGTTGCCAACCGTAGGTCATACAGTGAGGTTCAATCTAGACCCATTTCCTGCACGAGGAACCATAAATTGTTGACCACCATGAGATATCGATAGTTGTTTAGTATTGGCGCCAGACTCGTCAGCTATGAAGATCCAGTCACACAAGAACTGTACCAAGATGAAATGACAGAAGAATTGAGGAAAAGGTCATGCCACTGCCGGAAGAGCCAGAGAAGGAATTATACTAAAAATCTGAGAAGACCGGCCCTGTCAAGAGTAAGGATGGAGTATATAAGTACTGATGGGACCGTAACGATGTTTCTAAGGGTGGTAGCACCCCAGACCCCCTGTGATGATCGATGGATTTTGAGAAGACCCCCAAACCCTAACCTATTTCTTTCTAGCCTCTCCGAATCTCGACGACGAGATTCATTTTAAGGGTGGTAGGTTTGTAACATCCTAAAATTCTAAATTTTGGAATGTTATATTAAATAGATAGTCTTATTTGATTTGTGTGATTGATTGACTGAAAGTGAGTGAATTCAAAACTTTCTGAAAGTTAAATGAGAGGGAATAAAAGGACTTTCCCAAACTTTCATTTTTTTTGCATTTATGATCTCCGTGAATTCAAATTCTTTTCACCACAAAACCCTGGAGAGAAGATGACATGACTTCTTCTATTTATTTAAATGAAAAGGGGTGTTGAAATTTTTTGAATTTCATTTGAAAATATTTCCAGTTCTGAAACATTAAGCAACTCAATGATTTTCATGAGAGAAGATAAAATGACTTCTTCAAAACATATGAAATATGAGTTGGGAGTTTCAAAAAACTCAAATTTAAAATCCATTTGAAATTATTTTTTTTCAATGTGGGTTATTTGAGTTTTATTCAAATTATTTTTTTCTCCAAAAACAAAATACATGAAAAATAGGGTAACATAATTCCCTACAATATAAAATTGGAGAAAAATTAATTTGAAATCATTTTGGTATTTTTAAAATGATTTTTAGTGGATTTTATTAGAGCAGGAGCACTGTTTGAATTATTTGAATTTTTGTAGAATTTATTTGGCGTTAGTAAAATGTTCATGTCGTAGAAAATCTTTTTCTGAAATTTTTGATATATTATATGCCTATATAATATTTTTATTTCTATTTGTTTTTATTTGTTTTGTTTGTCTAAGAAAAAAAATATTCATAAAAAAACAAAAAAAAACTTTCCCCGAGTGGGCCGACCCAGCCCAGCCCGCTCCGCGTCGCCCCCGACCTCCGGACGAACTCCGTCGCCCACACGCTGGCCACCGTCGTGCCGCCACCGGACACCCGCCGCCGCCTTTGCTGCCCCCTTCCCCACACCTCCCCGCCTATATAAGGCGAGGTCGGGCCTCTCTCACTCTCTCTCTCTCTCTCTCTCTCTCTCTCCCTCTCTCTCTCTCTGCCGTGTCGCGCCGCCCCTCTCGCATCTCGCCGCTGCCGCCCGAGCCGATCCGAGCCGCCACCGCCGCTTTGGTTCGCCGCCGCCGCCGCCGCACGCGCGCCTCTGTCGCCTCGCCCCGCTGTGCCGCAGCCGCACCTGAGCCCGCCGGAGCCGCTTCGCCGACTCGCCTCGCCGTCGCCGACAACCGTCGCCGCGGCCGGTTTTCTACGAAAACCGCTACCGACCGGTATAAAACCTACCCCAGTCCGATCCGGTTTTTTTAAAGTTTCGGTTTTGTTTTTAAAATCGGTTCTATTCATTAGTTAGGTTAATTAGTGAACGTTCGCTAGATTAGGTCTTCACAGCGAACGGTTTTCGTTCGTTAGCGTTCAGTAGCGAGCGTTCGCTCGATAGTTTTCTTTCTTTTTCTTTTTATTTCGGCCAGGGACCTATCTGTGATGATTTTATTTACAGATTAGTCCCTCTATTTCAAACGATCATTACTTTTTACTCGTTAGTCCAAATCCAACGAAACCAACGCCCACTTCTTTGTTACGATCTCCTCTATCCAGTAAAACAACTTAAACATGTTTTTGAAAGTTTTAAAATTTGAATTCAAATAGATTTGTATTCAAACTTCTTTTGTTCATAACTTGAGTTTTATAACTCCGTTTGAGTTGATTCTTTTTGCAAATCGAAGCTCTTGACCTAAACTTTCTGATAAGGCCAAATACACATAATTTTGGTATTGTTAGAAATTGTTTTATGTTGCAAAGAGTTATTTGCTTGGTTTTGATGCTTTCTGAATTGTTCTTCGATCTTCCCGATCTTTTGAGTGATTGCTTATGTGTGGTTACTATTGATTGCTTACGATAGATTGACCGGAGTGTGACGAGTAGACCTATCAAGAGTTATGAGTGCGAATCACCTTCATCAACATTGCAGGCAAGTTCACACTTGATCATATCCCTTTCATACCCAGTTTTTATGCATTAGTTTCAACCCTCAAACATTGCATGGTTAGGACTTGATAACATGTGGGTATCGGGAAGTAGTTGATGAGGTAGGAACCTATTACCCTGCATTCAAACCCTGGGAGTTACTTTTATGTTATGCTCATATTGCTATGCTATGGTCATAGACGTGGATTGGTTTGAGAGAATTCATGACAGATGTGAGGGTTATTATTTAATACACATCTAGGTGGATTGGTTGGGGCACCCTGGAGCAACCAGTGGTTTGCCCGGGCACCTGGAGAACCCAGTGTTTGCCCATGGGGATCTCGGAGGACCCATGTGATCACCCTATGGAATGCCACCCAGGCTCAAAGGGATCATAAGATTATTCATGCTAGAAACTTCTGTGTGCAGCCACAAGCTATTATGGGCTCTAGCCTAGTTGAGTAAGTTGCATGAAGCTCTTGAAGAGATAGACTAGCAGGTAGTGGGTTGTAGGTGGTATAGTCTATCCGGAGTAGAGAGTTAATGCTTCTGAAAGACTGTGTCTCGGTCATCCGTTTCTCAAACATTATGTAGTGCGAGAAATCCAACGGAGGAGATCGAGTCTTGTGGGGAAAAGTGCGCAAACCTCTGTAGAGTGTATAAACTAATCATGGTTAGCCGTGTCCCCGGTTATGGACATCTTGAGTATCTAGTTCTTGGATTATCATATTGATCTCATCACGTTACTTAAATAATTTGTTGGGTTATTAATGTTAATTTGGGATTGAGTTGGAGGAACCTTATCAATATTTTCAACCAACTTTGTAGTTAAATAAAATATATTCCTTTGTAGTAGGGAAAAATTGGCTTTACGCAAAAACATTATAACCATAGAGCTTTTCCACCAGCTATATATGCATGTAGTGATAGCTATTATTCATCATTATCCTATGGTGTGAATTTGCCAGTACATTCAATGTACCGACCCTCTGTGGCTGCAACGTCTCATTGGTGTTGATGGGAATCCACAACCTTGTCACTTCCGCTATTTTGGATTGAGGTAATAGTATTTACGTTACTTTATACATGTGATTTACCTCTGTTATAAATCCTCGAGTACTGTGTGTGTCAGCATACCGATCCAGGGATGACACTTAAGCAAAGAGACTTGACCGCCTGAGGTCGGGTCGCTACAGGTAAAGGTGGATCATATTCAGTCCCATCATTATAAAGATTCATATTGCAAAACAAAGATTTAATAGGGGACACAACAATAACTTTTAGATCTTCATCTTTATTTTCATAGGAACTAGAAGAACACGCTCTTATAAAGGCATCTTTCTTAGCACGCATCCTAGCGGTTCTTTCTTTGCACTCATCAATGGAAATTCTCATGGCTTTGAGAGACTCATTGATATCATGCTTTTGAGGAATAGATCTAAGCTTTAAAGAATCAACATCAAGAGAAATTCTATCAATGTTCCTAGCCAAATCATCAACTTTAAGCAATTTCTCTTCAAGCAAAGCATTGAAATTCTTTTGTGAATTCATAAATTCCTTAACACTATTCTCAAATTTAGAGGGCATCTTATTGAAATTTCCATAAGAGTTGTTGTAGGAATTTCCATAATTATTAGAGGGATTACTAGGATAAGGCCTAGGATTAAAGTTTCCTCTATACGCGTTGTTACCAAAATTATTCCTACCAACAAAATTAACATCCATAGATTCATTATTGTTCTCAATCAAAGTAGACAAGGGCATATCATTAGGATCAGAAGAAACACTCTTACTAGCAAATAATTTCATAAGTTCATCCATCTTTCCACTCAAAACATTAATTTCTTCTATCGCATGCACCTTTTTATTAGTAGATCTTTTAGTATGCCATTGAGAATAATTAACCATAATATTATCTAGGAGTTTAGTAGCTTCTCCTAAAGTGATTTCCATAAAAGTGCCTCTCGTGGCCGAATCTAAAAGATTTCTAGAAGCAAAATTCAATCTGGCATAAAATTTTTGTATAATCATCCACAAATTCAAACCATGAGTAGGGCAATTACGTATCATTAATTTCATCCTCTCCCAAGCTTGTGCAACATGTTCATGATCAAGTTGCTTAAAATTCATAATATCGTTTCTAAGGGAGATGATCTTAGCGGGAGGAAAATACTTAGAGATAAAAGCATCTTTGCACTTGTTCCAATAATCAATACTATTTTTAGGCAAAGACGAAAACCAAGCTTTAGCACGATCTCTAAGCGAAAAAGGAAATAGCTTCAACTTAACGATGTCGTTGTCCACATCTTTCTTCTTTTGCATATCACACAAATCAACGAAGCTATTTAGATGGGTAGCGGCATCTTCACTAGGAAGGCCAGAAAACAAATCTTTCATGACAAGATTCAGCAAAGCGGCATTAATTTCACAAGATTCAGCATCGGTAAGAGGAGCAATCAGAGTGCTAATAAAATCATTGTTGTTGGTATTGGTAAAGTCACACAATTTAGTGTTATCTTGAGCCATCATGACAAGCAAGCAATCCGACACACAAGCAAACAAAAAGCAAGCGGGCAAAAAGAGGCAAATAGAGAAAGAGAGAGGGCGTATAAAACGACAAGGGTGAAGTGGGGGAGAGGAAAACGAGAGGCAAATGGCAAATAATGTAATGTGGGAGATAAGGGTTGTGATGGGTACTTGGTATGTTGACTTTTGCATAGACTTCCTGGCAACGGCGCCAGAAATCTTCTTGCTACCTTTTGAGCACTGCATTGGATTTCCTTGAAGAGGAAAGGATGATGTAGCAAAGTAGCGTAAGTATTTCCCTCAGTTTTTGAGAACCAAGGTATCAATCCAGTAGGAGGCTACGCGCAAGTCCCTTGTACTTGCACAAAACAAATAACTCCTCACAACCAACGCGATAAGGGGTTGTCAATCCCTTCACGGTCACTTACGAGAGTGAGATCTGATAGATATGATAGAATAATATTTTTGGTATTTTTGTGATAAAGATGCAAAGTAAAATAAAAGCAAAGTAAAAAGCAAAGGAAATAACTAAGTATTGCAAGATTAATATGATGAAGATAGACCCAGGGGCCATAGGTTTCACTAGTGGCTTCTCTCAAGAGCATAAGTATTTTACGGTGGTTGAACGAATTACTGTTGAGAAATTGACAGAGTTGAGCATAGTTATGAGAATATCTAGGTCTGATCATGTATACAGGCATCATGTCCAAGACAAATAGACCGACTCCTACCTGCATCTACTACTATTACTCCACTCATCGACCGCTATCCAGCATGCATCTAGAGTATTAAGTTCATGAAAACAGAGTAACACCTTAAGCAAGATGACACGATGTATTGGGATAAATTCATGCAATATGATAAAAAACCCATCTTGTTATCCTCGATGGCAACAATACAATACGTGCCTTGCTGCCCCTACTGTCACTGGGAAAGGACACCGCAAGATTGAACACAAAGCTAAGCACTTCTCCCATTGCAAGAAAGATCAATCTAGTAGGCCAAACCAAACTGATAATTCGAAGAGACTTGCAAAGATAACCAATCATACATAAAAGAATTCAGAGAAGATTATTGTTCATAGATAATCTTGATCATAAACCCACAATTCATCGGTCTCAACAAACACACCGCAAAAAGAAGATTACATCGAATAGATCTCCACAAGAGAGGGGGAGAACATTGTATTGAGATCCAAAAAGAGAGAAGAAGCCATCTAGCTAATAACTATGGACCCGAAGGTCTGACGTAAACTACTCACACTTCATCGGAGAGGCTATGGTGTTGATGTAGAAGCCCTCCGTGATGGATGCCCCCTCCGGCGAAGCTCCGAAACAGGCCCCAAGATGGGATCTCGTGGATACAGAAGGTTGCGGCGGTGGAATTAGGTTTTTGGCTCTGTCTCTAATAGTTTGGGGTACGTAGGTATATATAGGAGGAAGGAGTACGTCGATGGAGCAACAGGGGGCCCACGAGGGTGGAGGGCGTGCCTGGGGGGGGTGGTAGGCGTGCCCCTACCTCATGGCTTCCCTGTTGGTTGCTTGACGTAGGGTCCAAGTCTCCTGGATCTTGTTTGTTCCAAAAATCACGTTCCCGAAGGTTTCATTCCATTTGGACTCTATTTGATATTCCTTTTCTTCGAAACCCTAAAATAGGCAAAAACAACAATTCTAGGCTGGGCCTCCGGTTAATATGTTAGTCCCAAAAATAATATAAAAGTGGATAATAAAGCCCAATAATGTCCAAAACAGTAGATACTATATCATTGAGCAATCAAAAATTATAGATATGTTGGAGACGTATCACATGCCCACCCCCCTAGGGCACGCCCTCTATCCTTGTGGGTCCCCTAGGGCGCAGATCTGGAGACCGTGTTGGGCTCTGAAGAGGGGAAATCGTCGCCATCGTCATCATCAACCATCCTCCATCACCAATTTCATGATACTCACCGCCGTGCGTGAGTAATCCCATCGTAGGCTTGCTGCACGGTGATGGGTTGGATGAGATTTACCATGTAATCGAGTTAGTTTTGTTAGGGTTTGATCCCTAGTATCCACTATGTTCTAAGATTGATGTTGCTATGACTTTGCTATGCCTAATGCTTGTCACTAGGGCCCGAGTGCCATGATTTCAGATCTGAACCTATTATGTTTTCATGAATATATTTGTGTTCTTGATCCTATCTTGCAAGTTATAGTCACCTACTACGTGTTATGATCTGGCAACCCCGGAGTGACGATAGTCGGGACACTTCCCGGTGATGACCGTAGTTTGAGGAGTTCATGTATTCACTAAGTGCTAATGCTTTGGTCTGGTACTCTATTAAAAGGAGGCCTTAATATCCCTTAGTTTCAATAGGACCCCACTGCCATGGGAGGGTAGGACAAAAGATGTCATGCAAGTTCTTTTCCATAAGCACGTATGACTATATTCGGAATACATGCCTACATTATATTGATGAATTGGAGCTAGTTCCGTGTCACGCTATGTTATAACTATTGCATGATGAGTGCCGTCCGACATAATTATCCATCATTGATCCATTTCCTACGAGCTTTTCACATATTGATCTTTGCTACGTTACTTTGTCGTTGTCACTATTAGATTGCTACCAAACTTCTATTGTTACTTTTGCCACTCTTACTGTTACTTCCATACTACTTTGCTACTAAATATTTTGCTACAGATATTAAGTCTTTCAGGTGTGGTTGAATTAACAACTCAGCTGCTAATACTTGAGAATATTCTTTGACTCCGCTTGTGTCGAATCAATAAATTTGGGTTGAATACTCTACCCTCGAAAACTGTTGTGATCTCCTATACTTGTGGGTTATCAAGACCTTTTTCTGGTGTCGTTGTCGGGAAGCATAGCTCTATTCTTTGAGTCACTTGGGATTTATATCTGTTGATCACTATGAAGAATCTGAAAGACAACAAAACCAAGACCTATCCCTCAACTACGAGGGGAGGTAAGGAACTGCCATCTAGCTCTGCACTTGATTCTCCTTCTGTTTTGAGTAAACTTGCGACACCTACACTTGCTATTGATTCCGATATGTTGCATGTTTTTGATGAGTCCACTTCTGCTATGCATGATGCTTATGATGAAGCTACTTCTCTTCTTGATAATACCGTGCCACCAGGTGAATTTCTTGATGAACAACTTGCTAGGGTTAGAGAGAATGAAATTACTGAAACTGATGATATTATTGAAACTGAAGATTATGATTCTCCCCCTAGATATGAATTGCCTGTTGTACCTGAGGGTTATGTTATGGATGAGGAAACTGCTAGAGACTTCTTTACTTGCAATGATAGAGAAGATCTTAAAAAACTGTTAGCTAAGTTGAAAGAAAAATCTTTGAATGCTAGAATGAAATATGATCCCACTTTTGCCACTTCACCTATCTTTGTTACTGATAAGGATTATGAATTCTTTGTCGATCCTGAGTTAATTACTTTGGTTGAATCTGATCCTTTCTATGGTTATGAATCTGAAACTGTCATGGCACATCTTACTAAATTGGATGGTATATCCACCCTATTTGCTCATGAGGAAAAAATCGCTATTACTATATTCTTAAGTTGTTTCCATTTTCATTAAAGGGTGATGCTAAGTTATGGTTTAATTCTCTTGCTCCTGGTTGTGTGCATAGTCCCCAGGATATGATTTACTACTTCTCTACAAAATATTTCTCTGCTCATAAGAAACAAGCTGCCTTAAGGGAAATATTTAACTTTGTGCAAATTGAAGAAGAGAGTCTCCCACAAGCTTGGGGGAGGCTTCTCCAATTACTCAATGCTTTGCCTGATCATCCTCTCAAGAAAAATGAAATACTTGATATCTTTTATAATGGACTAACCGATGCTTCCAGAGACCACCTATATAGTTGTGTTGGTTGTGTTTTCAGGGAAAGAACTGTTGAGCAAGCTGAATTGCTATTGAATAATATATTGAGTAATGATAATGATTGGATACTTCTTGAACCAACCCCTAAGAGAACTCCTAAGAAAAGGGGTATTCTATTTCTCAGTCCTGAAGATATGCAAGAGGCAAAGAAATCTATGAAAGAGAAAGGTATTAAAGTTGAAGATGTTAAGAATCTACCACCTATTGAAGAAATACATGGTCTTGATAACCCGACACGGGTAGTAGAGGTAAACTCTCTCCATAGATTTGATGAAGGTGATATTCCTCATAATAAGTCTGCTAGTCAATGCTTGGATGAGTTTGATAATTTTATTGTTAAATAAGAAAACTTCAATGCCTATGTTGGTAGACAATTGAAACGTAATGCATACATGCTTGACCATTTGGGTGATTATATGAGAAGAAATGTTGGTGATCTTAAGATTATTAGTAAGCATGCTTCCATGGTTACAACTCAAGTAGAACAAGTACTTAAGGCAGAGGATGAATTGCTTAATGAGTTGAATAGTAAAAACAATGATAATGTTGTTAGGGTTATGTCTAGAGGTGGTAAAATGACCCAGGAACCTTTGTATCCCAAGGGCCATCCTAAGAGAGTTGAGTAAGATTCTTGGAGAACTAATACTGATGCACGTAGTCCTTCTAATAAAAAGAAAAAGAAAACTGATAGGACTTTGCATGCTTCTAGTGAACCTGTTACAGATACATCTGAGAATCCCAATGATATTTCAATTTCTGATGCTGAGACACAATCTGGTGATGAACATGAACCTAGTGATAATGCTAATAATGATGTTCATGTTGATGCTCAACCTAGTAATAATAATGATGTAGAGATTGAACCTGCTATTGATCTTGATAACTGATGGTAGCTGAAACTACATCGATATTTCCCTGGAGAGGGAGGGATGATGTAGCACAACGACGGTAGGTATTTCCCTCAGTTATGAAACCAAGGTATCGAACGAGTAGGAGAACCAAGCAACACAACGTAAGCAACACCTGCACACAAATAACAACACCTCACAACCCACGTGTTAAAGAGGTTGTCAATCCCTTCCGAGGTACGGCGCCTCAAGATAGGCAAACGGACGTGAGGTAAATTGTAGTAGATTGATAGATCGAACGACAAATAAAATAAATTGCAGCAAGGTAATTTTGGATTTTTGGTTTAATATATCTGAATATATGAGAAAGAAGACCCGGGGCCGTAGGTTTCACTAGTGGCTTCTCTCGAGAAAAATAGCAAACGGTGGGTAAACAAATTACTGTTGAGCAATTGATAGAACTTCAAATAATTATGACGATATCCAGGCAATGATTATTACATAGGCATCACGTCCAAGATTAGTAGACCGACTCCTGCTTGCATCTACTACTATTACTCCACACATCGACCGCTATCCAGCATGCATCTAGTGTATTAAGTTCATGGAAAAATGGAGTAATGCAATAAGAACGATGACATGATGTAGACAAGATCTGTTTATCTATATGCGGTAGATATATATCTCGTCTTTTTATCCTTAGTAGCAACGATACATACGTGTCGGTTCCCTTTTTGTCACTAGGATCAAGCATTGTAAGATTGAACCCACTACCGGGCACCTCTTCCCATTGAAAGATAAATAGATCAAGTTGGCCAGACAAAACCCAAATATCGGAGAAGAAATACGAGGCTATAAGAGATCATGCATAAAAGGGATCAAAGAAACTCAAATACTTTCATGGATATAAAAACATAGATCTGATCATAAACTCTAAGTTCATCGATCCCAACAAACACACCGCAAAATGAGTTACATTATATGGATCTCCAAGAGACCATTATATTGAGGATCAAGAGAGAGAGAGAGAGATGATGCCATCTAGCTACTAACTACGGACCCGAAGGTCTACAAAGAACTACTCACGCATCATCGTAGAGGCACCAATGGAAGTGGTGAACCCCTCCGTGATGGTGTCAAGATTGGATCTAGTGATTCTGGACTTTGCGACGGCTGGATGAATATTTCGTCGACTCCCCTAGGGTTCTGGTATTTTTGGGGTATTTACAGAGCAAAGAGGCGGTCCGGGAGGCACCCGAGATGGGCACAACCCACCGGGGCGCGCCATGGCCTCCTGGCGCCCTGGTGGGTTGTGCCCCCTCGGGGCACCCCCCAGGTGCAACCAGGGCCCATTTCCTTCCTTCTGGACCGTAAAAAATCTCCGAAAAGTTTTGTGGCATTTGGACTCCGTTTTATATTGATTTTCTGTGATGTAAAAAACATGGGAAAAACAAAAACTGGCACTTGGCACTATGTGAATAGGTTAGTACCAAAAAATGATATAAAATGATTATAAAACATCCAAGATTGATAATAAAACAACATGGAACAATAAAAAATTATAGATACGTTGGAGATGTATCAGCATCCCCAAGCTTAACTCCTACTCGTCCTCGAGTAGGTAAGTGATAAAAACAGAATTTTTGATGTGGAGTGCTGTTCATCAAGTCATATTATATTCTTTTCTTTATAGCATGGATATTTGGACTTTTATGTGATTCAAAGCAATAGTCTAGTTTTGACATACTCCCTCCGTTCCTTTATATAAGGTGTATTTGTTTTTTGATAAAATTCTAGAATGTAAGGTGCATTTCTTCTAATTCCTCATAATTCCCTTATTAGCCCTCCAGAAAAGGGGAAAGTATCTTTCTCCTAATTGTCTGTATCTCTCCTTGTAGTAAAATAAGGAAAGTATCTCTTTGTCGATTGCATGTATCTCATACTTTCCTCGACTAACTGATTTACTTGCCACTAAAATATAAATATGCCAAGGGTAATTTCGTCCTGACATGTCTATAATTTCATGCCTTGGTCACCGTGCCAAAAATAATACACCTTACATAAAGGAACGGAGGGAGTAATAATTTAGATACTCAAGCATATCAACAAGGAACCATGTCTTTCAAAATATCAATGCTAAAATAAGTTATCCCTAGTCCATCATGCTCAAACATTGACCCATTCATGAAACACACTCGAATATTAACTACACCCAATACTCGAGCACGATCATATTGCCTCCTAGTTGGTGCTTTTATGAGAGAAGATGGAGACTCAAATTTCAAAATAAAAATTGCATAAAGTAAAATATAGGCCCTTCGTAGAGGGAAGTAGGGATTTGTAGAGGTGCCAGAGCTCAAAGCAAAAAATTTGAGATAAAAACATTTTGGGAGATGTATCCATCCCACCAACGAAAACGACTTAGAGTTCCCAATACTTCCCATGCTTAGATATATCATAGGCGGTTCCCAAATAGAAAATAAAGTTTATTCCTTTTTCCACCATAACTTTCACTTTCCATGGCTAACCGTATCCACGGGTGCCCTTCATACCAACACTTTCCAAGGAATTTATTATTTGATAACATAAAGTAAATTCATTTCTTTTTGCATTTCAGGACTGGGCATCCCTAATACCTTTGCCTTACTCTCGTGCAATGACAAGTGAATAAACACTCATCTTGAGAATAGCACATCTAGCATGGAAAATATTAGCCACCCCTCACCGCTCCGCGAGCGAAACAAACACACAAAAGAGAAGTTTATTTTGAAAATTAGAGATGGCACATGCAAATTTGCTTAGAATGGCAAAAGAATACCACATATAGGTAGATATAGTGGACTCATGTGGCAAAACTAGTTTAAAGGGTTTTGGATGCACAAGTAGAGGTCATACTTGGTGCAAAATGAAGGCTAGCAAAGAGATTGAGAAGCGACCAACCAAGAAACGAATAATCTCATAAGCAAGCATTAAGCATAATTGACGAATAATGCACCACAAGTAGGATATAATTTTCATTGCATGATTATTGACTTTCGTGCATGCATAGGGAATCACAAACCTTAACACCAATATTCTTACTAGAGCACAATTACTCATCAACATAACTCACATATCACATCATCATATCTCAAAACTATTACTAAGAATCAAGTTTATTTTGTCCAATGATCTTCATGACATTTTATTTTACTTTATCCTTCTTGGATATCTATCACTTTGGGACTTACTTTTATATGTTGCTTTTCATAAGCTCAAACAAATATAAGTGAAGATTATGAGCATAACAAATTTTCTTTCTCTCAAAATAATTTAAGTGAAGCAAGAGAGAATTTCTTCAATTTTTTTACTAACTCTCAAACAAATATAAGTGAAGCAAGAGAGCATTTCTTCAAAAATAACAAAGCACACCGTGCTCAAAACGGTATAAGTGAAGCACTAGAGCAAGTCCTAGCTCATAAAAGATTTAAGTGAAGCATAGAGAGCAATTCTAACAAGTCATGACATAATTTTGGCTCTCTCAAATAGGTGTGTCCAGAAAGGATTGATGACTTAAAACACAAAATAAAACAAGAAAAGACACATATCATACAAGACGCTCCAAGCAAAACACATATCATGTGACGAATGAAAATATAGTCTCGAGTAAAATACCGATAGTTGTTGGAAGAAAGCGGGGATGCTACTCGGGGGCATCCCCAAGCTTAGTTGGTTGATCATTCTTGGATAATATCTTGGGATGCCGGGGCATCCCCAATCTTATACTCTTACATCCTTCCTTCATCCGTCATAAGATAACCCAAAACTTGAAAACTTCAATCACACAAAACTCAACAAAGCCTTCGTGAGATCCGTTAGTATAAGAATAATAAACCACTACCATAAGTGTTGTATCAAACCAGTTCATATTTTGTTTTTGTATTATATCTACTGTATTCCAACTTTTCTATGGCAAAAACTCATCAAATAAAATCATAGAGCCATCAAAATAAGCACACAACACAAAGAAAACATAATCTGTCAAAACAGAACAATCTGTAGCAATCTGACTATTTCGAATACTTCTATAACTCCAAAAATTGTGAAAAATTAGGACGACCTGATAAATTTGTATATTGATCTACCACAGTTGGAATGGGTATTTTATCGCTCTCAGGTAAAAAATGAAAATTAATTTCGTGAGTGTAAAAGTTTCTGTTTTTTCAGCAAGATCAAACAACTATTGCCCAAGAAGATCCTAAAGGCTTTACTTGGCACAAACACTAATTTAAACACAAAAAACACAATCATAACTGTAGCATAATTTTTCTAACACTCAAAAACAGGAAGCAAAAAGCAAAAATAATTTTTTTTCATTGGGTTGCCTCCCAACAAGCGCTATAGTTTTACGCCCCTAGCTAGGCATTGAGATTTCATTGATGCTCACATGAAAGATAATAACTGAAACTCAAAGAGAGCATCATAAAACATGTGGCCGACACATTTAATTCTAACATACTTCCTATGCATAGGAATTTTATAGGCAAACAAATTGTCAAGACAACAAGTATCTAGCATATGCAAAGGAGAGGGATAAAACATTGAAAATCTCAACATAACGAGAGGTAATTTGGTAACATGAAAATTTCCACAACCATATTTTCCTCTCTCGTAATAATTACATGTGGGATCATATTTAAATTCAACAATATAGCTATCAAATAACATATTCTCTATATGATCCACATGCATGCAACATTGACACTCTTCCAAAATAGTGGGATTAAATAAAGTCATGACCTCTCCAAACCCACTTTCATCAAAAAATTCATAAGATTGAACACTCTCCAAATATGTGGGATTATGTTTAGCTAAATTTGACACTCTTCCAAACCCACTTTCAATATTATCGCAAAAATATTCATCATGAGGCTTAAATAAATTTTCAAGATCATAAGAAACATTGTCACCCCAATCATGACCATTGCAATAAGTAGCAGACATGACAAAACAAGCATCCCCAAGCTTGGGGTTTTGCATATTATTATCACAATTGACATTAATAGAATTTATAGTAAAATTATTGCAATCATGCTTTTCATTCAAGGAGCTATCATGAATCACTTCATAAATTTCTTCATCACAATTTTCAGATTCACGATTCTCAAGAAAAACTTCATAAAGATGATATAGTGCACTCAACTCACTAGCAATTGGTTCATCATGGTTGGATATTTTAAAAATATTAGCAAGTGGATGGGGATCCATATCAATAGATTTTTAGCAAGCGAAGATGCAAGCATATAGAAGGCACATGGCAACACAAGCAAACAAAAGATCTGACGAGAAAAGGGCGAACGAAAAAGAGGGCGAATAGAAAGGCAAAATTTTGTGAAGTGGGGGAGAGGAAAACGAGAGGCAAATGGAAAATAATGTAAATTGCAAGAAGATGAGATTTGTGATTAGGAACCTGGTTATGTTGAAGATCCTCCCCGACAACGGTGCCAGAAATTGGCACGTGGCCGGGAGACTATCTTGACTTGATCCTCCCCGGCAACGGCGCCAGAAATTCTCCTTGATGGTAGTTGGAACTACGTCGGTATTTCCCTGGAGAGGTAGGGATGATGTAGCACAGCGATTGCAGGTATTTCCCTCAGTTATGAAATGATACGTCTCCAACGTATCTATAATTTTTGATTGTTCCATGCTATTATATTATCTGTTTTGGATGTTTATGGGCTTTATTATACACTTTTATATTATTTTTGGTACTAACCTATTAACCCAGAGCCCAGTGTCAGTTTCTGTTTTTTCCTTGTTTTAGAGTATCGCAGAGAAGGAAAATCAAACGGAGTCCAATTGACCTGAAACTTCACGTAACTTATTTTTGGACCAGAAGAAGCCCACGGAGTATCAGAGTTGGACCAGGAGAGTCCCGGGCTGCCCACGAGGGTGGGGGGGGGGGGGGCGCCCACCCCCTGGGTGCGCCCCCTGCCTCGTGGATAGCCCGGAGGTCCACCGACGTACTTTTTCCTCCCATACATACCCATATACCCTAAAAACTTCGGGGAGCACAATAGATCGGGAGTTCCGCCGCCAGAAGCCTCCGTAGCCACTGAAAACCAATCTAGACCCGTTCCGGCACCCTGTCAGAGGGGGATATCCCTCTCCGGTGGCCATCTTCATCATCCCGGTGCTCTCCATGACGAGGAGCGAGTAGTTCTCCCTCGGGGCTGAGGGTATGTACCAGTAGCTATGTGTTTGTTCTCGCTCTCTCTCTCTCTCTCTCTCGTGTTCTTGAGGTGATACGATCTTGATGTATCACGAGCTTTGCTATTATATTTGGATCCTATGATGTTTCTTGCCCCCTCTACTCTCTTGTAATGGATTGAGTTTTCCCTTTGAAGTTATCTTATCGGATTGAGTCTTTAAGGATTTGAGAACACTTGATGTATGTCTTGCGTGGGATACCTGTGGTGACAATGGGGTATTCTATGATCCACTTGATGTATGTTTTGGTGATCAACTTGCGGGTTCCGTGACCTTGGGAATCTATGCATAGGGGTTGGCACACGTTTTCTTCTTGACTTTCCGGTAGAAACTATGGGGGCACTCTTTGAGGTTCTATGTGTTGGTTGAATAGATGAATCTGAGATTGTGTGATGCATATCATATAATCATACCCACGGATACTTGAGGTGACATTGGACTATCTAGGTGACATTAGGATTTTGATTGATTTGTGGCTTAAGGTGTTATTCCAGTACGAACTCTAGGGCTGTTTGTGACACTTATAGGAATAGCCCAACGGATTGATTTGAAAGAATAACTTTGAGGTGGTTTCGTACCCTACCATAATCTCTTCATTTGTTCTCCATTATTAGTGACTTTGGAGTGACTCTTTGTTGCATGTTGAGGGACAGTTATATGATCCAAATATGTTATTATTGTTGAGGGAACTTGCACTAGCGAAAGTATGAACCCTAGGCCTTGTTTTAGCGCATTGCAATACCGTTTACGCTCACTTTTATCAATAGTTACCTTGCTGTTTTTATATTTTCAGATTACAAAAACCTTTATCTACCATCCATATACCACTTGTATCACCATCTCTTCGCCGAACTAGTGCACCTATACAATTTACCATTGTATTGGGTGTGTTGGGGACACAAGAGACTCTTTGTTATTTGGTTGCAGGGTTGCTTGAGAGAGACCATCTTCATCCTACGCCTCCTACGGATTGATAAACCTTAGGTCATCCACTTGAGGGAAATTTGCTACTGTCCTACAAACCTCTGCACTTGGAGGCCCAACAACGTCTAGAATAAGAAGGTTGTGTAGTAGACATCAAGCTCTTTTCTAGCACCGTTGCCGGGGAGGTGAGTGCTTGAAGGTATATCTTTAGATCTTGCAATCGAGTCTTTTAGTTTCTTGTTTTATCACTAGTTTAGTTTATAAAAGAAAATTACAAAAAAATGGAATTAAGTTTGCCTCATATGCTTCATCTTTTTAATATCTTTCGTGAGTATGATGGAAAGGAAAATTGTGCCAAAGTGTTAGAAGAAGAATGCATTAAAATGTTTGGCACTAAATCTTTGAATGATGAGCATGATTGCAATGCTGTTAGTATGAACTCCTTGAATATCCATGATGCTAATGATATGAAAAGCCACAAGCTTGGGGAAGCTATGTTTGATGAAGATGATATTTTTTGTCCCCCAAGCTTTGATGAGCAAATTTATTATGATGAAAGCATGCCTCCTATTTATGATGATTATTGTGATGACTTGTATGCTATAAATAATAATGATATCCATGAAACTTGTCATCATGATTTTAGTTTTCAATTGTATTATGCCTGACATGATAATTATTTTGTGAGTTTACTCCCGCTATTCCGAAGGAGAAGAATCTTGCTTATGTGGAGAGTAGTAAATTTTCTATGCTTGTAGATCATGAAAATAATGCTTTAGGTGCTGGTTATATTATTGAATTCATTCATGATGCTACTGAAAATTATTATGAGGGAGGAACATATGCTTGTAGGAATTGCAATAATATCAAGTTTCCTCTCTATGTACTTAAAGTTTTGAAGTTATGCTTGTTTTGCCTTCCTATGCAAGTTGATTCTTATTCCCACAAGTTGTTTTCTCACAAAATCCCTATGCATAGGAAGCGGGTTAGACTTAAATGTGCTATTCATATTCTTCGTGATGCTCTCTTTATGTTTCAATTCTTATCTTTTATGTGAGCATCATTGAAATCATCATGCCTAGCTAGGGGCGTTAAACGATAGCGCTTGTTGGGAGGCAACCCAATTTTATTTTTGTTCCTTGCTTTTTGCTCCTGTTTAGAAATAAATAATTTATCTAGCCTCTGTTATGATTGAGTTTTTATGTTTTAATTAGTGTTTGTGCCAAGTAGAACCGTTGGGAAGACTTGTGGAAAGTCTTGTTGATCTTGCTGTAAAAACAGAAACTTTAGTGCTCACGAGAATTGCTTCCATTTTTTATTTGAGAGTGATATTTAGTTAATTATTTTTGCAGATGATTAATAGACAAATTACTCAGGTCCACCAATTTATTTGAGAATTTTATGAGTTCCATAAGTATATGTTTGATACAGATTACTATAGACTGTTCTGTTTTTGACAGATTCTGTTTTTCATGTGTTGTTTACTTATTTTGATGAATCTATGGCTAGTAAAATAGTTTATAAACCATAGTGAAGTTGGAATACAGTAGATTTAACAAAAATATAAATAAAGAATGAGTTCATTACAGTACCTTGAAGTGGTGTTTTGTTTTCTTTCACTAACGGAGCTCACAAGTTTTCTGTTAAGTTTTGTGTTGTGAAGTTTTCAAGTTTTGGGTAAAGATTTGATGTACTATGGAATAAGGAGTGGAAAGAGCATAAGCTTGGGGATTCCCAAGGCACCCAAGGTAATATTCAAGGACAACAAAGAGCCTAAGCTTGGGGATGCCCCGGAAGGCATCCCCTCTTTCGTCTTCGTTCATCGGTAACTTTACTTGGAGCTATATTTTTATTTACCACATGATATGTGTTTTGCTTGGAGCGTCAATTTATTTTGTTAGGATTTTCTTGCTGTTTGAATAAAATGCCAAGATCTAAAATTCTTTAATTTTAGAGAGTCTTCATATAGTTGCATAATTATTCGACTACTCATTGATCTTCACTTATATCTTTCGGAGTACTTTGTTGTTGCTCTAGAGCTTCACTTATATCTTTTTAGAGCACGGCGGTGGTTTTATTTTGAAGAAATAGATGAACTCTCATGCTTCACTTATATCATTTTGAGAGTCTCTAAACAGCATGGTAATTTGCTTTGGTTATGAATTTAGTCCTAGTATGATGGGCATCCAAGAGGGATATAATAAAAACTTTCATATGAAGTGCATTGAATACTATGCGAAGTTTGATACTTGATAATTGTTTTAAGATATGGATATGGTGATATTAGAGTCATGCTAGTTGAGTAGTTGTGAATTTGAGAAATGCTTGTGTTAAAGTTTGTGATTCCCGTAGCATGCACGTATGGTGAACCGTTATGTTAAGAAGTCGGAGCATGATGTATTTATTGATTGTCCTCCTTATGAGTGGCGGTTGGGGACGAGCGATGGTCTTTTCCTACCAATCTATCCCATAGGAGCATGCGCGTAGTACTTTGCTTCGATAACTAATAGATTTTTGCAATAAGTATGTGAGTTCTTTATGACTAATGTTGATTGCATGGATTATACGCACTCTCACCCTTCCACCATTGCTAGCCTCTCTAATACCGCGCACCTTTCGCCGGTATCATATACCCAGCATATACCTTTGAGGGAGTCCTGGATTAGGGGGTCTCCGGACAGCTGGACTATATCCTTTGGCCGGACTGTTGGACTATGAAGATACAAGATTGAAGACCTCGTCCCGTGTCCGGATGGGACTCTACTTGGCGTGGAAGGCAAGATAGGCAATACGGATATGTATATCTCCTCCCTTGTAACTGACCTTGTGTAACCCTAGCCCCCTCCGGTGTCTATATAAACCGGAGGGTTTAGTCTGTAGGACACCAGACAATCATACCATAGGCTAGCTTCTAGGGTTTAGCCTCTATGATCTTGTGGTAGATCAACTCTTGTAATACTCATATCATCAAGAATAATCAAGAAGGACGTAGGGTATTACCTCCATCAAGAGGGCCCGAACCTAGGTAAACATCGTGTCCCCTGCCTCCTGTTACCATCCGCCTTAGACGCACAGTTCGTGACCCCCTACCCGATATCCACCGGTTTTGACACCGACATTGGTGCTTTCATTGAGAGTTCCGCTGTGCCGTCACCGTAAGGCTCGATGGCCCCTTCGATCATCGGTAACGATGCGGTCCAGGGTGAGGTTTTCCTCCCCGGACAAATCTTCGTATTCGGCGGCTTCACACTGCGGGCCAATTCGCTTGGCCATCTGGAGCAGATCGAGAGCTATGCCCCTGGCCATCAGGTCAGATTTGGAAACTTGAACTACACGACCGACATCCGTAGAGACTTGATCTTCGACGGATTCGAGGCCATGTCAGACGCGTCGCACAGTCACGACGAGCATGACGTAACTCTGCCGTCGGACAATGTTCGGGAGATCGCATCTGCAACTACTCCGGCCATCAATCCGGAGCAAGTCGTGCCATCCGAGAGCGGAGGGATATACCCCGCCATGGAGGCCGCACTCTCAGTGGTGATAGAGCCAGATACTGACTTCACCCCTTATGAGAGCCGCGTCGCTGAACCACTGGATTCTTCTCCGGCCATGGGCTCCGAGCCGCCTGCATCCACACCCATCGAATCTGATTGGGCACCAATCATGGAGTTCACCTCCGCGGATATCTTCAGCACTCACCTTTCGGCAATGTGCTAAATTCATTAAGGTCTCTCTCCCTATCAGGAGAACCTTGGCTGAACTATGTCCGGCTAGAATGGGATGCGGACGACAAAGAAATTTGCTTCCCACCCACCACCCACTTAGTAGCCACTGTCAATGACTTAACTGACATGCTCGACTTTGACTCCGAAGACTTCGACGGCATGGACGACGATGCAGGAGACAAACAGGAACCACCGCCCATAGGGCGCTGGACTGCCACCTCAGCATATGATATATACATGGTGGACACCCCCAAAGAAGGCAATGGCGATGAGACAGCGGAGGATGACCCCTCCAAGAAGCAACCCAAGCACCGACGTCAGCGGCGCCGCTCTAAGTCCCGCCACAGCAAAAATAGTGATACCGGCACATGAGATAATAACACTCTGGATAGTGCCGAAGACAACAACAATCCCCTCCAGCACGATGTAGAGCCGGAGTACGAACAAGCTAGCCCTCCAGAGCGGGCAGCAGATGGAGAACTAGAGGAGGACAATTACATGCCTCTCTCCGAAGACAAGGCGAGCCTCGGCGACGAAGAATTTATCGTGCCTGAGGACCCCGTCGAGCAAGAGCGCTTCAAGCGCCGGCTTATGACCACAGCAAATAGCCTGAAGAAAAAGTAGCAACAGCTTCAAGCTGATCAAGACTTGCTAGCAGACAGGTGGACCGAAGTCCTTGCAGCCGAGGAGTATGAACTCGAGCGCCCCTCCAAGAGTTACCCAAAACACAGGTTGATACCTCACCTCGAGGAGGAAGCATTGAAACCTCATTCACCAGTGTATGATGCGGCTGACCGGCCACCGCGTGGCCGAGCCAGAGAGGCGTTTCATCCTGAAGTTCAGCCTGCACCCCACCGCCACTCAATCAAAAATACTAAGGCCCGGGACAACACAAGGGACCTGTGAGACATATTGGACAGTAAGGCAAAAATCGCAAGGTCAATATACGGGTCACGGACACACGCGCCAACACGGGACGATGATCGTCGCGTCGGATACACCAAGAGTAAATCCGGCCGGGCCGAATACAGTAGACAAGATTCATATGAACTGCGTCGGGATATAGCCCGGCACAGAGGCGCCGCACACCCCCTATGCTTCACTGATGAAGTTATGAATCACGAATTCCCGGAGGGTTTCAAACCCGTAAATATCGAATCATACGATGGCACAACAGATCCCGCTGTATGGATTGAGGATTTCCTCCTTCACATACACATGGCTCGCGGTGATGATCTACACGCCATCAAGTACCTCCCACTAAAACTCAAAGGGCTAGCTCGTGTCGGTGTACTAGAGTAGGGGTACCCTAGTATCCCGAACTTGTGCACGGGCAGTCGCAGGATCCCGCGGCAAGGCTTGCCGGGTGACCGCCAAGGTCCTCCGTGGTTCCTTTGGAGCCATTCAAGGACAAAGTATCCAAGCCAAGGAGACAAGACCCCGGCAAGAGGAGCTTGCCGGGAAGGCCAACCAAGGCATCTCAAGGAACTTGCCGCGACGCGCCACGCGTCCCGGCAAGGCCTGGTGAGCGACAAGCTCCCGGACGCGACAATACAACGACCGCGGCAAGGCGCTTGCCGCGGCAAGCCACTACTCTGTGTCCGCGCTCCAGCACATCCACCAACGTGTCGCTCTGGGACCCTTCCAGGCGTACGTGGCGGGAGGCTGTGCAGCCAGCGGTGCGCGGTGGCAAGCGGCGCTGACAAGATTGCCATCGTGGCGAGCGGTGGCGTCCCTGACGGTCACTTTTGCACTATTTAGGTGACGCAGACGGGCATTTAATGCCCTGGTCCCCTGCCGTCAGGGTTAGGTATGATACACTGTAGCAGGTAGCTGTACCAACCGCAACACCTTTCCATTTTACCCTTGTCTACGTTGCCACCTGTCGGTGACCCCTTGAGCATATAAAAGGAGGCCCATGCGCAACGTAGGGAGGGAGGAGGAAGAGAACACTCACGCTCGGTCTCGTTAGCTGCTGGGGTGTACTGTAGCACTCCGCGCTCCCGAGCAAGAACTCAATACGAACCACAAAGCAGGAGTAGGGTTTTACGCATCCGTGCGGCCCGAACCTGGGTAAACTGCTCGTGTGCTTCGCCTCGATCCGCTCTTCGTGCGACCCTCGCCCCCGCCGAACCGAAAGGGACTTGGTCCGCCGGTCCCATAGGTGCTCGTGGATTAGTCCCCCGACATCTTTGGCGCTCCAGGTAGGGGTGTCGAGGTTGTGTGAACCAGATCCGGTGTTCACACGAGCTAGATCTTCATCATCTTCATCGACATGCCGCCGAAGAAGAAGGCTTCGGAGGCGGCTGCTCCGTCCGCGCCGAACCCACCACTACCGGAGCAAACGGCTGATGGGGCAGACGCCGGCGGAAGAACGGGCGTCGACGAGGGAGCTCACAGTGCTGCCAGGTCCAAGGACAAGGCTGCGCTGCCCATCGGCGGCGTAGCTGGCTCCCACAATGACCGGGCGCACTCCAAGACCTCGGCGTCCGTACATGCACCGCGCCCATCTCAGGAGGCGCGGGACCGGCAGCGTCATGGTACTCACGGTACCATGCGTTTGCTGGACCAAGATCGAGCTGGTGGATCTCGGAGTGCTCAAGACCAGCATGCACGCCAACATGCTGGCACGAGCGAGGCACGGTCGCTTGGACGGGATACTGCTCCTTCTAACATAGTTAGAAGTCCGAGCATATCCCGCTCCTCGCACCGTTCGCCACCGCCACCCGCCACTACAGCAGAAGCTTTGGCGCGAGCTCAACTACTCCTGGACTACCCTCCAACGGAAGACAAGATCGACGACTGGAGGGCCACCATTCAGAGTCTCATCGGCTTCGCCAACGGCGACACTCAACGGCAGCCGAGCACGTCACAGTCGCGGCAAGTCAGCCAGGCACGAGCCGATGGCGACAAGACCGGTGGGGGTGCAACCACTATGCACTCTCCGCCCCGAAGGCCAAGATCGCCGACTCGCCGGATCCACCTCGACAGCGACTCCACCGCGTCATCAGATCCACGAGCTCGTCGCGATCAGCGCCAAGTTCTTCACGAACGACAGCAAGAAGACGCTCGTACTCGCATCGAGCGCCAAAGAGAAGCATGACGTCAATCGGACCAGCGCGCTGGGCCCTCTGTCGACATGCATGCGCCAGGGGAACCAGGCGACTTGCCGTACGCGGTAGGTTGCCCTGCGTTTACTCGTGAGCTGCGGCAAGTCCAGTGGCCCAGCACGAAGAATTTCAAGCCAGACGTACCAGAGAAGTACGACGGCAAGTCGCATCCGTCGGAGTTCCTCAGCATCTACACCATCGCGGTGCAGGCTGCCGGGGGGCGGGACGACAAGATCCTTGCCAACTAATTCCCGCTGGTGCTCAAGCCCAACGTCAGGTCCTGGCTCATGCACTTGCCGGACAACTCCATATCCTCCTGGGCAGACCTATGCCATCAGTTTGTCGGCGCCTTTACAGGCGGCCACAAACCTCATGGCCAAGAGAGTGACCTTCATCTGCTCACCCAGAAGGAAGGAGAGCCCCTGCGCAAGTACATTCAGAGATTCAGCCGTGTACAGCACAACATCCCAGATGTCCACCCTGCCGCGGTCATCAACGCGTTCCATCAGAACGTGCGTAACCGCAGGATGCGGGAGGAGATGGCGATGTGCAAGATCAGAGACGTCAGTGAGCTGTATGCCCTGGCCGACAAGTGTGCACGTGCTGAGGAAGGGAGGAAACTCCCCGGAGAGAATACAGGAGCAGGAGGATCTGACAGCGAGGATGCTGCCCCGGCAAAGAAAAACCGGCGGCGGAGCAACAGGAAGAAGAAAGGCAAAGATGTGCTAGTCATTGAGCAGTCCGGCAACGAAGGTGGCGCCAAGAAAGCCAAAGCTGGTAGCTCCTGCAAGGAGATTGCCACATGCACCAACTGCCAGACTATGGCGGTCGCCGACAAGCAGGACGGCACCGACAAGCAGTACTGCAAGATCCACCGCACCAAGGGCCATGACCTCCAGAGCTGCAAGAAGGTCGAGCAGCTTGTCCAGCAGCAAAAGGCTGAATACGAGCGACGCGACAAGGAGGGGGCCCAAGGAGGCGCTGGAGAATCCGGCAAGAAGCGCGCCGGCCGGGGAGGACGCCGCGGCAAGGCCAAGCAGCGGCAAGGAGACAGACCTCCCCGCGGCTGCGACAAGGATGAAGATGACAACGATGAAGACATGGATGGTGTCGAGACCAGTGAGCAGGAGTTCCAGAAAGCCACAGAGGTCTTGTGCGTTGACGGCGGTGCTTCTTTGCATACTTCGCACCGCCAACTCAAGCAGTGGGTGCGGGAAGTCAATGCGGCGGAACCACCTGTCGAGTCACGCAAGCTTCTGAAATGGTCCAGCACGCCTATCATCTTTGATATTGAGGACCACCCTAATCGCACAACTGTGGTCGGGTGCTTACCGATGTTGGTTTCACCAAGTATCCGCAACCTCAAGGTCACTAAGATGCTAGTTGACGGCGGGGCCGGCTTGAACCTGATCTCCTCCGCTGTACTCCAGAAACTCCAGATCCCTGACAGCGAGCTTGAAGAGACCGGCACATTCCAAGGAATCAACCCGGGAAGGAGCAAGCCGAAGGTGAAGGTCACGTTGCCAGTAACATTTGGCAACGAGGTGAACTTCAGGACTGAGAGGGTCACTTTTGACGTTGCCAATTTTCCATTGCCTTACAATGGGATACTCGGCCGTCCAGCACTCGCCAAGTTCATGGCAGCCTCTCACTATGCATACAACATGCTGAAGATGCCAGGCCTGATAAGCGTCATCTCTGTCCCTGGCGACAAGAAGGATGCTCTTATCTGCGCCGACAAGATCTACCGGGAAGCGGCAGCCGCAACAGATCGCAAGTCACCTGCCGTTGAAGCTCCCGGGGGAAAGAAGAAGACCAAGTCCGGCAAGAGTTCTGATGCCCACTCCGGCAAGCGCACCTCTTCGGAGTGCTGCGCTGCCGTCGAGGACGCACCATCGAGCTCCACCGGCAAGTGTAAGAAGACAATGGCAGCTCCGCCAGAGACCAAGAAGGTGTCCGCCAAGGAGGACGGCACTGGTGGTACCTTCACCATCAGTGCCACTCTCGACCCTAAATAGGAAAGCGCGCTCATTGCTTTCCTGCGGGCGAACGTCGACGTGTTTGCGTGGCAACCGTCTGACATCCCCGGTGTACCCAGGAAAGTAATTGAGCACCATCTTGCCGTTTGTCCTCATGCGCGGCCCGTCAGGCAGAAGGTCAGGAAGCAAGCAGTGGAGCGCCAAGAATTCATCGCCGAAGAGATCAAGAAGTTGGAAGCAGCAGGCCTTGTCAGAGGAGTGCTCCATCCTACGTGGTTGGCCAATCCTGTAGTCGTGCGCAAGGCGAACGGGAAATGGAGACTTTGTATCGACTTTACCGATGTTAACAAAGCTTGTCCCAAAGAACCATTTCCTTTGCCGCGCATTGACCAGATTGTTGACTCCACGGCCGGATGTGACTTGCTTTCATTTCTTGACGCATACTCAGGATACCATCAGATCTTCATGGCAGAAGAGGATGAGGAGAAGACCGCATTCATCACTCCATGTGGCACGTACTGTTTCATACGGATGCCTTTCAGTTTAAAAAATGCTGGCTCAACATTTGCAAGGGTAGTCCTTGTCGCTCTTGAGCCACAAATACACAGAAATGTGGAAGCCTACATGGATGACATAGTGGTCAAGAGCAAGGACAAGGCAACTCTGATTCAAGATTTAGACGAGACCTTTGCAAATCTGCGCAAGATCAGCCTCAAGCTCAACCCCGAGAAGTGTGTGTTTGGAGTCCCCTCCGGCAAGCTTCTCGGGTTCTTCGTGTCTCAGCGGGGAATCGAAGCCAATCCCGACAAGATCAAGGCCATTGAGCAGATTGAAGCACCAAAGCGCGTCAAGGATGTACAAAGACTTGCCGGTTGCGTGGCTGCTCTCAGCAGGTTTATCTCTAGGTCTGCTGAGCGCGCCCTGCCGTTTTTCAAAATATTGAAAAAGGCAGGTCCAATGAAATGGACTCCGGAAGAGGAGGCTGCGCTGCAAGACTTGAAGAGATACCTGTCCTCCACTCCAACACTTGTCGCACCTAAGCCACAAGAGAAGTTGCTGCTGTATATAGCGGCAACCAATCAAGTGGTTAGTGTTGCGTTAGTAGCAGAGAGGGAGGCAGATGACGAGCCAACAACCACGGCAGGCACATCCAGCGACAAGCAGGGGGCTTCCCCGACAAGCTCTGGTCCCGACAAGGATGGATCTGCGCAGACGCGCGAGGAGATACAGAAGAGAATGGTACAGCGCCCAGTTTACTTTGTCAGTTCCCTTCTGCAGGGGGGCTAGGTCAAGGTACTCTGGTGTGCAGAAATTGCTTTTTGGCCTTCTCATGGCGTCGAGAAAGCTGCGCCATTACTTCCAAGCACATGAGATCACAGTTGTCACTTGTTTTCCGCTGAAGAGGATACTACAGAATCCAGAAGCGACAGGCAGGATAGTTGAGTGGGCACTGGAACTGTCAAGCTTTGGCCTCAAGTTTGAGAGTACTTCAACTATCCAAAGCAGAGCATTGGCAGAATTCATAGCAGAATGGATGCCAACACCAGATGAAGAAATTCCAGAAATGAGCATCCCCGTCGAGGAAGCAAGCAAAGAGTGGCTGATGTACTTTGATGGTGCCTTTTCGCTGCAAGGCGCCGGCGCTGGCGTGCTGCTTGTCGCACCCACCGGAGAGCACCTCAAGTACGTAGTCCAGATGCACTTTCCCAAGGAGCAAGCAACAAAAAATACTGCAGAGTATGAAGGCTTGCTTGCCGGTCTCAGGATCGCAGCAGACCTTGGGATCAAGAAGCTCATTGTCAGGGGTGACTCGCAGCTTGTCGTCCGCCAAGTGAACAAGAGCTATCAGAGTCCGTTGATGGAAGCCTACGTCGACGAAGTGAGAAAGCTAGAAGAGCACTTTGACGGCCTACAGATGGAGCATGTTCCAAGAGCTCAGAACGCCATTGCCGATGGCCTATCAAAGTGCGCCGCACTTAAGTTACCTGTGGAACCAGGGATCTTTGTGCTCAAGCTGACTCAACCGTCTGTAACACCATCAACTGGACAGAGCAAGAAGAGGAAGTTGATTTCTGGTGACTATTTTCCGGCAGAGCTTCCCGAAGCCGCCGCCAAGAAGGTCCCCAAGATCAACGCCAAGAGCGCTGAGGAGCAGTCTGCTCCGGCAAGCCCTAGGGTTTGTTCCATTGAAGCAGAAGCTCCTGACAAATTTTGCTCCGGCAAGCTTGCCGGGGAACGTAAAGCTCCGGCAGAGCCGCAGGTTCTCGCTGTAGAAGCGGATGTTCCCGCAGCAGCAAATTTGCCTTTAGTCCTTGTTGTCGAGCCACAAGCTCCAGCATGGACACAGCAGATTGTCCGTTTCCTTCAGACAGGAGAACTTCCCGAAGAGCAAGAAGAAGCGGAAAGAGTAGCCCGGCAGTCAAGTATGTACCAGTTTGTCGACAACACACTATACAGAAGAAGACTCAACGGTGTGAAATTGAAGTGTATTCACCGGGAAGACGGACAAAAGCTATTGGCAGAGATACATGGAGGCATATGTGGTCACCACATTGGCGCAAGAGCACTTGCCGGCAAGGTTTCTTTTGGCCGACAGCCCTCCAGGATGCAACTGCACAAGTAACCAAGTGTGAAGCGTGCCAGTTCCATTCCAAGCAGATACACCAACCAGCTCAAGCTCTCCAGACGATCCCTTTATCCTGGCCATTTTCGGTCTGGGGGCTCGACATCCTCGGCCCCTTTCCCCGAGCAGTCGGGGGCTTTGAATACTTGTACGTTGCAATCGACAAGTTCACAAAGTGGCCGGAAGTGGAAGTAGTGAGGAAGGTGACAGCATAGTCAGCAGTCAAGTTCTTCAGGTCGATTGTTTGCCGCTTCGGGATCCCTAACAGGATAATCACCGACAATGGTACGCAATTCACGAGCCGCACCTTCATGCAGTACGTCCAAGATCTTGGCGCCAAGGTCTGCTTCGCTTCTGTTGCTCACCCGAGAAGCAACGGTCAAGCGGAGAGGGCAAATGCTGAAGTGCTGCGTGGGCTCAAGACCAGGACTTTCGACAGGCTGCACAAGTACGGAAGAAATTGGATCGAGGAGCTGCCGGTGGTTCTTTGGTCGATCAGGACGATGCCAAATCGAGCCACTGGCCAGACACCTCTCGCTCTAGTCTATGGAGCAGAGGCAGTTCTCCCCACGGAACTCGTATACGGGTCACCTCGAGTGCTCGCTTATGATGAGCTTGAGCAAGAGCAGCTGCGACAAGATGACGCGCTACTCCTTGAGGAAGACCGTCTTCAGGCTGCTGTACGAGCTGCTCGCTACCAGCAAGCTTTGCGCCGCTACCATAGCCGCAAAGTTAACGCCAGAAGTCTTGAGGAAGGAGACCTTGTTCTTCGGCGTGTTCAGTCCGCCAAGAATTCCAACAAGTTGACGCCGAAATGGGAAGGCCCTTACCGGGTGAAACGAGTCACTAGGCCTGGCGCTGTCCGCCTTGAGACCGAAGATAGCATTCCGGTGAGCAATTCCTGGAACATTGAGCATCTTCGTAAGTTTTACCCATAAGGCGCGGTTGCCGGAACCTGTTCCGGCAACCACCTTTTGTACAAGTCTTGCCGCTGTTGCATGTAATCCTTTGTACAAAGCCGGGCGCAGACCCCGTGCATAAGTAAAGCTCATATGCTCCGCACATCTTGTCAATTTCATGCTTTCTATTTTTTGCATATGTGATCTGACACTTTGTGCAGCACCTACTCCCCGGTAAGCAATAACGAGCCGTAAGGCTCCATATCTTTATTTTCTCCTCTTTCTTTTTTCTCAAGGAAAGGAAGATTCGCTCGCCCACAAGTTTGCCGGGGGGGAAAGGAGAAGATAATGGTATGGACCAGGCGTCGTTCAAGAAAGTTTCGCCTTACCGGGAAGCAAACAACAGAAAATCTAAGTTGCCAAAGTTTGAGCAATCAGATTTTTTAAAATTTTAAGTTATCTCCCTTGAACGACCGCACTTTGTATGGAAAACCTGTGTGTGGAGGAACCAACTCGTAGCTAGTTGCGCCCTTACTTTGTTTCGAGTCCGCTCAACAACTTAAGTGAGCTGCGACTAGTTGCGACAAGGTTTCTTGTCGGTAGCGGCACCGCCAGCAGGTTGCTGACGTCCCGCACTCAGCGCTCGCGGCTAAGGTGCCTGCACCGGCAAGTTCCCTAAAAGCGTAGGGCAAAAACATACAAAGGGAGGAATCAAGTAAAGGGAATAACATTGCAATCATTACTCGGAATAGAGTTATATTACAAGGTAGCTTGTCGCGGCTCTAACAGATTGTTCTCATAACATGACTAGCAGCGACAAGAAAAGAAGAAAACGGGCGGCCTAGTCTACGCGATCGCCCTCAATCCTCTTGATCCCACTCACCTTATCCACAATGGGTGCGACAAGGGTCTTGAGCGCCTCCAGATCAGCATCCGGCGGCAGGGTCTTGAGGACGTTGGTGAGGTTGAGGCACGGGTTGCGGAAGGCCACCTTCACCAACACCTTTTGAAGAGCTCCCGCGCAGATCTTGCGCGACTCGTTGGCCAGCTGCTTTGGGATCTTCTCCCGGAGCCGCTGGAGGGCCGTCGCCACGCCTTTGAAGAACAAGGTGAGCTTGGCGCTGGGTTGCAGGTTCTCATCAGAGAGATACCCGAGATCCTCCACCCCCAGCTGCGCCAGCTCCCTGTCGATATCTGTGGCAGCATTCACGAGACCCTCCGTCCAGTGCTCCACTTTCTCCCTAAAAGCATTCTGGGCGGCGGCAGCACTCGCCAGAAGCGCCTTGTCGCCCTTGATCTCCTCCTTCAAGGCCACCTCCTGCTCCCTGGCGCCGTCCAGCGTCTTGGTCAAAGTGGTCAGCTTCAACTCAAGATCTGCGTTGGAGTCCTTGGCGGCGCTAAGCTCTTTGCCCTTCTCGGCGAGACGAACCTGCAGCTCTGAGTTGCTGTGGGCGTCCTTCTCCCGCTCATGCTTGAGCGCGGCAAGCTCTCCACCACTCGCCTTGAGATCGGCCTCCAGTTGCGCCACCTTTATCTCCAGCTCCTTCTTGGCGGCCTCGGCAACTGCGGCAGCATCCTCTGCTTGCTTAAGGGCTCCGCTGAATTTTTGCTCACGCGCGGCAAGCTCCTCCTCGTGGCTGTCGAGGTCAACTTTCCGCTGCACCAGCTCGCCCTCCTGCGCAGACAGCTTCTCAGCGGCAAGCCGCTGTTGCTCTTCAACTTCGGCCTTCTCGAGGAAGAAGGCCTTCTGCTCTTCGGTGAGTTGCTCCCGCTCCTCTGCCAGGGACCGGAGAGCTTCCTGGTTGAGACCCCGGAGCTCCTCCGCGCGCTTCTCGATGTCCGCTCCCGCCTTCGCGACAAGCGCCTCGCGGGATTCCAGCTTGGCTTGCCGCGCGCGGTAGAGCGACAACAGCTTCCGCAGCAGCCGCTCCTCCTCAGGCTCACCGCTGCTGCTGCTCGGCGCATCAACTAGCGTCAGCCCAGCGGAGGCGAGCACCTCTCCATCAAAGCTCTCTCCCTCGACCGGCGCCCTGGAGCTTGACGCCCAGGGGAGGTTGATGAAGACGCCATCACCGGCCTTCAAGTAGACGCCTGGCTGGGGCTCTTCCGAGCCTGGCGCTGCGGCAGCGGCGGACGGGTCGGCGGTCGACGTAGCGCCTGGCGCTCCTGCGGCCTCAGGGCCGTCAGTGCGATCGCCAGACCCCTCGCCAGCTGCTGCGGCGGCAGCTTTGGCGGCCTCGTCGCCGGCGGGATCATCAGCGTCGGCTGCTTCTTCAGTGGCAGCGGCGTCGTCGGCAGCAACCTCGGTCTCCATCGGCTCCGCAGCAGATGGGTCTGATGGCCAGAAAAGTGAGAAAAGTCAAGCAAATACCCAAAAAGAAGAAGAACCCAAGGGAAGCTTTGAAGAGAAGATTACCTGTACTGGGTTCGGCAGTCGTAGTCTCCGCCGCCGGGGGGACGCTGGTGCTGTCCCTTGCCGGAGAACTCTCCCTTGCCGGAGGACTCTCCCTTGGCATTTCGGGGGCGGCCTCCGGGCGCTCCTGGTGGGGCTGCTCTGCTCCTACACAAACCAACAGTCAGATGTCAGCAAAGAAAGAGTATCCATGCGCGCCTAACAGCGGAAAGCGAACCATATACTTACGCTGGGGGCTGCTCTGGAGAACAGTTGCCGGGTCCGGCAAGGTTGTCTCGGACGCACCCCCTGCTGTCGCGGTGGGTTCGTCCTCGATGACAATCACTGGGACCTTGGCTCTCTTCGCTGCTCTCTGGGCCAGAGTCCTAAAAAGGAATAAGTTCAGAGTAAAGCAAATGAGATACAAGACAAAACAGCAAGAATTGAAGAACTACAAGTACAACAAGAGAATCTTACTCTTCTTCTTCCTCGTCGGAGCTGAACGCGGAGAAGTCGAAGCCCGGCTCACGTCCGGCGCGAGGAGGCGGAGGAGTAGTTTCCCTTGGCCGCTTGGCGGGAACAGTGGCGGTGGTCTGAGACGACCCCGCTCCGGCTGCCGCCGCGGCGTGAGAAGCGGCAGGAGCAGAAGCGGTGGTCCGGGTGGACCCCGCTCCAGTTGCCGCAGCAGCGTGAGGTGCTCCCGCAGCAACAGTGCTTGCCGCGGTGGAGCGTGTCGCGCGGCGTGGCGACTGTTCACTCGCCCGCCGCCCCGCTACGTCCCCGGCCTTGCGGAGACGCCTTCTTGGTGGGGATGGAGGCTCTGCTTGCGGCGAGCTGCCTGAAGATGAGGAGGAAGAGGAGTTGATCTCTAGCGAGCCGCTCGTATCCTTGGCATGCTCGCTCGGCTCGACGTCATGCCCGGCAAGCTCTTTCTCACCGAGGAGCTCCTCTCGCTCGGCACGGCTTGCCGCCTCTGCTGCCTCTGCCTCCTCCACGGTGAATCCAAATTCGCCCGCGGCTGCGGCTGTCGCCGCCTCTTCCAGCCTAGTGGCGATGCGTGTCATCTCCGCATCGGTGGTGTCGCGGGTGAGGCTCTTCTTTTCGTCGGAGCGGACCGGCACTTCTACCAAGCCGCCAAAGAACTCCTGCACGACGTCGTCTGCAGGCTCTTGCCAAGTTGGGACAATTCCATGCGAATCACATAGCGGCATCATTGCACGGATGCGGTCGAGTGCGGAGTTGTTGCACAGCGGAACGACACCCTTCGGCAACCTGAACACTTCAGGATGTTGAGGGTCGTACTTGAACAGCTCCTGGAGCATCGCGTTAAGCTCCAGAACAGTGAAGTTGAAGTTGAGGCCCGGACGCAGCCTCATGATATCCGCCGCATTCTTGAATTCCCAGGCGGGTCTCCTCCGTTCCTGCAGGGGGGCGATGCGGCGGCGAAGAAAATCTGCGCCAACAGCGCCTACAGTGAGCCCGGCAAGCCTGAGGCGTTGGATCCGGGTGACGGCAATCTTAAGCCTATCGTCTTCCGGGGCCACGTCACTCCAATCGCTGCCGCGTGCTACTGGGGCTTGGCGCCGGGCGGTAAACGGCTGCGGGTTCTCCTCGACAATCCAGCACCAGTCTGCTCTCCATTCCTCCCACTTGCCGCGGAACTCTCCCTCCAGATAAGTGTCCTTCTTGCTGGCCCTCGAGATCCAGGCGATTCCGCCGGATAAAGGCTCTCCTCTCTCTACTCGGGGCATAAAGAAGTGGTGAAAAAGGGCTACATTGGATAGACTCCGACAAAATTTTCGCAGAGATGTGCAAAAACTGCCATGGTCAGAACAGCATTGGGGGTGAAGTCAAGGAGGCAGAACCCGTAGGTGTTCATAATATCGCAGAAAAACTCAGAGAAGGGCGGGCAGAGCCCGCAGTAGAAGAACAAGGCAAAGAAAGGATATCCGTTTGGAGCCATTTTCCAAGCGGCGGCTGGAAGTACCTTCGTGCACGGATGCGCTCGCGTCTCCGTCGACTAGAAGAGGTAATAATTCTCCCTCAGCTCCCTCGCGGCGAGCTTGGGGGGGAAGATTGCCCGCTCCTTTCGCAGCGCCACAAGCCGCTGCGCCTCGGTCGACTTCACAACCTTCCCTTTGTCGGCTCTCGGAGCCATGGCGGAAGTGGTGGAGGAGGTCGACGGCGTTGGTGGTGCTGGTGGCGTTGGGGGGCGGGGCGCTGCTCTCTTTCAGCTTTGGGAAGACGAGGGAGCGGCGGAGGTTTCCGAGATTGGAGTAGCAACCGGTGAATGGGTGAACTACCCCTGTTTCCCATGCTTATAAAGAAGGAGGGGGCGGACGTTCCGCCTTTCCGAATAAAGAAACCACCCACGATCTATCCCACGACGCCGCATTCAACGCGTGCCGTTCGGGGAGGGCGCGGTGGATACGGGGAGAGATACGGCGTAACCCAGGCCGCGCGTGCCCGTGCCCTGTTTTGGGCCTGGCCCAACAGCGCTCGGCACCGTGTATGGCCCACGCCCGGGGGCTCCTGTCGGTGTACTAGAGTAGGGGTACCCTAGTATCCCGAACTTGTGCACGGGCAGTCGCAGCATCCCGTGGCAAGGCTTGCCGGGTGACCGCCAAGGTCCTCCGTGGTTCCTTTGGAGCCATTCAAGGACAAAGTATCAAGCCAAGGAGACAAGACCCCGGCAAGAGGAGCTTGCCGGGAAGGCCAACCAAGGCATCTCAAGGAACTTGCCGCGACGCGCCACACGTCCCGGCAAGGCCCGGTGAGCGACAAGCTCCCGAACGTGACAAGACAACGACCGCGGCAAGGCGCTTGCCGTGGCAAGCCACCACTCTGTGTCCGCGCTCCAGCACATCCACCAACATGTCGCTCTAGGACCCTTCCAGGCGTACGTGGCGGGAGGCTGTGCAGCCAGCGGTGCGCGGTGGCAAGCGGCGCTGACAAGATTGCCATCGTGGCGAGCAGTGGCGTCCCTGACGGTCCCTTTTGCACTATTTAGGCGACACAGACGGGCATTTAATGCCCTGGTCCCCTGCCGTCAGGGTTAGGTATGATACATTGTAGCAGGTAGCTGTACCAACCGCAACACCTTTCCATTTTTACCCTTGTCTACGTTGCCACCTGTCGGTGACCCCTTGAGCATATAAAAGGAGGCCCATGCGCAACGTAGGGAGGGAGGAGGAAGAGAACACTCACGCTCGGTCTCGTTAGCTGCTGGGGTGTACTGTAGCACTCCGCGCTCCCGAGCAAGAACTCAATACAAACCACAAAGCAGGAGTAGGGTTTTACGCATCCGTGCGGCCCGAACCTGGGTAAACTGCTCGTGTGCTTCGCCTCGATCCGCTCTTCGTGCGACACTCGCCCCCGCCGAACCGAAAGGGACTCGGTCCGCCGGTCCCATAGGTGCTTGTGGATTAGTCCCCCGACAGCTCGGCATTGGTTGAACAGCTTGCCAGCAGAGTCCGTTGGCAGTTGGGAGGATCTGGAAGACGCATTTCTTGACAACTTCCAGGGCACTTATGTGCGGCCACCGGATGCTGATGACTTGAGTCACATAACCCAACAGCCAGGGGAATCGTCCAGACAATTCTGGACATGGTTCCTGACTAAGAAAAACCAAATTGTAGACTGTCCGGATGCAGAGGCCCTAGTGGCATTCAAGCATAACATCCGCGACGAGTGGCTCGCCCGCCACCTCGGCCAGGAGAAGCCGAAATCTATGGCAGCCCTCACAACACTCATGACCCGCCTTTGCGCGGGCGAGGATAGCTGGCTGGCTCCCAGCAACAACACATCGAGGAATCCGGACACCTCGGATACCAAAGATGTTAACGGCAGGCAACATAGTAATAGACCAAAGCGCCGCAATAACGGTGATAACACGGAAGATACGACAGTCAACGTCGGATTCAGAGGCTCTAGATCCGGTCAGCGGAAAAAGCCATTTAAAAGAAATACTCCGGCTCCGTCCAGTTTGGATCGCATACTGGATCGCTCGTGTCAAATCCATGGCACCCCCGACAAGCCAGCCAATCACACCAACAGAGAATGCTGGGTGTTCAAGCAGGCCGGCAAGTTAAATGCCGAAAACAAGGACAAGGGGCTGCATAGCGATGACGAGGAGGAGCCCCGGCCGCCGAACACAGGAGGACAGAAGGGGTTTCCCCCACAAGTGAAGACGGTGAACATGATATACACAACCCACATTCCCAAGAGGGAGCGGAAGCGTGCACTAAGGGACGTCTATGCGATGGAGCCCGTCACCCCAAAGTTCAACCCATGGTCTACTTGCCCGATCACCTTTGATCGCAGGGACCACCCCACTAGCATCCATCATGGCGGATCCGCCGCACTGGTCCTAGACCCCATCATTGACGGATTTCACCTCACTCGAGTCCTTATGGATGGTGGTAGTAGCCTGAACCTGCTCTATCAGGATATAATGCGAAAAATGGGTATCAATCCCAGCAAAACCACCTTTAAAGGCATCATCCCAGGTGTAGAGGCCCATTGCAGAGGCTCAATCACACTAGAAGTGGTCTTCGGATCACCAGACAACTTCTGAAGCGAAGAGTTAATCTTCGATATCGTCCCGTTTCGCAGTGCCTATCACGCACTGCTCGGACGGAAACCATTTGCAAAATTTAATGCAGTGCCGCATTATGCATACCTCAAGCTCAAGATGCCAGGACCCAGGGGGGTCATAACAGTAAATGGAAACACAGAACGCTCGCTCCACATGGAAGAGCACACTGCGGCCCTTGCAGCAGAAGCACAAAGCAGCCTTTTAAGGCAGACCACTCATTCGGCGTCATAGCCCCCGGACACCTTCAAGCGAGTCCGGAACAAGCTGCAACAGGATCGCCTGGCACGATTAGAGCTCGCCTAGCAATTCGGCCCCCGTCCCAGTCCCAGTCAAGCGACGGAATCCGTGTCGCGCGTACATAACTACACACTGAAAATACCATGGACATAGGCGGGGGCACGATCAAGACACGCCCTGCAATGTGGCTTAACCGCCCTAGGGGCTGCATACCTTTATCATTCCTTTTCTCTTTCAGGGCCTAACTCTCTAGAAGCCCTTTCCAGCAGTACGATTGCCGGACACATTCCAGAAGCAACAACCAAGACGACAAGAAGCTAAGATGAACACGGGAACCCCCAGGTGGTCTCTAATAATAATTGATATACCCGTTTTTTACTATCTATGCGCAGCTTGCCCTGGGACAGGACATTTCGAATTGTCCTACTTTCTGCTTATTATACTACTTGTACCAGTACGCTTCGACGTATTATTTAAATAACAATGCATATCATTAATCTATCATTGCATTATTTAAGTTTTTTTCTCTTTCTCTTATATGTCCATCCGCACCCGCACGTTCGGGTACGGTCAGTTCGCCAGGGGCTCTCGTTTACCCCATAATACGACGCAAGAAGTCCGAACACTTTCGACAGTGCGGCACCCCGAACTTATATCATTATATGCATCAGCTTCGAATCATGTCTTTGGTCAAATGATGGGTTCGCCTGGCTCCCATGCTTTGGTACCTTACGTTTCGCTATATCGGCTAAGGTAGCGGTGGGAGAACTACTGCGATTGTGTTCCGGTTCTTCCGGGCGAGCACCTCAGTAGAGAAAGTCGAAAACTGACTGTCATGATAAGGCGAGAGACTGGTCGCTGTTCGAGAGGTCTCAAGTCCTTAAAGACTTTTTCCACTTCGGGCGAGGAGTCGGCCTTGTCCGGCTTAGGTGTGTATAGCGCCCCAAATTTGGCCCTCCGAAAACCAGGGGCTTCGCCAAAATTTAAAATTATAGACTTCTATGGCTAAGTGAGAGTTATAAAGCATTATAGTCCGATTGCCTGGTTCGTTGCGCTGAACACCTCCCTTGAAGGACCCAAAATTGGGGTGAGGAGTGCTCAGTTTTATCCCGAACACCCCAGTACTAGTTACATGGGGGCAGAAGCCGACGACTGGCCAACTCTCAGATTTTATAAACGGCCGCACAGAAGGTAACATTTTAAATTAAGAAAGCGTCGCATGGCGCAAATGAACTCGTTTCATATTACAAGATCACATGAGCTTGTTCATTCAAAAATTATATCCTTGGCACACTCATCCGCCGCTAGGCGGGAACCCTTCAGGACACTCTCATAATAATTCTCAGGGCAGCGATGCTCCTTGCCCTCCGGCGGCCCCTCCTTCACCAGCTTCATGGCGTCCAGCTTCGCCCAGTGCACCTTCGCCCGGGCAAAAGCCCTGCGTGCACCCTTGATGCAGACGGACCGCTTTATGACTTCAAGCCGTGGGCAGGCTTCCACAAGCCGCCTCACCAAACCGAAGTAGCTGCCGGACAGGGGCTCGCTAGGCCACATCCGGAGTATAAGGCCCCTCATGGCCTGTTCGGCCGCCTTGTGAAGCTCGACCAACTACTTCAGCTGGTCGCTCAAGGGCACGGGGTGTCCGGTCCCAGTATACTGAGACCAGAACAACTTCTCCGTTGAGCTCCCCTCCTCAGCTCGGTAAAACTTCGCAGCATCCAGTACACTGCGGGGAAGATATGCAAGCGCTCCTGGAGAGCTCCGAACTCGGGTAAGAAAAAGGAAAGTCTCCTTCACGTGCTTGCTTTGCATAACGATTGCCTTACCCGCTGCTATCTTCTTCATCGCGTCAATATCCTGGAGGGCCTTGTGGGCTTCGGCCTTGGTGCTCCGGACACTTTCAAGCGCCTGCGCGAGCTCAGACTCTCGCGTCTTAGAGTCAAGCTCCAAGGACTCGTGCTTTTTGGCGAGAGCCTCGAGCTCTTGCTGCACCTCGCCTACTCGGGCTTCTTGCTTCTCCCGTTCAATGCGCTCCTTGGCCGCTTTGTCTTCGGCCTCGGACAACGCCTTCCTTAGGGTCGCCACTTCGATCGTGGCCCCTGGCAAACCCATGATGATCCTATTACTTTACACCCGAACTTCTTTTTAAATATATAGACAAAGGTATTGCTCACCTTTGTTCTCCTCGAGCTACCTCTTGGTAAGGCCGAGCTCGGTCTCGGACCGCTCCAGGTCCTGCTTCAGTGCAGAGACCTCCGTAGTACGTGCGGTAGCGGCCAGTAGTGAAACCTGCACATACACATAGATACATTCTGATTAGACTCCCGAGTCATCATTTGATCCTCTATTCGGCTTTTCTTCTTGAACGCCGAACAAAGCATCAGGGGCTACTATCTATGCGGTAATATTTTCTTATATATGTCTATTTTGATTACTTACCTCAAAGCCTGTTAGGAGGCTGGCGCAAGCTTCGGTCAGCCCGTTTTTGGCGGACTGAACCTTCTCGACCACCGCACTCATGATAGTGCGGTGCTCTTCGTCGATGGAAGCGCTGCGAAGCGCTACCAGCAAGTTGTCCGGTGCCTCTGGATGGACAGAGGACACCGACATGGATGGTTGGCCCCCCTTAATGGGGGACCGCCTACCGGAGTTCGGAACCATCGAAGGTTCCGGCGCAGTGTTCGGCTGGGGGCCGATCTCGGAGCCCGCAGGAGCCTCGCTCCCTTGGTACCCAGGGTCCGGGAAGTCGCCTCGAGGCTCCCCCAGGACCACCTCCCCTTGGCTTGGTGCCTTTTGAGACAACACCTCGGCGTTGTCCGTAGGGCGAGGGGTGGAAGCGGTCCGGAGAGAACCACTGTTCATATCCGACGAGTCCAAAGAGCCGCTCGACGAGGATACGTCGAGATGAGCTCGGGATGGACTTCATAATCATGTTCGGCATGAGGAGAGGCACTGCAATAAAACATACCATGAAGTACTATGGTGTCTGGACACTTACGACTACGCCAGGGGCTTGACCCTGGGTAGCCACTCGTCGCCGCGGTCGGCGGCCGTCGTGGCGTAGTCTGGAGGGATGGTCCTTCCCTTCTTGGGCCCTTCGCCCTCCCCGGATGGGTCGGCCTTCCTTTTCTTGTCTCCCCCGGCTGGGGGGGGGGGAGAACTTTTCTCCTCCTCCACCCCGTTTCCGTGGGAGGAGTGCGCGTCGGAGTCATCGGACGATGAGTCCGATACAACCTTGCGCCGGAGACCCTTTCGGGTCCCCGCGGCCTTCTTCTTGGCCTTCTTTGCCGGCACCTCGTAAGGTGCCAGAATCAGCATCTTCGTTAGAAGAGCGTCTGCAGGATCTTCGGGCAGAGGGGCTGGGCAATCAAGGTGCTCTGCCGTCTTTATCCAGTCCTATTAATGACATGGAAGCTTAGATCTTGCACATAACTAAACTGGGGCAAATAAATACCCTGAGAGATATAAAAGCCCACCGGATTGGCGCGGCGCTTTGCGTGAGTCCGCGGTCCTTGGTGAGGGAGGGAGGAATCTCGGCGCTCTTGAACAACACCCTCCAGACGTCCTCGTGCGTCGTGTCATAGAGCTCTCGCAGCGTCTGGTGCTTGGCTGAGTCGAACTCCCACAAATCAAATGCCCGTCGTTGACATGGAAGGATCCGGCGGAAGACCATAACCTGGACCACGTTGACAAGCTTGATTTTCTTGTTCGTCATGTTCTGGATGCACGTGTAGAGTCTGGCCAGCTCTACCGAAGAACCCTAGGACAGGCCCTTCTCTTTCCAGGAGGTGAGCCGCGTGGGGACTCCGGATCAAAATTTTGGGGCCGCCACCCAGTTGGAGTCGCGCGGCTCGGTGATGTAGAACCACCCCGATTTCCACCCCTTTATGGTCTCCACGTAGGAGCCTTCGAGCTAGGTGATGTTAGGCATCTTGCCCACCATGGCGCCTCCGCACTCTGCCTGCTAGCCGACCACCACCTTCGGTTTGACATTAAAAGTCTTCAGCCACAGGCCGAAATGGGGCTTGATGCGGAGGAAGGCCTCGCACATGACGATAAACACCGGGATATTGAGGATGAAATTGGGGGCCAGATCGTGAAAACCCAGCCCGTAGTAGAACATGAGCCCGCAGACGAACGGGTGGAGGGGAAATCCTAGTCCGAGGATGAAGTGGGTAAGAAAAACTACCCTCTCATGGGGTTCTGGCGTAGGGACGATCTGCCCTGCATCTGGCAGCCAGTGCGCAATGTCCGCGGCCAGATATCCGGCTTCCCGTAACTTTTTGATGTTCTCCTCCGTGACGGAGGAGACCATCCACTTGCCTCCTGCTCCGGACATGCTTGGAGTGGTTTGAGAAGAAGAACACGAGCTTGGGCGCTAGAGCTCGAGTGTGCGGGAATGGGTAAGCAAGGAGGAAGAAGGCGTGAGTGAAAAGAGTAAATCCTTGTCCCTTTATAAGGGCAGAAGAGGCGACGTGTCTCCCCACTTGCCTGGTAAAACCGCTTATTCCCCAAGCGCTGTAATTGATGGCACGGTTGGTTTACCCACATCCGTATTGATGAGAATCCTGTGATAAGGGGAACACGACCTCTGCTTTGACAAGATGTGTCAAGAAAATGGCCTCACGATATGTGCGGTGCTGGTTGAGAAAAACGGTTCGAATAATGACCGGGCCGTGGCGTGATGTCATGCTGTCAAAACGTGTCAGCAGATTAGATTGGTGGAAATACTATTCTCTCTACGGTGGTATGTGGAACTTGTTTTGCAGGACCGAACACTATCCTTGTGTTCAAACTCTTCCATGGAGTATTCGGAGGAGGAACCCGCCTTGCAATGCCGAAGACAATACTGCGCGCCGGACTCATCGTCATTGAAGCCTGGTTCAGGGGCTACTGAGGGAGTCCTGGATTAGGGGGTCTCCGGACAACCGGACTATATCCTTTGGCCGGACTATTGGACTATGAAGATACAAGATTGAAGACTTCGTCCCGTGTCCGGATGGGACTCTACTTGGCGTGGAAGGCAAGCTAGGCAATATGGATATGTATATCTCCTCCCTTGTAACCGACCTTGTGTAACCCTAGCCCCCTCCAGTGTCTATATAAACCGGAGGGTTTAGTCCATAGGACAACAGACAATCATACCATAGGCTAGCTTCTAGGGTTTAGCCTCTACGATCTCGTGGTAGATCAACTCTTGTAATACTCATATCATCAAGAACAATCAAGCATGACGTAGGGTATTACCTCCATCAAGAGGGCCCGAACCTGGGTAAACATCGTGTCCCATGCCTCTTGTTACCATCCGCCTTAGACGCACAGTTCGGGACCCCCTACCCGAGATCCGCCGGTTTTGACACCGACAACCTTGCTCCGAACAACCACCATACCTACCTATTATGGCATTTCCATAGCCATTCCGAGATATATTGCCATGCAACTTTCCACCGTTAGTTTATTATGTCATGCTCCATCATTGTCATATTGCTTTGCATGATCATGTAGTTGACATTGTATTTGTGGCAAAGCCACCGTTCATAATTCTTCCATACATGTCACTCTTGATTCATTGCACATCCCGATACACTGCCAGAGGCATTCATATAGAGTCATACTTTGTTCTAGTATCGAGTTGTAATCTTTGAGTTGTAAATAAATAGAAGTGTGATGATCATCATTAATAGAGCATTGTCCCAAAAAAGGCCAAATAAAAAAAGAAAATAAAAAGGGGCAATGCTACTATCCTTCTACCACACTTGTGCTTCAAAGTAGCACCATGATCTTCATGATAGAGAGTCTCTTATGTTGTCACTTTCATATACTAGTGGGAATTTTTCATTATAGAACTTGGCTTGTATATTCCCACAATGGGCTTCCTCAAATGCCCTAGGTCTTCGTGAGCAAGCAAGTTGGATGCACACCCACTAGTTTCTTTTGTTGAGCTTTCATATACTTATAGCTCTAGTGCATCCATTGCATGGAAATCCCTACTCACTCACATTGATATCTATTAATGGGCATCTCCATAGCCCGTTGATACGCCTAGTTGATGTGAGACTATCTTCTCCCTTTTTGTCTTCTCCACAACCACCATTCTATTCCACCTATAGTGCTATGTCCATGGCTCACGCTCATGTATTGCGTGAAGATTGAAAAAGTTTGAGAAGATCAAAAGTATGAAACAATTGCTTGGCTTGTCATCGGGGTTGTGCATGATTCAAATACGTTGTGTGGTGAAGATGGAGAATAGCCAGACTATATGATTTTATAGGGATAACTTTCTTTAGCCATGTTATTTTGAGAAGACATGATTGCTTAGTTAGTATGCTTGAAGTATTATTATTTTTATGTCAATATTAAACTTTAGTCTTGAATCTTATGGATCTGAACATTCATGCCAAAATGAAGAGAATTACTTAGAGAAATATGTTAGGTAGCATTCCACATCAAAAATTCTGTTTTTATCATTTACGTACTCGAGGACGAGCAGGAATTAAGCTTGGGGATGCTGATACGTCTCCAACGTATCTATAATTTTTGATTGTTCCATGCTATTATATTATCTGTTTTGGATGTTTATGGGCTTTATTATACACTTTTATATTATTTTTGGGACTAACCTATTAACCCAGAGCCTAGTGCCAGTTTTTGTTTTTTCCTTGTTTTAGAGTATCGCGGAAAAGGAAAACCAAACGGAGTCCAATTGACCTGAAACTTCACAGAACTTATTTTTGGACCAGAAGAAGCCCACCGAGTATCGGAGTTGGAACAGGAGAGTCCCGGGCTGCCCACGAGGGTGGGGGGCGCGCCCACCCCCTGGGCACGCCCCCCTGCCTCATGGACAGCCCGGAGGTCCACCGATGTATTTTTTCCTCCCATATATACCCATATACCCTAAAAACTTCGGGGAACACAATAGATCGGGAGTTCCGCCGCCAGAAGCCTCCGTAGCCACCGAAAACCAATCTAGACCCATTCCGGCACCTTGTCGGAGGGGGAAATCCCTCTCCGGTGGCCATATTCATCACCCCGGTGCTCTCATGACGAGGAGGGAGTAGTTCTCCCTTGGGGCTGAGGGTATGTACCGATAGCTATGTGTTTGATATCTCTCTCTCTCTCTCGTGTTCTTGAGGTGATACGATCTTGATGTATCGCGAGCTTTGCTATTATATTTGGATCCTATGATGTTTCTTCCCCCCTCTACTCTCTTGTAATGGATTGAGTTTTCCCTTTGAAGTTATCTTATCGGATTGAGTCTTTAAGGATTTGAGAACACTTGATGTATGTCTTGCGTGGGATACCTGTGGTGACAATGGGGTATTCTATGATCCACTTGATGTATGTTTTGGTGATCAACTTGAGGGTTCCGTGACCTTGGGAATCTATGCATAGAGGTTGGCACACGTTTTCGTCTTGATTCTCCGGTAGAAACTTTGGGGCACTCTTTGAGGTTCTATGTGTTGGTTGAATACATGAATCTGAGATTGTGTGATGCATATCGTATAATCATACCACGGATACTTGAGGTGACATTGGAGTACCTAGGTGACATTAGGGTTTTGATTGATTTGTGTCTTAAGGTGTTATTCTAGTACAAACTCTAGGGCTGTTTGTGACACTTATAGGAATAGCCCAACAGATTGATTGGAAAGAATAACTTTGAGGTGGTTTCGTACCCTACCATAATCTCTTCGTTTGTTCTCCATTATTAGTGACTTTGGAGTGACTCTTTGTTGCATGTTGAGGGATAGTTATATGATCCAATTATGTTATTATTGTTGAGGGAACTTGCACTAGCGAAAGTATGAACCCTAGGCCTTGTTTCAACGCATTGCAATACCATTTACGCTCACTTTTATCATTAGTTACCTTGCTGTTTTTATATTTTCAGATTACAAAAACCTTTATCTACCATCCATATACCACTTGTATCAACATCTCTTCGCCGAACTAGTGCACCTATACAATTTACCATTGTATTGGGTGTGTTGGGGACACAAGAGACTCTTTGTTATTTGGTTGTAGGGTTGCTTGAGAGAGACCATCTTCATCCTACGCCTCCTACGGATTGATAAACCTTAGGTCATCCACTTGAGGGAAATTTGCTACTGTCCTACAAACCTCTTCACTTGGAGGCCCAACAATGTCTACAAGAAGAAGGTTGTGTAGTAGACATCAAGCTCTTTTCTGGCGCCGTTGCCGGGGAGGTGAGTGCTTGAAGGTATATCATTAGATCTTGCAATCGAGTCTTTTAGTTTCTTGTTTCTTGTTTTATGATGATATCTAGGCAATGATCATTACATAGGCATCACGTCCAAGATTAGTAGACCGACTCCTGCCTGCATCTACTACTATTACTCCACACATTGAACTTTATCCAGCATGCATCCAGTGTATTAAGTTCATGGAAAAACGGAGTAATGCAATAAGAACAATGACATGATGTAGACAAGATCCATTTATCTATATGGTGGTAGATATAGATCTCGTCTTTTTATCCTTCGTAGCAATGATACATACGTGTCGGTTCCCTTTCTGTCACTGGGATCAAGCACCGTAAGATCGAACCCACTACCGGGCACCTCTTCCCATTGCAAGATAAATAGATCAAGTTGGCCAGACAAAACCCAAATATCGGAGAAGAAATACGAGGCTATAAGAGATCACGCATAAAAGAGATCAAAGAAACTCAAATACTTTCATGGATATAAAAACATATATCTGATCATAATCTCAAAGTTCATCGATCCCAACAAACACACCGCAAAAAGAGTTACATCATAGGGATCTCCAAGAGACCATTGTATTGAGGATGAACAGAGAGAGAGATGAATCCATCTAGCTACTAACTACGGACCCGAAGGTCTACAAAGAACTACTCATGCATCATCGGAGAGTCACCAATGGAAGTGGTGAACCCCTCCGTGATGGTGTCTAGATTGGATCTGGTGATTCTGGACTCTGCGGCGGCTGGATGAATATTTCATCGACTCCCCTAGGGTTCTGATATTTTTGGGGTATTTATAGAGAAAAGAAGCAGTCCCGGGGGCACCCGAGGTGGGCACAACCCATCGGGGCACGCCAGGGTTGTGCCCCCCTCGGGGCACCCCCCAGGTGCAACCAGGGCCCATTACCTTCCTTCTGGCCCATAAAAAATCCCTGTAAAGTTTTGTGGCATTTGGATTTCGTTTGATATTGATTTTCTGCGATGTAAAAAACATGAAAAAAACAACTACTGGCACTTGGCACTATGTCAATAGGTTAGTACCAAAAAATGATATAAAATGAGTATAAAATGATTATAAAACATCCAAGATTGATAATAAAACAACATGGAACAATAAAAAATTATAGATACGTTGGAGACGTATCAATAACCCACAATTAAAGAATCAACTTATGATAAGAGAGATTTCGTTGCTAGGAAGCATGGTAAAGAAAGAGAACCATGTGTTCAGAAACCCATGCCCATTCCTCCTAAGCCATCCAAGAAAAAGGATGATGAGGATTTTGAGCGCTTTGCTGAAATGATTAGACCTATCTTTTTGCGTATGCTTTTGACTGATATGCTCAAAATGTCTCCTTATGCTAAGTATATGAAAGATATTGTTACTAATAAAAGAAAGATACCGGAAGCTAAAATTTCCACCATGCTTGCTAATTATACTTTTAAGGGTGGAATACCAAAGAAACTTGGAGATCCAGGAGTACCAACTATACCATGCTCCATTGAAAGAAACTATGTTGAAACTGCTTTATGTGATCTTGGAGCCGGTGTCAGTGTTATGCCCTTCTCTTTATATCGTGGACTTGAATTGAATAAGTTGACACCTACTGAAATCTCTTTGCAAATGGATGATAAATCAACTGCTATACCCATCGGTATTTGTGAGGATGTGCCTGTTGTGGTTGCAAACGTTACTATGTTAACGGACTTTGTTATTCTTAATATTCCCGAGGACGACAGTATGTCGATCATCCTTGGTAGACCCTTTTTGAATACTATAGGGGCTGTTACTGATTGCAACAAAGGCAATGCCACTTTTCATGTTAATGGTAATGAACATACAATACACTTTTCGAAGAAACAACCTCAAGTTCATAGTATCAATTCTATTGGAAAATTTTCAACTATTACCATTGGAGGTTTTGAATTCCCCCTTCCTACTGTCAAAAAGGAATATGATATTCTTATTTTTGGGGACATGCATATCCCCGTTGAGGTAACCTAGTGTTATTCGAAAATTCTCCGGTTCCATGTCATTCGGAAGAAGTTTGTTAATAAGACTTGATCAACCTTGTTAATGGATTCCTTTTGATGAGCATGAGATGGATGAATTTAGAAGACACAACTCTCTGTACCCATCTTTTACTTTCTGTTATTTATATTAAATAAAGCAAATAGTATTTCTATCTGTTTTTCTGAATTATCTGTGCAATAAAAAATGTCCTGAAAATAAAAGTTCTCCAAATGCCATGAAAATTTAGTACGATTTTTTATAGAATATTTGAGAATTTCTGGCACTAAGAACACACCAGGGGCCTCACCAGTGGGACACAAGGGTGGAGGGCGCACCCCCTACCTTGTGGGTCCCACGTGGGTCCCCTCCACTTATTCCAGCACCCATCCACTTTGTCTTCCTCCTGAAAAAATCATCGTATAGCTCAAACTCGTGTTCTTGCTCATTTTTTGCTGCCATTTTCGATCTCCTTGCTTAAAGCTCCATTCGCAAAACTTCTTTGGGGGTTGTTCTTCGGTATGTGGCTCCTACAATGGTCCAATTAGTTTTTGTTCTAGTCCTTTATTTATTGCAAATTTTTGCTGGCGTGGTGACCTTGTTCTTGAGCTTGCATGTCAAATTTATATGGTCCAAAGTAGTTTTGATGCATGATATAGCCTCTAGGCACTTGTGGGAGTAGTTGCTATCAATTTTGTTGAGTTTGGTTCACTTTTATTTTGAGTCACTAAAGATTTCAGAATTTTTTTTGAGGAAGAAAAATGTCTAGGAAAATGTACCAATGTGGTTCTTCGAGGAAGCAAGCACCGTGGCTCGCGATACATGAGCCGAACGTTGAACCACCAAGGGAAGCTCAAGTGCGGCCTTGTGAATGGCCGTCAGATGAATTCATGGTTCATGCAGGTTTCAAGGGTGAGTTTTATGCATATGTACAAAATGCCGGCCTTGAGGACTTCGTGTCAGACAAGTGCCTACAATACTATTACCTCACCGGTTCCTTTGTGCGGAGGTTTGAATTTTCATCTAAACGCAATACCCATACTATTTTATTTGATCTTTGTGATGAATCATATACCATGGAACTAGAAGATTTTTGTGATGCATGCAAATTCCACAGTGGGGTATTCTTAGCGAGCCTCATAAATCTGAATACAATGATTTCCTTGCTAGCATCATTGTGGGAGAAACTAGAAATACCACACAAGCTACCATAGGGAGGATTCACTTTCCTACCATACGTTATTTTGCTCTCTTTATAGGTATATGAATTAACGGTAAGCATGAGCATTGCCACCTTTCCGTTCCAGATCTTAGTGTCCTCAAGAGTGCGGTGCTAGGTGATAAACGATATAACTTGGGGGCCATTATTGCGAGGAGGTTACATCTTAATGCTAAAGATGGAGATTTATTTGGTGGGATCTATGCAACTCATTTAGCTAATTATCTTGGACTACCCATTAGAGGGCATGACATTCAGTTGCCACCTGCTTTTCTAGATTATAATGCTATGGTGCGCTATCGGTTTCTTGAGAGGAACGAACAGTCCCTCTAGTACCGACTAATATTTGACAGACGGCGTGCCGTCCATGTTACCCTTCCTGCTCCTGCATTCTTTAACTTTCAGGTAAATGGGAGATATTTTATAACTAGAGAGGAGGCAAACGAGTATGAGAGAACAGCGGAGGCTGCTCGCCTCCAGGAGGTAGCTCGCCAAGCGGTAGCTTCCGCATCACAATACGACCCCAATTATGATTTCGGATATGATCCAGGCCAGTAGTGGCCCTAGACCAACTTAGGCCAAAAGCCTAAGCCTGGTGCCGGGGGGCTGATCCACGAGCACCTATGGGACCGGCGGACCGAGTCCCTTTCGGTTCGGCGGGGGCGAGGGTCGCACGAAGAGCAGATCGAGGCGAAGCACACGAGCAGTTTACCCAGGTTCGGGCCGCACGGATGCGTAAAACCCTACTCCTGCTTTGTGGTTTGTATTGAGTTCTTGCTCGGGAGCGCGGAGTGCTACAGTACACCCCAGCAGCTAACGAGACCGAGCGTGAGTGTTCTCCTCTTCTGAACCCGAACCCCCTCTACGTTGCGCATGGGCCTCCTTTTATATGCTCAAGGGGTCACCGACAGGTGGCAACGTAGACAAGGGTAAGAATGGAAAGGTGTTGCGGTAGGTACAGCTACCTGCTACAGTGTATCATACCTAACCCTGACGGCAGGGGACAAGGGCATTAAATGCCCGTCTACGTCGCCTAAATAGTCCGAAAGGGACCGTCAGGGACGCCACCGCTCGCCACGATGGCAATCTTGTCAGCGCCGCTTGCCACTGCGCACCGTTGGCTGCACAACCTCCCACCACGTATGCCTGGAAGGGTCCCAGAGCGACACGTTGGTGGATGTGCTGGAGCGCGGACACAGAGTGGTGGCTTGCCGCGGTCATTGTCTTGTCGCGTCCGGGAGCTTGTCGCTCACCGGGCCTTGCCGGGACGCGTGGCGCGTCGCGGCAAGCTCCTTGAGATGCCTTGGTTGGCCTTCCCGGCAAGCTCCTCTTGCCGGGGTCTTGAGATGCCTTGGTTGGCCTTCGCAGCAAGCTCCTCTTGCCGGGGTCTTGAGATGCCTTTGTTGGCCTTCCCGGCAAGCTCCTCTTGCCGGGGTCTTGTTCCTTGGCTTGGATACTTTGTCCTTGAATGGCTCCAAAGGAACCACGGAGGACCTTGGCGGTCACCCGGCAAGCCTTGCCGCGGGATGCCGCGACTGCCCGTGCACAAGTTCGGGATACTAGGGTACCCCTACTCTAGTACACCGACAGGAGCCCCCGGGCCTGGGCCATACACGGTGCCGAGCGCTGTTGGGCCAGGCCCAAAACAGGGCACGGGCACACGCGGCCTGGGTTACGCCGTATCTCTCCCCGTATTCACCGCGCCCTTCCCGAACGGCACGCGTTGAATGCGGCGTCGTGGGAGAGATCGTGGGTGGTTTCTTCAAAGGCGTGGCGACGGCCCTCCAGCGACTCCGGGAGAGGATCCCAAAGCAGCTGGCCGACGAGTCGCGCAAGATCTGCGCGGGAGCTCTTCAAAAGGTGTTGGTGAAGGTGGCCTTCCGCAACCCGGGCCTCAACCTCACCAACGTCCTCAAGACCCTGCCGCCGGATGCTGATCTGGAGGCGCTCAAGACCCTTGTCGCACCCATTGTGGACAAGGTGAGCGGGATCAAGAGGATTGAGGGCGATCGCGTAGACTAGGCCGCCCGTTTTCTTCTTTTCTTGTCGCTGCTGGTCATGTTATGAGAACAATCTATTAGAGCCGCGACAAGCTACCTTGTAATATAACTCTATTCCGGGTAATGATTGCAATGTTATTCCCTTTACTTGATTCCTCCCTTTGTATGTTTTTGCCCTACACTTTTAGGGAACTTGCCGGTGCAGGCACCTGAGCCGCGAGCGCTGAGTGCGGGATGTCAGCAGCCTGCTGGCGGTGCCGCTACCGACAAGAAACCTTGTCGCAACTAGTCGCAGCTCACTTAAGTTGTTGAGCGGACTCGAAACAAAGTAAGGGCGCAACTAGCTACGAGTTGGTTCCTCCGCGCACAGGTTTTCCATACAAAGTGCGGTCATTCAAGGGAGATAACTTAAAAATTTAAAAAATCTGATTGCTCAAACTTTGGCAACTTAGCTTTTCTGTTGTTTGCTTCCCGGTAAGGCAAAACTTTCTTGAACGACGCTTGGTCCATACCATTATCTTCTCCTTTCCCCCCGGCAAACTTGTGGGCGAGGGAACCTTCCTTTCCTTGAGAAAAAAGAAAGAGGAGAAAATAAAGATATGGAGCCTTACGGCTCGTTATTGCTTACCGGGGAGTAGGTGCTGCACAAAGTGTCAGATCACATATGCAAAAAATAGAAAGCATGAAATTGACAAGATTTGCGGAGCATATGAGCTTTACTTATGCACGGGGTCTGCGCCCGGCTTTGTACGAAGGATTACATGCAACAGCGGCAAGACTTGTAGAAAAGGTGGTTGCCGGAACAGGTTCCGGCAACCGCGCCTTACGGGTAAAACTTACGAAGATGCTCAATGTTCCAGGAATTGCTCACCGGAATGCTATCTTCGGTCTCAAGGCGGACAGCGCCAGGCCTAGTGACTCGTTTCACCCGGTAAGGGCCTTCCCACTTCGGCGTCAACTTGTTGGAATTCTTGGCGGACTGAACACGCCGAAGAACAAGGTCGCCTTCCTCGAGACTTCTGGCGTTAACTTTGCGGCTATGGTAGCGGCGCAAAGCTTGCTGGTAGCGAGCAGCTCGTACAGCAGCCTGAAGACGGTCTTCCTCAAGGAGTAGCGCGTCATCTTGTCGCAGCTGCTCTTGCTCAAGCTCATCATAAGCGAGCACTCGAGGTGACCCGTATACGAGTTCCGTGGGGAGAACTGCCTCTGCTCCATAGACTAGAGCGAAAGGTGTCTGGCTAGTGGCTCGATTTGGCGTCATCCTGATCGACGAAAGAACCACCGGTAGCTCCTCGATCCAGTTTCTTCCGCACTCGTGCAGCCTGTCGAAAGTCCTGGTCTAGGGCCCACGCAGCACTTCAGCATTTGCCCTCTCCGCTTGACCGTTGCTTCTCTGTTGAGCAACAGAAGCGAAGCAGACCTTGGCGCCAAGATCTTGGACATACTGCATGAAGGTGCGGCTCGTGAACTGCGTGCCGTTGTCGGTGATTTTCCTGTTAGGGATCCCAAAGCGGCAAACAATCGACCTGAAGAACTTGACTGCTGACTATGCTGTCACCTTCCTCACTGGTTCCACTTCCGGCCACTTTGTAAACTTGTCGATTGCAACGTACAATTACTCAAAGCTCCCGATTGCTCGGGGAAAGGGGCCGAGGATGTCGAGCCCCCAGACCAAAAATGCCCAGGATAAAGGGATCGTCTGGAGAGCTTGAGCTGGTTGGTGTATCTGCTTGGAATGGAACTGGCACGCTTCACACTTGGTTACTTGTGCAGTTGCATCCTGGAGGGCTGTCGGCCAAAAGAAACCTTGCCGGAATGCTTTGCCGGCAAGTGCTCTTGCACCAATGTGGTGACCACATATGCCTCCATGTATCTCTGCCAACAGCTTTTGTCCGTCTTCCCGGTGAATACACTTCAATTTCACACCGTTGAGTCTTCTTCTATACAGTGTGCTGTCGACAAAGTGGTACATACTTGACTGCCGGGCTACTCTTTCCGCTTCTTCTTGCTCTTCGGGAAGTTCTCCTGTCTGAAGGAAACGGACAATCTGCTGTGTCCATGCTGGAGCTTGTGGCTCAACAACAAGGACTAAAGGCAAATCTGCTGCTGCGTGAACATCCGCTTCTACGGCGAGAACCTGCGGCTCTGCCGGAGCTTGACGTTCCCCGGCAAGCTTGCCGGAGCAAAACTTGTCGGGAGCTTCTGCTTCAACGGAACAAACCCCAGGGCTTGCCGGAGCAGACTGCTCCTCAGAGCTGCTGTGTCCATGCTGGAGCTTGTGGCTCGACAACAAGGACTAAAGGCAAATATGCTGCTGCGGGAACATCCGCTTCTACGGCGAGAACCTGCGGCTCTGCCGGAGCTTGACGTTCCCCGGCAAGCTTGCCGGAGCAAAACTTGTCGGGAGCTTTTGCTTCAACGGAACAAACCCTAGGGCTTGCCGGAGCAGACTGCTCCTCAGAGCTGCTGTGTCCATGCTGGAGCTTGTGGCTCGACAACAAGGACTAAAGGCAAATCTGCTACTGCGGGAGCATCCGCTTCTACGGCGAGAACCTGCGGCTCTGCCGGAGCTTGACGTTCCCCGGCAAGCTTGCCGGAGCAAAACTTGTCGGGAGCTTCTGCTTCAACGGAACAAACCCTAGGGCTTGCCGGAGCAGACTGCTCCTCAGCGCTCTTGGCGTTGATCTTGGGGACCTTCTTGGCGGCGGCTTCGGGAAGCTCTGCCGGAAAATAGTCACCAGAAATCAACTTCCTCTTCTTGCTCTGTCCAGTTGATGGCGTTACAGACGGTTGAGTCAGCTTGAGCACAAAGATCCCTGGTTCCACAGGTAACTTAAGTGCGGCGCACTTTGATAGGCCACCGGCTGCCGTTGAGTGTCGCCGTTGGCGAAGCCGATGAGACTCTGAATGGTGGCCCTCCAGTCGTCGATCTTGTCTGCCGTTGGAGGGTAGTCCAGGAGCAGTTGAGCTCGCGCCAAAACTTCTGCTGTAGTGGCGGGTGGCGGTGGCGAACGGTGCGAGGAGCGGGATATGCTCGGACTTCTAACTATGTTAGAAGGAGCAGTATCCCGTCCAGGCGACCGTGCCTCGCTCGTGCCAGCATGTTGGCGTGCATGCTGGTCTTGAGCACTCCGAGATCCACCAGCTCGATCTTGGTCCAGCAAACGCATGGTACCGTGAGTACCATGACGCTGCCGGTCCCGCGCCTCCTGAGATGGGCGCGGTGCATGCACGGACGCCGAGGTCTTGGAGTGCGCCCGGTCGTTGTGGGAGCTGGCTATGCCGCCGATGGGCAGCGCAGCCTTGTCCTTGGACCTGGCAGCACCGTGAGCTCCCTCGTCGACGCCCGTTCTTCCGCCGGCGTCCGCCCCATCAGCCGTTTGCTCCGGCGGTGGTGGGTTCGGCGCGGACGGAGCAGCCGCCTCCGAAGCCTTCTTCTTCGGCGGCATGTCGATGAAGATGATGAAGATCTAGCTCGTGTGAATGCCGGATCTGGTTCACACAACCTCGACGCCCCTACCTGGCGCGCCAAAGATGCCGGGGGGCTGATCCACGAGCACCTATGGGACCGGCGGACTGAGTCCCTTTCGGTTCGGCGGGGGCGAGGGTCGCACGAAGAGCGGATCGAGGCGAAGCACACGAGCAGTTTACCCAGGTTCGGGCTGCACGGATGCGTAAAACCCTACTCCTGCTTTGCGGTTTGTATTGAGTTCTTGCTCGGGAGCGCGGAGTGCTACAGTACACCCCAGCAGCTAACGAGACCGAGCGTGAGTGTTCTCCTCTTCTGAACCCGAACCCCCTCTACGTTGCGCATGGGCCTCCTTTTATATGCTCAAGGGGTCACCGACAGGTGGCAACGTAGACAAGGGTAAAAATGGAAAGGTGTTGCGGTAGGTACAGCTACCTGCTACAGTGTATCATACCTAACCCTGACGGCAGGGGACAAGGGCATTAAATGCCCGTCTGCGTCGCCTAAATAGTGCGAAAGGGACCGTCAGGGACGCCACCGCTCGCCACGATGGCAATCTTGTCAGCGCCGCTTGCCACTGCGCACCGCTGGCTGCACAGCCTCCCGCCACGTACGCCTGGAAGGGTCCCAGAGCGACACGTTGGTGGATGTGCTGGAGCGCGGACACAGAGTGGTGGCTTGCCGCGGCAAGCGCCTCTCCGCGGTCGTTGTCTTGTCGCGTCCGGGAGCTTGTCGCTCACCGGGCCTTGCCGGGACGCGTGGCGCGTCGCGGCAAGCTCCTTGAGATGCCTTGGTTGGCCTTCCCGGCAAGCTCCTCTTGCCGGGGTCTTGAGATGCCTTGGTTGGCCTTCCCGGCAAGCTCCTCTTGCCGGGGTCTTGAGATGCCTTTGTTGGCCTTCCTGGCAAGCTCCTCTTGCCGGGGTCTTGTCTCCTTGGCTTGGATACTTTGTCCTTGAATGGCTCCAAAGGAACCACGGAGGACCTTGGCGGTCACCCGGCAAGCCTTGCCGCGGGATGCTGCGACTGCCCGTGCACAAGTTCGGGATACTAGGGTACCCCTACTCTAGTACACCGACACCTGGGGAGTACGTATTTCTTACTGACATTACATTCATGTTCACACACTCATTTCAGTTGTCGGTGTCCATACTTTTTCATTATATTATCCATGTTAGTTTACTTCTTTTTTCTCGCTTTCTTCTTGTGTGTTTGAAAAGCCCTTAAGAACAAAAAAAAGATGTAGTTTAGTTTAACTTGCATGCTTAGTTGTAGTATTAAAAGAAAACCCAAAAGATTTCTCGTTCTTCTTTTGCTTGTTGGGAGCTTTCCCGTGTAAATAGTTTTTCTCGTTCTGTTTTTACTTTCTTCAGAAAAACAAAAACTCCAAAAACATTTTAGTGTGTTCCTTTGAATTTCTTTTCTTTTCTTTGGGAGTCGAGAGGAGAAGATCACGATGAAAATGTTGAGTGGCTCTCATTTGCACTATTGTTGAGCTAACAAAGAGCCCATATTACCTTGTCTTCTCCTTTGAATAAATGTTTGCAGATTCCAGCTTAGTCTAATGCACGTGCATTATTATTATTATTATCCACACCGTTCGGTCGTGCAAGTGAAAGGCAATAATGACGATATATGATGAAATGATTGAGATGAGGAAAAGCTGGTATGAACTCGACCTATCTTGTTTTTGTAAATATGATTAGTTCATCGTTCCTGATTTAGCCTATTATGAATGGAACATGTTTGCAATGACAATTAGAGATTATAGATACTCATGCCATGCTTAATCAGCTAGGAGTTTATAATGGTTTACCTTGCATGCCAACATGCTTTTAATGGTTGTGATGTGGTATGATAGGATGGTATCCTCCTTTGAATGATTCAAGTGGCTTGACTTGGCACATGTTCACGCATGTAGTTGAAACAACATCAACATAGCCTCTACGATATTTATGTTCATGGTGATTTATATCCTACTCATGCTTGTACTCAATGTTGATTAATCTCAATGCATGTTTATGACTGTTGTCGCTCTCTAGTTAGTCACTTCTCAGTCTTTTTCTAGCCTTCACTTGTACTAAGCGGGAATACTGCTTGTGCATCCACTTCCATAAACCCAAAGTTGTTCCATATGATTCCACCATACAAACCTATATGCGGTATTTACCTGCCGTTCCAAGTAAATTTGCATGTGCCAAACTCTAAACCTTCAAATGATAATCTGTTTTGTATGCTCGAATTGCTCATGTACCAACTAGGGCTGTCAATATCTTCCATGCTAGGTGGGTTATTCTCACGATGAGTGGACTCCGCTCATCATTCATGAGAAAATGGCTGGTAACCGGGATGCCTAGTCCCATGCTCAAATCAAATCAAAATAATTGCAAACAAAACTCCCCCAGGACTGTTCTTAGTTGGACGGTACCCGTTGTTTCGGACCAGCCGTGGAATATGCTTGTTGGTGGTGGGGGAGTATAAACTTTACCATTCTGTTTGGGAACCACCTATAATGTATCTAGTATGGAAGATACCAAGATCTCTTGGTTGTTATGTTGACAATGAAAGCATGCCGCTCAAAATATTATTTATCTCTACTTTAAAAACTCGAGCTCTGGCACCTCTGAAAAGCCCTGCTTCCCTCTGCGAAGGGCCTATCTATTTACTTTTATTTCTGAGTCATCATCTTCTTATAAAAAGCACCAGTTAGAGAGCACCACTATCATTTGTATGCATCGTTATTAATTTATATTGAGTATGACTGTGATTGGATCTCTTTTACCATGAATTACAATGTCTAGCCAGTCCTTGATCTTCAGGGGTGCTCTGCACTTATGTTTTGTGGTCACAAAAAGGGCTAGAGAGATACCATCTTGTTATATCATATCATGATTGTTTTGAAAAAGTGCTATCATCCAAGATTTATTATTATTGCTCGCTAGTTGATTATGCCATTGATATGAGTAAATGTGAGACCTAAATGTTATTGTGAATATGGTTAGTTCATGATCTTTGATGAAAACTTGAGTGCTGGCTTTACATATTTGCAACAACAAGATCAAACAGAGTTTGTAAAAGGTTTTCTTTATCACTTTCAGTTTGTCAACTGAATTTCTTGAGGACAAGCATTGGGTTAAGCTTGGGGAAGTTGATACGTCTCCATCGTATCTAGTTTTCCAAACTCTTTTACCCTTGTTTTGGACTCTAATTTGTATGATTTGAATGGAACTAACCCGAACTGATATTGTTTTCAGTAGAATCCATGGTGCTATTTTTGTGTAGAAATAAAAGTTCTCGGAATGACCTGAAACTTCATGGAGATCAGTTTTGGAATAAATAAAAAATATTGGCAAAAGAATCAACTGAAGGGGGCCCACACCCTATTCACAAGGGTGGGGGCACGCCCTCTGTCCTTGTGGGCCCCCTGGACCTCCACCAACCTCAACTCCAACTCCATATATTCACGTTCAGGGAGAAAAAATCAGAGAGAAGGATTCATTGCATTTTACGATATGGAGCTGCTACCACATCCTGTTCTTCCTTGGGAGGGCAGATCTGGAGTCTGTTTTGGGCTCCAGAGAGGGGAAATCGTCGCCATCGTCATCATCAACCATCCTCCATCACCAATTTCATGATGCTCACCGTCGTGCGTGAGTAATCCCATCATAGGCTTGCTGGACGGTGATGGGTTGGATGAGATTTACCATGTAATTGAGTTAGTTTTGTTAGGGTTTGATCCCTAGTATCCACTATGTTCTAAGATTGATGTTGCTATGACTTTGCTATGCCTAATGCTTGTCACTAGGGCCCGAGTGCCATGATTTCAGATCTGAACCTATTATGTTTTCATGAATATATTTGTGTTCTTGATCCTATCTTGCAAGTTATAGTCACATACTACGTGTTATGATCTGACAACCCCGAAGTGACAATAGTCGGGACACTTCCCGGTGATGACCGTAGTTTGAGGAGTTCATGTATTCACTAAGTGCTAATGCTTTGGTCCGGCACTCTATTGAAAGGAGGCCTTACTATACCTTAGTTTCCAATAGGACCCCGCTGCCATGGGAGGGTAGGACAAAAGATGTCATGCAAGTTCTTTTCCATAAGCACGTATGATTATATATGGAATACATGCCTACATTATATTGATGAATTGGAGCTAGTTCCGTGTCACCCTAGGTTATAAGTGTTGCATGATGAATGCCATCCGACATAATTATCTATCACTGATCCATTGTCTACGAGCTTTTCACATATTGATCTTTGCTACCTTACTTTGCCGTTGTCACTGTTACGATTGCTACCAAACTGCTGCTGTTACTTTTGCCACCGTTACCGTTACTTCCATACTACTTTGCTACTAAATATTTTGCTGCAGATATTAAGTCTTTCAAGCGTGGCTGAATTTACAATTCAGCTGCTAATACTTGAGAATATTCGTTGGCTCCCCTTGCGTCGAATCAATAAATTTGGGTTGAATACTCTCCCCTCGAAAACTGTTGCGATGCCCTACCCTTAAAAAGGTTGTTTCCTCCGTTCTGGGGTACGCCAGATCCTTCCCGATGAACAGGACCCCGTTTCGACCGTACGCGGTTGAACAGAAGGCCATTTTGCACCATTCTGCAGTACGCCAGACCCTGTCCCGGCTGTTCCATCCAAGCCGGTTGGCTCCCGATGAACATGACACGTTTTGACCCAGTGGCTTGGCTCCCGATGAACAGGACACATTCCGACTCAGTGGCTTCGCTCCTGATGAACATGACGCTGTTTCCTCCATTCCGACCCAGCCGGTTAGCTGCCGATGAATAGGACAACATCTCCATTGCCTCTCCATGTACACGAGTGAAAGATCATGGATGTCACCTAGAGGGGGGGTGAATAGGCGCTTTAAACTAACTACGGTTTAGGCTTGAACAAATGCGGAATAAACCTAGCGATTAATTTGTCAAGCACAAAACCTACAATAAATAGGCTCACCTATGTGCACCAACAACTTATGCTAAGCAAGATAAACTACTAGGTGATAGCAAGATATATGACAAGAAACAATATGGCTATCACAAAGTAAAGTGCATAAGTAAAGGGCTCGGGTAAGAGATAATCGAGGCATGCGGAGACGATGATGTATCCCGAAGTTCACACCCTTGCGGATGCTAATATCCTTTTGGAGCACTATGGAGGCACAATGCTCCCCAAGAAGTCACTAGGGCCACCATAATCTCCTCACACCCTTGCATAATGCAAGTTGCCGTGATTCCACTAAGGGACCCTTGAGGGCAGACACCGAACCTGTACAAATGCCAACCCTTGGGGGCGGTCACCGAACCCGTACACTTTGGCAACCCTTGGGGCGGTCACCGGAACCCATCAAATTGCTCGGGGCAATCTCCACAACCTAATTGGAGACCCCGACGCTTGCCCAGAGCTTTACACCACAATGACTGAGCTCCGACCACCACCAACCGTCTAGGGAGCCCAAGCACCAAAGAGGAACAAGCTCAAGGGTACCAAGCACCCAAGAGTAATAAGCTTCTCGACTTGTAACTTCCACGCATCACCGTGGAGAACTCAAACCGATGCACAAATGCAATGGCAAGGGCACACGGAGTGCCCAAGTCCTTCCCTCTCAAATCCCACCAAAGAAACTAATGCTAGGGAGGAAAGTGAGAGGAAGAGCAAGAAGGAGAACACCAAGAACTCCAAGATCTAGATCCAAGGGGTTCCCCTCACATAGAGGAGAAAGTGATTGGTGGAAATGTGGATCTAGATCTCCTCTCTCTTTTCCCTCAAAAACTAGCAAGAATCCATGGAGGAATTGAGAGTGAGCAAGCTCGAAGAAGGTCAACAATGGGGGAAGAACACGACCTCAAAGGATAAGGTTCATTGGGGAAGAAGACCCCCTTTTATAGGTGGGAAAAAAACCAACCATTATTCTCACAGCCCGCACAGAGTGGTACTACTGCTAGGGGGTGGAAGCCCTTTGAAAAACAACAAAAAGGAGGAAAAAGGCCGGTAGAACCGCCGGAGCGGTACTACCGCTCATCCTCACAGTACTACCGCTAGGGGTAGCGATACTACCGCTAAGGGTAGCGATACTACTGCTTGCGAGCGGTACTAAAAAATGCATCCGTGCCGACCACCACTGGACTTATGATGACTTTTTGGTCCAGAGCAGAAGTAGCCACGGAAGTAGCCCCGGTAGTACCGTTCCCAAGAGCGGTAGTAAAAAATTACATCCCCTCCAAGCGGTAGTACCGCTGCAGCCTTTTTAAGGACACCAAAACTGACACAACTTCTGCAAATGGACTCCGAATTCAATGAAATCAAGTTTGTTGGAAAGATAAAGACAAGGGCTAACACAATCTTGATAAAAATAACAACAATAAGGAAATTAGAAAAGGCCCAAGAGAAAATGGTGAGAACCCTTCCTTGTATAAGACTGGTAAAACCTCCAACACCGAAAACGCAATAGAAGAAGCATGAGAACTCCATTTTTGATGAACTCGAGCTTTTCATCAAGATGACCATAAGCTATAAGACTCACAAAGAGAACCAAACAAGAACCAAGAAATATGATGCAAGGATGCAATGATTTGAGCTCTCTGCGAACGATACGATGAAGCTACTCTTCAAGAGTCCCCCTTGATAGTACGACAATCGATCCTATAACCCGGTCTCCCAACTACCACCGTGAGACCGATAAAATAGAAAACCTATCAAGGGCAAACCTTTGCCTTGCACAAATTCCACTTGAGCTAGATGTAGATGATCTTGACTTCCTCAATTTGGACCACCTTTCTTGATTGCGTTGGCTTGGTGAAGACTAGTAGATTGCTCCCCCATACTCCACTATGGGTGAGCCACTCTTCGGCACATCTTCACAAGTCCATTGTCACCACAATGGACGGCAAGCTTCAATCACTTGATCTCTTTGTGATGCATCACTTGAACTTGCACACGGTAACCTAACTCCACAAAGAACTCTCACGAAGACCATGGATTAGTACACAAAGTGTAATTGACAATGCTTACCATACCATGGGATCACTTGATCCCTCTCGGTACATGTTCTACGCTTTGTGTGTCGATCAAATTGATTCACTCTTTGACTTAGTCTTGATCAACCTCTCACAAGACCAATCTTTAGGTAATTCCTTGAATAGCACCTTGGTCGACACAAACTCTCCTTGAAACCAACACATGTACTCCAAGAAAAGCCTATGGGCAAAACCTTCAAATATAAATCAAGGCTACCATTAGTTCATAGAGATTGTCATCAATTACCAAAACCAAACATGGGGGCACCGCATGTTCTTTCAATCGCCCCCATTTTGGTAATTGGTGATAATCACTTTCAAGAGAGTTTATACAAGGAATTATGCATCACCATGCAATGCAACAACCAATAATGCATGCATATGAGGTGCAAGCGCTTAGGGACACAACCAAAGCAAGAAAAGATGACTCTATAAACTTCTCCACAAAACTCTCTGAAACTTCTCCCCCATTGGCATCGATTGCCAAAATGGGAGAAAAGCTTAGAAGGCCAATATAAATTGTGTTGCTCCATAAATTGTGTATTTCTCCACAAGAGAGTGGAATGCAATACACATATCCAACGGTAAATACTTGGAGGAAGACAAACTATATTGGGGCCCAAAGATTGCAAAAGAATGATATGCCACAAAGACATAACAAAGAGAGAGACAAGCAATCAAGCAATCAAAAGATACCAATTGAAGCAAGCTATCAAAAGATACCAATTGAACCAACTAGACCAAAGATCCTACGAGCCACATGAATACAAGATATTATGATATGAGCAAAGGAGTGTTCTAGAGAAACTAGAGAAGCTCCCCATGATTTGTGAATAATTTAGTTTTGTAATTGGATACAACGAGCAAAAAATAGGATCGTCACTGCCCCAAGATCAATAGAATCTCACGACAAGTGCAAGAGAGCAACAGAGTGTTCTAAAGACACTAGTGAAGCTCCCCATGATTTGTGCACTCCTTAGAATATTTGCATTAGGATACCAAGTGCACAAAAATAGGATCATCACTCCTCAAAAATCAATAGAAACTCACAACAAGTGCAAGTGGACATGTACGAAACAAAGCCTAGCACTTGCAACAAACAAATGGTTGAGCAACATATAAAAGAGGCAACTTAAGAGTATGCTCAACCAAAATGATGTGTGTGTGTGTGTGTCATGGCAAAGCACTTGAGAAGACTAATGTAAGGGTGAGCATTAAGCATCAACATAGTCTTGAATAGTGGAGATACAAGGTGCATGACATGTCCTTCACACACACACACCAATAAAATGGGTTCACAAGCACACTAAATATGCACAATGAATAACCAACACTTGTGACAACCCATGGTGAAGAAAGAAAATGATAGCTTTGTCAAGAGGAGGAATACCAATCGAAATGGCAAAAGCCTCATCAAGACAAGCAAGATAATAAAAATATCTTCACCACAACAAAGTGCATCTGATGCAACGATATAAGATCCGCACTCAAGATAAATCCTTTCACATAACCACCAAGGAAAGGTGGATGTGAAAGAATAAGGATATCAACTACAGATGTAACTTCTCTCAAGTGTATAAGATTCTAGGTAGATGAAAATCATGATGATATCAATCCACAAAGAAGGATATACAGACGAAATAGTTACAAAAAGGAAAGAACAAGGTATCCACAAGGAAGTCATAAATATACTAATAAGAAATTTGCTTGAGAGCATAGCTCATGGATAGATATGGTCTTATTGTATATAAATGAATTCCAACCACACGAACATTAAAGACATCACAACTAGCAATAAGAGATCATTGTTGGGATACTTTGAGAAAGGAAGCAAGTATCACAAGAAAAAATGAATAACATGCCATGATACAACCTACACAAGGTTGATGCAAGAAAATTGTGCATGAAGTATATGAAGATACTTGTTACCGAGTTAACATTGGAAGGATGTAGTAGATACCAATTGAAGGTAGATAGTAGTTGATTGATCATCCTAGCTTGACTCCAATAAGCACATGGTGACAATACCTTCCTTGTGAGTGAGCCGAGCATCCAATGCATCTCCAATTGTTCCTAGAACAACAACACAAAAAAATGGTACCCAAACTCATTGTGACCAAAGAGTTAGAGAACCAACAATATACAGGACAAACTCCACATAAATATGTGCATATAGATATGAAAAAGAATTTCATGAACATCTCATCCAATTTGAGACTTGGTGGAGTTTCCCCTATATATTGGGTCAAAGAAAGAAAGCATGCCAAAGAAACTACATGAAGTTAATATGCATGCTCAAGACTTTAAAGAACCGATACCAATTGACAAAGAAATACCAAGTGAAGAAAAGATACCAAATGAATAAATCAACACTTGCAGGATATCCGTTGGAGAACATAGTATTTCAAAAAATTTACCTACGATCATGCAAGATCTATCTAGGAGAAGCATAGCAACCAGCGGGGAGAGTGTGTCCACGTACCCTCGTAGACCAAAAGCAGAAGCGTTTAGTAACGCGTTGATGTAGTCGAACGTCTTCACGATCCAACCGATCCAATTACCAAACTCATGGCACCTCCGTGATCTGCACACGTTCAGCTCGGTGATGTCCCTCGAACTCTTGACCCAGTTGAGGCTGAGGGAGAGTTTCGTCAACATGACGGCGTGGTGATGGTGATGATGAAGTTACCGGCGCAGGGCTTCGCCTACGCACTATGACAATATGGCCGAGGTGTAAAACTGTGGAGGGGGCACCGCACATGGCTAAGAGATAGTCTGTTGTGCCTTTGGGGTGCCACCTGCCCCCATATATAAAGGAGGGGAGGAGGAGGCTGGCCAACAAGGGGAGCGCCAGGGAGAGGGGAGTCCTACTAGGACTCCAGTCCTAGTAGGATTCGACCCCACCCTTTTTTTCCTTCTACCAAATGGGGAAAAGGGGAAGGAGAGGGAGTAGGAGATGGAAAGGGGGGTGGCGCCCCCTTCCCAAGTCCAATTCGGCCTCCTCCCTTGTGGGGGGCGCACCAGCCCCTTGTGGGCTGGTTAGCCTCCCTCCTATAGCCCATAAGGCCCATATCTTTCCCCGGGGGGTTCCGGTAACCTCCCGGTACTCCGAAAAAATGCCCGAACCACTCGGAACCATTCCGATGTCCAAACGCAACCTTCCAATATATGAATCTTTACCTCTCGACCAATTCGAGACTCCTCATCATGTCCGTTATCTCATCCGGGACTCCGAACAACCTTCGGTCATCAAATCACATAAACTCATAATACAAATCGTCATCAAACGTTAAGCGTGCAGACCCTACGGGTTCGAGAACTATGTAGACATGACCGAGACACATCTTCGGTCAATAAACAATAGCGGAAACTGTATGCTCATATTGGCTCTTACATATTCTATGAAGATCTTCATCGGTCAAATCGCATAACAACATACGTTATTCCCTTTGTCATCGGTATGTTACTTGCCTAAGATTCGATCGTCGGTATCATCATACCTAGTTAAATCTCATTACTAGAAAGTCTCTTTACTCATTCCGTAATGCATCATCCCACAACTAACTCATTAGTCACATTGCTTGTAAGGCTTATAGTGACGTGCATTACCGAGAGGGCCCAAAGATACCTCTCTGACAATCGGAGTGACAAATCCTAATCTTGATGTATGACAACTCAACAAACACCATCGGAGACACCTGTAGAGCATCTTTATGATCACCCAGTTACGTTCTGACGTTTGATAGCACACTAAGTGTTCCTCCGGTATTCGGGAGTTGCATAATCTCATAGTCATAGGAACATGTATAAGTCATGAAGAAAGCAATATCAATAAACTAAACGATCATTATGCTAAGCTAATGGATGGGTCTTGTCCATTGCATCATTCTCTAATGATGTGTTCCCGTTCATCAAATGACAACACATGTCTATGGCTAGGAAACTTAACCATCTTTGATTAATGAGCTAGTCAAGTAGATGCATACTAGGGACACTCTGTTTGTCTATGTATTCACACATGTACTAAGTTTCCGGTTAATAAAATTCTAGCATGATTAGTAAACATTTATCATGATATAAGGAAATATAGATAACAACTTTATTATTGCCTCTATGGCATATTTCCTTCAGTCTCCCACTTGCACTAGAGTCAATAATCTAGTTTACATCGTCATGTGATTTCATACCAATAGTTCACATCTTTATGTGATTAGTTCACATCTCCATGTGACTAATACCCAAAGGGTTTACTAGAGTCAATAATCTAGTTCACATCGCTATGTGATTAACACCCAAAGAGTGAACATGTTTTGCTTGTGAGAGAAGTTTAGTCAACGGGTCTGCCAGATTCAGAGCCGTATGTATTTTGGAAATTTTCTATGTCTACAATGCTCTGCATGGAGCTACTCTAGCTAATCGCTCCCACTTTCAATATGTATATAGATTGAAACTTAGAGTCATCCAGATTAGTGTCAAATCTTGCATCGACATAACCTTTTACGATGAACTTTTTGTCACTTCCATAACCGAGAAACATGTCCTTATTCCACTAAGGATAATTTTGACTGCTGTCCAGTGATCCACTCCTGGATCACTATTGTACCCTCTTACCAAACTCATGGTGAGGTACACAATAGGTTTGGTACACAGCATAGCATACTTTATAGAACCTATGACTGAGGCATAGGGAATGACTTTTCATTCTCTTTCTATTTTCTGCCGTGGTCGGGTTTTGAGTCTTTACTCAACTTCACACCTTGCAACACAGACAAGAACTCCTTCTTTGACTGTTCTATTTTGAACTACTTCAAAAACTTGTCAAGGCATGTACTCATTTGAAAAAAAAATTATCAAGCGTCTTGATCTATCTCTATAGATCTTGATGCTTAATCTGTAAGCAGCTTCACCGAGGTCTTTCTTTGAAAAGATCCTTTCAAACACTCCTTTATGCTTTCCAGAAAATTCTACATTATCTCCGATCAATAATATGTCATTCACATATATTTATCAGAAATGTTGTAGTGCTCCACTCACTTTATTGTAAATACAGGCTTGACCGCAAGTCTGTAAAAAACCATATGCTTTGATCACACTATCAAAGAGTATATTCCAACTCCGAGATGCTTGCACCAGTCCATAAGTGGATCGCTGGAGCTTGCACACTTTGTTAGCACCTTTTGGATTGACAAAACCTTCTGGTTGTATCATATACAACTCTTCTTTAAGATATCCATTAAAGAATGCAACTTTGACATCCATTTGCCAATTTTCATAATCATAAAATGCGGCAATTGCTAACATGATTAGGACGGACTTAATCATCGCTACGGGTGAGAAGGTCTCATCGTAGTCAACTCCTTGAACTTGTCGAAAAACTTTTTGCAACAAGTCGAGCTTTGTAAACAGCAACATTACCGTCAGAGTCAGTCTTCTTCTTGAAGATCCATTTATTCTCTATGGCTTACCGGTCATCGGGCAAGTCAACCAAAGTCCACACTTTGTTCTCATATATGGATCCCATCTCAGATTTCATGGCCTCAAGCCATTTCGCAGAATCTGGGCTCATCATCGCTTCCTCATAGTTCGTAGGTTCGGCATGGTCCAGTAACATGACTTCCAGAAAAGGATTACCATACCACTCAGGTGCGGATCTTACTCTGGTTGACCTACGAGGTTTGGTAGTAACTTGATCAGAGGTTTCATGATCATCATCATTAGCTTCCTCACTAATTGGTGTAGCAATCACTGGAACTGATTTCTGTGATGAACTAGTTTCCAATAAGGGAGCAGGTACACTTACCTCATCAAGTTCTACTTTCCTCCCACTCACTTCTTTCGAGAGAAACTCCTTCTCTAGAAAGGATCCGTTCTTAGCAACGAATATCTTGCCTTAGGATCTGTGATAGAAGGTGTGCCCAACAGTCTCCTTTGGGTATCCTATGAAGACACATTTCTTCGATTTGGGTTTGAGCTTATCAGGCTGAAACTTTTTCACATAAGCATCGCAACCCCAAACTTTAAGAAACGACAGCTTAGGTTTCTAGCTAAACCACATTTCATATGGTGTCATCTCAACAGATTTTTAGACGGTGCCCTATTTAACGTGAATGGAGCTGTCTCTAATGCATAACCCCAAAATGATAGTGGTAAATTGGTAAGAGACATCATAGATTGCACCATATCTAATAAATTATGGTTACGATGTTCGGACACACCATTACGCTATGGTGTTCCAGGTGGCGTGAGTTGCGAAACTATTCCACATTGTTTCAAATGAAGACTAAATTCATAACTCAAATATTCATCTCCACGATCAGATCGTAGAAACTTTATTTTCTTGGTACGATGATTTTCCACTTCACTCTGAAACTCTTTGAACTTTTCAAAGGTTTCGGACTTATGTTTCATCAAGTACATATACCTATATCTGCTCAAATCATCTGTGAAGGTTAGAAAATAACGATACCCGCCGCGAGCCTCAACACTCATCGGACCGCATACATCAGTATGTATTATTTACAATAAGTCAGTTGCTCGCTCCATTGTTCCAGAGAACGGAGTCTTAGTCATCTTGCCCATGAGGCATGGTTCACAAGCATTAAGTGATTCATAATCAAGTGATTCCAAAAGTCCATCGACATGGAGTTTCTTCATGCGCTTTACACCAATATGACCTAAACGGCAGTGCCACATATAAGTTGCATTATCATCATTAACTTTGCATCTTTTGGCTTCAATATTATGAATATGTGTATCACTACGATCGAGATTCAATAAACCATTTATATTGAGTGTATGACCATTGAAGGTTTTATTCATGTAAATAGAACAATAATTATTCTTTGACTTAAATGAATAACCGTATTGCAATAAACATGATCCAATCATATTGATGCTCAACGCAAGCACCGAATAACATTTATTTTAGGTTCAACACTAATCCCGAAGGTAAAGGGAGTGTGCGATGGTGATCTTATCAAGCTTGGAATCACTTCCAACTCACATCATCACCTCGCCCTTAACTAGTCTGTGTTTATTTTGCAACTCCCATTTCGAGTTACTACTCTTAGCAACTGAACCAGTATCAAATACTGAGGGGTTGCTATAAACACTAGTAAAGTACACATCAATAACATGTATATAAAATATACCTTTGTTCACTTTGCCATCATTCTTATCCGCCAAGTATCTAGGGCAGTTCCACTTCCAGTGACCATTTCCTTTGCAGTAGAAGCACTCAGTTTCAGGCTTGGGTCTAGCTTTGGGCTTCTTCATGGGAGTGGCAACTTACTCGCCATTCTTCTTGAAGTTTCCTTTCTTTCCCTTGCCCTTTTACTTGAAACTAGTGGTCTTTTCAACCATCAACACTTGATGTTTTTCCCGATTTCTACCTTCACTGATTTCAGCATCGCGAAGAGCTCGGGAATTGTCTTTTTCATCCCTTGCATATTATAGTTCATCACGAAGTTCTAGTAACTTGGTGATAGTGACTAGAGAACTTTGTAAATCACTATCTTATCTGGAAGATTAACTCCCACTTGATTCAAGCGATTGTAGTACTCAGACATTTTGAGCACATGCTCACTGGTTGAGCTATTCTCCTCCATCTTGTAGGCAAAATATTTGTCAGAGGTCTCATACCTCTCGACTCGGGCATGAGTTTGAAATACAAATTTCAGCTCTTGGAACATCTTATATGCTTTGTGTCGTTCAAAATGTTTTTGAAGTCCCGGTTCTAAGCCGTAAAGCATGGTGCACTAAACTATCAAGTAGTCATCATACCAAGCTTTCCAAACGTTCATAACGTCTGCATCTGCACCTGCAATAGGTCCGTCACCTAGCGTTGCATCAATGACATAATAATTCTGTGCAGCAATGGGGATAATCCTCAGATCACGGAGCTAGTCTGCATCATTGCTACTAACGTCTTTCAACTTATTTTTCTCTAGGAACATATAAAAAATAAAATAGGGGAGCTATATGCGAGCTATTGATCTACAACAACATAGGTATGCAAAATACTATTAGGTACTAAGTTCATGATAAATTAAAGTTCAATTAATCATATTACTTAAGAACGCCCACTTAGATAGACATCCCTATAATCATCTAAGTGATCACATGATCCATATCAACTAAACCATGTCCGATCATCACCTTAGATGGAGAAGTTTTCAGTGGTGAACATCACTATGTTGATCATATCTACTATATGATTCACGCTCGACCTTCCGGTCTCAGTGTTCCGAGGCCATATCTGCATATGCTAGGCTTGTCAAGTTTAACCCGAGTCTTCTGCATGTGCAAAACTGGCTTGCACCTGTTGTATGTGAACGTAGAGCTTATCACACCCGATCATCACGTGGTGTCTCGACATGACGAACTGTAGCAACGGTGCATACTCAGGGAGAATACTTGTACCTTGAAATTTAGTGAGAGATCATCTTATAATGCTACCGCCGTACTAAGCAAAATAAGATGCATAAAGGATACACATCACATGCAATCAAATAAGTGATATGATATGGCCATCATCATCTTGTGCCTTTGATCTCCATCTCCAAAGCACCATCATGATCACCATCGTCACCTTGATCTCCATCGAAGCATCATTGTCGTCTCGCCAACTATTGCTTCTACGACTATCGCTACCGCTTAGTGATACAGTAAAGCAATTACATGGCAGTTGCATTTCATACAACAAAGTGACAACCATATGGCTCCTGCCAGTTGCCGATAACTGTTACAAAACATGATCATCTCATACAACAATTTATATATCATCACGTCTTGACCATATCACATCACAACAAGCCATACAAAAACAAGTTAGACGTCCTCTACTTTGTTGTTGCAAGTTCTACGTGGCTGCTACGGGCTTCTAGCAAGTACCTTTTGTCGGCGTTCTGGGAACGGGGGTCCCCAGACCTGCCTGCCTGCGGCCCACGGCATGGCCAAGCAGCAGGCCGTACGACCCATCTTCACCAACAAAGCATCCAAGACCCTCACGAGGGTCCATGCCTCGTGAGGCGGACGACGCAAGACCTCCTCCCGAGCGGCCTAGTCAAGCAGGCTCGCGAGGGGCAGAGATATCAAGGCGAGGCAAACCTCACGAGGCTCTCGTGACATGAGCCATGACGATCGACACCAGGCGGGCGCCAGCGCGCACAACGTCCTTGTTTCCTCTTTGGTGCAAAGGAGGCAAGCGCAGCCGCGGAGTACCGAGGCATCAGGCAAAGGTTTCCATTTCGGTGCAACAAGATCAAGACCATGGACTGCAAGACGGAGGTCATCGTGGAGCCCAAGACGACGTCACCACCAGAGCATTGTGCAGGCGAAGACTACTTTTGTCAGGATGGCTCGTACTAGCTGTCCCCCTTCAAATTTGCCAGCCGTTGTTGGCTCCCTTCCCGCTCGATATTTGGGAAGAGGACCAGGGCCTATATAAATAGGACTAGCCACCACAGTGGATGGGGATCATCTCATCTTAGCTTGAGGGAACCTACACACCACAAGTTCATACGCACAAGAACACCTCAACCTCAGGAGGTTGTTCTTCCCTTGTATTGTTCATCATCAGCCCAAGAGGCAATCCACCACCACCACACTAGATTAGGGTATTACACCACAATGGTGGCCCGAACCAGTATAAACCCCGTGTCTTTCTGTGTTGTGAGTTCATCGAGTTCGTCCGTGAGACCTAGCGAGCTAGAGCGTAGATCAGCAGGAGGGAAATACTTCGCGCGCACCCCAGTGTTCGAACCTTAAGGGTTAGCTGGAGCCCCACATCCGACATTTGGCCCGCCAGGTAGGGGTGCGCTGGAGCTTCTTCTCCGCCAATCAGCTCTCCAACGTTCACCGGCTACGATGTCTGGCAACCCAAGGGCCGGATCCGACCGCTGGGCAGCCTGGCCGGCCCGGACGACGCCGCCTACCCATGAAGATCTCGACCCCGCACCCCAAGCGGCGCGGGCTCCACCAAGCTCCGCCGGGTGTGGACAACGCGGCAGGCATCATCCACCCTCACCCTGCGGCAAGCACGAGCCGCGGCGAGAGCAGCGAGTCACGCCGCAACAACAGCACCGCACTCACGGCGGGAGCAAGCGAACATGCGGGCGGCACTCACAGTTGCAAGGGAGCTGCTGCGATGCAGGTTGATGGAGAGCAGCCGGGACACGCTGCTTGAGCATGTTGCTGAGCTGCTGGACGCAACGGCGTCGGGAGCGCCACCCTTCTGCTATCGACTCCCCCCCAGGCCACTGCAAGGTTGCGCGGCGAGCCTCACCACATTTGCGCGCCATCGACTACACCCGGGGGCTTCGTCAACATCAGCACGGCCGGCGGCGTAGGGGGATCCACCCCCCATGGTCTCGGCCGGATGCCATATTATCATCCCCAGGACGCCATCATGGGCAAAGCAACATGGAGCGTTGGGCACCATGGCGAGGTGTTTGGGGTGACGGCCCCGGAGGCCTACGTGCCCCGCATGATGGACCAAGGGTACGCACTAGAGGACGACATCAGCTCATTCATTGGAGAATATTGGGGAGAAGGGGCGCTAGGAGTCGAAGCCTTCTAAGAGCCAGCTGAGAACCACAACGATCACGCCTGCGACGACAAGTATAGGGTACTGCTAACCTCTCAGGAACAGGCTTATGCTAACCATGGGCTGCAGATGAATTAGGTTGCAGCATCGATCGGCGACCCTGGCACGGTAGCACCCGTTTCAACAAGGGAGACACGCTGGGGGCCGTCGGGAGGGAGCCAGGAGCAAGGCCCCTCTCCAAGCCACGTGAAACCAGGGGACACCCGGAGGTAGGCCCTCTGCTAGGTGGCTTCAATGACCCTTCCCCCGGCAAAGGACCCGTGGTCACCGAGGGAACCGCTGGCATCCTCTTTCCCTCCTTTGTGTCGTCCTGGTCTCCGGTCGGCTCAAAGGAGGTCAAGAGTGGCGCAAGGCAGGCCCCTCGTATGGCGATATGAAGCTAGAGCAACATGGAGCGTTGGGCTCCACGGCGAGGTGTTTGGGGTGACGGCCCCGGAGGCCTACGTGCCCCGCATGATGGACCAAGGGTACGCACTAGAGGACGACATCAGCTCATTCATTGGAGAAGATTGGGGAGAAGGGGCGCTAGGAGTCGAAGCCTTCCAAGAGCCAGCTGAGAACCACAACGATCATGCCGGCGATAGCAACTATAGGGTACTGCTAACCTCTCAGGAACAGGCTTATGCTAACCATGGGCTGCAGATGAATCAAGTTGCAGCATCAATCGACGACCCTGGCACGGCGGCACCCGTTTCAACAAGGGAGACACGCTGGGGGCAATAGGGAGGGATCCAGGAGCAAGGCCCCTCTCCAAGGCACGTGAAACCAGGGGACACCCGGAGGTAGGCCCTCTGCTAGGTGGCTTCAACGACCCTTCCCCCGACAAAGGACCCGTGGTCGCCGAGGGAACCGCTGGCATCCTCTTTCCCTCCTTTGTGTCATCCTGGTCTCCGGTCGGCTCAAAGGAGGTCAAGAGTGGCGCAAGGTAGGCCCCTCGTCTGGCGATATGAAGCAAGGCCGCTACCTGTGAAGAAGGCCCGGTGCCTGTGAAGCTCGCCGCCCGTGACACTCTCACGTAATAATGAGTTGGGGCTGTACACGCCCCAGAGTCTCAGGAGTGCCGGCCTCAGGCCCTGGGGCTCCCTCCACGCCTAGTGGACAACACTTAGCTCCGCGCTGGTGAGAAGACTTGAAGACCCAAAGACTAGATTAGGTGCCAGACGCGGCCTTTTTCTTTGGATCTCTCTTTCTGTGGCTTTGCTTTCTGATTCTGGACTTAAGTTGAAGCTGAATTTTTCTCGATGCGCGCGGGGGGTGCATTTTCTCATTCGAGCCATTTCTCGCTTTCTGGATTTTGTTTGGTTTGGGACTTACGTCCATTGCCTTTCCCTCGCAAAGCTCCTCGCGAGCTGGACCGCGCAAAGCACGCGCTAGCACCGCGCCCGGTGCTCACCCCTTGCGGCCCCCCTCAAACGGGGCGATAAGCTCCGCAGGCTTCTCAGGAACTCGTCGCCTCACGACCCAGCCCTAAGTTGGCACTGACTAAGGTAAACCATGACGGGAGACTCACCCCCAGCTTCATGATATCACAAGGACACATACCCACATCGCATAGGAAAGTAAAAACTGCGATTTGCTTACACGAGGGGCTCCCCCTCTCAAAATGCTCTTACAAGTTTTCCAAGGGCCACGCCCAAGTTTTGCGTGCAAAATAAAACAACAAGAGAATATGGGATCAGCCAGAGACATCGCTCGCTGCATCGTCCATGGACGCGTCACTCGCATCATCGTCATCTCTGTCGGAATCGCCGCCACCGTCGGCGACACCCCCATCACTGTCGTTGACCACGTCACCTTCGTCTGCGGCGACCACCACCCCATCATTCTCCGAGATGAAGGCCCTGACCAACGTGTCGACATGGTCCTCTACCCAATGCGCCAGGTTGCCCCGGACGGCCATGGGTACAGGGGCAATGGAGGCATCGAAGTTGAAGTTGGGGTTGGGGTTCAGAAGGTGGTTGAGGACATGGGAGAAGGTGCGCTGAAGCAGGCCACGACCCCTCTCCTCCACAAGCTGCCGAGCTCTGGCAGACTGAGCCTCCAGGCATGTCACCACCTCAATGAAGAAGGTTAGGTGGCTGGCATAGTCACTTGAGTGAGGGGTCAGGGTGTTCTCGTCGCAGATGTAACCCAGGGCGGTGTTGGCCTTGTTCCGAAGGTCTTGAAGCATAGGAGCGTGCTCGTGCTCTAGCGTCCGGCGTTGAAGCACTTCCTCCCTGTTTTGCCGTGCGACGGCCTCGGCATCATCAACTCGTTTCCGGAGGGAAGACAGCTCGGCGCGGGCGGAGGCCAAGTCCGCCTACGCCGTGACCAGGGCGGCAGCTGTGGCCTCCGCACGCCTCTCAGCCTTGTCCAACCTGGGCCTGAGGGCGATGACCCTTCCCGCACCCTCCTGACCAGCGAGCTTCAGCTTCAAGTCGTACCTGCCCTCCAGATCTGTGTGAATCTCGGCCACCCAGCGATTGATCTCCTCCTCGACTCTGGCCTCGCGGCCCCCAACGACATCTTCAGCTTGAGAGACTTGATGCTCCCTCGTCTCCAGTCGCTCGAGCTCGAGGCTGCGCTCCACGGCTTCTAGGGCTAGCGTCTCCTCGCGCTGCCGTACCTCCTCTTCCTCCGCAGGCATCCCCCTCATCGACGCAAGGGCGGCCCCGCGCGCCTTGACCTGCTGCTCAAGGGACGCACTCCAGGCCTGGAGCTCCTATGCGCGCTCCTTCGCAGCCTCGCGGCGGCGATCGGCCTCGTGAGCTTCTTCCAAAGCTCGCGAGCGAGCCTCATTGGAAATCTTGAGGGATGCCTCAGCCTTCGCGTTCTCGAGGTCACGATGATAAGGAACGAGGTTGATGGCCACTCGCAGCTTGCGCCGCTCCTCCATCAACTGAAGACCTTCAGCCTCAAGACGCGAGTCGACACCAGCAAGCTCTTCACCAAGGCGGTTCATCGCGCCCATCGCCTCCTGGAAGAGCTCGTGGTGAACCACGCTGTGCTCGCGCTCGAGCTCGAATGCTCGGCCCACCTTGACCTCCACCTCGGTGGCTGCGGGTGGAGCATCAAGTGGCGCACCACCTCCCGGTTGGGGGCTGGCACGGCCCCAGGCGCCAGCTGACCCTCGCGAGGGGCCCAAACTGAACAAGGCCCGCTGCTTGAAGAAGACTCTAGGATCGAGGCTAGCCAGCTACCAACCGTGACCAAGGAAGGAGCCATTGGCACGCCTGCTGCGCTTCGAGCAAGGTCGTGAAGAAAGGACGGCGAAGGGACAAGCTCGGGGCGCATTGATGACATACCAACTCCCCTGGCCGACCCTACGCCGTGGGTAGCGTCCGAGCCTGTAGCACGGGAGCTTGGCGGGCAAGATGGGACGAGAACGAGCTGCTTCTCTGGAGATTTCGCGGCCTTAGCAGAAGGGGACCTAAGGGGACAATCGTCAGGAAAGGAAGGCGGCACATAGAAGATCACCAAGATAAGGTACTTACTCGTCGATAGCGACGTACTTCCGTCGCTTCAATGGCCTGAAGATGTTGCTGCCGCTGGGGGTCCCTTCCTCTTGCGGAGCTCCTCGAAGTCCACACAAAGGCGACCGAAGCGCTGGACGTGATGGCCGGAGCGCAGCAGAGCCGAAGAAGAACCAAGAGGGATGGCTTCAGGGGAGCCCGGCTACAGCGAACAGCCCGACTCTTTCTCGCTGCGACCTCCCGAGGCACCTGGAGCCTCGGCCTCGGGAGCCGCATGCCGCATCTCATCAGGGACCAACGCCTCAGGAGGGGCATCACAAGATCCCGAGGACGACGCCCCCGGATCACCGCTCGGCATGTGCCCCTCAACATCTGAGCAGCCGGCCACCGTCGCCGCTCGCTCCCCCGCACCGTCACCTGGGGCGAGCTCGGCACCGGCGGTGAAGACGGGGACCACGATGACGGGATTCTCGCGGGGCCCCACCAAGCCAATTGGGCACAACCTCCACTCATCAAAGGAAGGCATGTTCGTGGCAAAGGTGACCTTGTTCTCGCAGTGGTACAACATGCAGCTTTTCTTGGGCATCTCGTCCAGCAGAGGGACACCAGATAGGACCATGAGCACCGTTTGCCGCGCAGCGAGAGGGAGCCCCTCCTCCTGAACCCTCATATTGTCCTATCTGCTGAGAAAGTTCCACATCGGGCGAGAATGGCGCTGAAGCGGAGCAACTCGATGCCTGACGAACTCCCTCACCACCATGGGCGCAGTCACGCCAAGGTCCTTCAACCACCTCAGCCTAGCCCAGACGTGGGCAAGGCAGGGGCTCGTGAGCTTCTGATGGCCCCAGCCGGAGTTTGGAATGGCAGGCCCCACCGGAGCTTGGAGCAGAGGGTTGAGCATGCTGGCATCAACAAACACCCATCGCGTGCGGAACTCGCTCGCGGATGAAGGGAGCTCGAAGTCGATCCCCATGCCTGCTGTCGCAGCCACAGCCTGGAAGCCCGCACACCCTGAGCTCTGCCGGGCACCGGTGAGATGCAGCAAGAAGAAGTGGCGGAGGAGTGCCACGGAGGGGGTGATGCCCACCATGGCCTCACACACAAAAGCAAAGACGACAAGAAGTTCACAGATTGAGGGTCGAGATGGAGCATGTGGATCTGATAGTGCTCGAGCACCACGTTGAAGAAGGCGGATAAGGGAGGAAGCAGGCCAGCCCAGAGGACATCAATGAAGATCGGAACCTCGGTGACTGCCCGAGCCATGCTGGAGCGAGACGTAGGCCAGGCCAGCGTCTCTCCCCACTCGTTGAAGTTGGAGGCAAGCATGGGGCGCACCTTGCCCATGGCCTCGTCGTTGAGAACCTGAGGCCGGCCTAGCGCCGGCTCGAAGGATGGAGGCGCAGTTGGCGAGGACAAGGGTTTCTTCCCCTTCTCGGCCCGTTTCGGCACCATGGCGGTGAAGCGAGCGGAGCGCAAGTTGGATTGAGAATGCGGAGCAGGACATCGAAGGAACATGGAGATTGGAAGAGCCGGGCGCGGAGAGGGAAGAATAGTTGTGCAAGAAGCGGGGCCGCTTAGCCAGGAGGATTCAAGGGCAGCGTGGGGAAGCGGCGATGCCCACATCCAATCAACCGCTATGCGTCAACCGAGGCCGCAGGCCTTTGGGGCCCGCGGTGCTCCGAACTTGACCCTTGGATTCGCCGCGAAGCCAAGCCCGAGCGCACCTTGGGCCCGGGGGCTACTGTCGGCGTTCTGGGAATGGGGGTCCCCAGACCTGCCTGCCTGCGGCCCACGGAGTGGCCAAGAAGCAGGCCGTACGGCCCATCTTCACCAACAAAGCATCCAAGACCCTCGCGAGGGTCCAAGCCTCGCGAGGCGGACGACGCAAGACCTCCTCCCGAGCGGCCTAGTCAGGCAGGCTCGCGAGGGGCGGAGATATCAAGGCGAGGCGAACCTCACGAGGCTCTCGTGACGTGAGCCATGACGATCGACACCAGGCGGGCGCCAGCACGCGCAGCGTCCTTGTTTCCTCTTTGGTGCAAAGGAGGCAAGCGCAGCCGCGGAGTACCGAGGCATCAGGCAAAGGTTGCCATTTCGGTGCAACAAGATCAAGGCCATGGACTGCAAGACGGAGGTCATCATGGAGCCCAAGACGACGTCACCACCAGAACTTTGTGCAGGCGAAGACTACTTTTGTCAGGATGGATCATACTAGCTGTCCCCCTTCAAATTTGCCCGCCGTTGTTGGCTCCCTTCCCGCTCGATATTTGGGAAGAGGACCAGGGCCTATATAAATAGGACTAGCCACCACAATGGATGGGGATCATCTCATCTTAGCTTGAGGGAACCTACACACCACAAGTTCATATGCACAAGAACACCTCAACCTCAGGAGGCTGTTCTTCCCTTGTATTGTTCATCATCAGCCCAAGAGGCAATCCACCACCACCACACTGGAGTAGGGTATTACACCACAACGGTGGCCCGAACCAGTATAAACCCCGTGTCTTTCTGTGTTGTGAGTTCATCGAGTTCATCCGTGAGACCTAGCGAGCTAGAGCGTAGATCAGCAGGAGGGAAATACTTCGCGCGCACCCCAGTGTTCGAACCTTAAGGGTTAGCTAGAGCCCCACATTCGACATTTGGCCCGCCAGGTAGGGGTGCGCTGGAGCTTCTTCTCCGCCCATCAGCTCTCCAACGTTCACGGGCTACGATGTCTGGCGACCCAAGGGCCGGATCCGACCGCTGGGCAGCCTGGCCGGCCCGGACGATGCCGCCTACCCATGAAGATCTCGACCCCGCACCCCAAGCGGCGCGGGCGCCACCAAGCTCCGCCGGGCGTGGACAACGTGGCCAGGCATCATCCACCCTCACCCTGCGGCAAGCACGAGCCGCGGCGAGAGCAGCGAGTCACGCTACAACAACAGCACCGCACTCACGGCGGGAGCAAGTGAACATGTGGGCGGCACTCACAGTTGCAAGGGAGCTGCTGCGATGCAGGTTGATGGAGAGCGGCTGGGACATGCTGCTTGAGCATGTTGCTGAGCTGCTGGACGCAACAGCGTCGGGAGCGCCACCCTTCTGCTATCGACTCCCGCCCAGGCCACTGCAAGGTCGCGCGGCGAGCCTCACCACATTTGCGCGCCATCGACTACACCCGGGGGCTTCGTCAACATCAGCACGGCCGGCGGCGTAGGGGGATCCACCCCCCATGGTCCCGGCCGGATGCCATATTATCATCCCCAGGACGCCATCATGGGCAAAGCAACATGGAGCGTTGGGCACCATGGCGAGGTGTTTGGGGTGACGGCCCCGGAGGCCTACGTGCCCCGCATGATGGACCAAGGGTACGCACTAGAGGACGACATCAGCTCATTCATTGGAGAATATTGGGGAGAAGGGGCGCTAGGAGTCGAAGCCTTCTAAGAGCCAGCTGAGAACCACAACGATCACGCCTGCGACGACAAGTATAGGGTACTGCTAACCTCTCAGGAACAGGCTTATGCTAACCATGGGCTGCAGATGAATTAGGTTGCAGCATCGATCGGCGACCCTGGCACGGTAGCACCCGTTTCAACAAGGGAGACACGCTGGGGGCCGTCGGGAGGGAGCCAGGAGCAAGGCCCCTCTCCAAGCCACGTGAAACCAGGGGACACCCGGAGGTAGGCCCTCTGCTAGGTGGCTTCAATGACCCTTCCCCCGGCAAAGGACCCGTGGTCACCGAGGGAACCGCTGGCATCCTCTTTCCCTCCTTTGTGTCGTCCTGGTCTCCGGTCGGCTCAAAGGAGGTCAAGAGTGGCGCAAGGCAGGCCCCTCGTATGGCGATATGAAGCAAGGCCGGTACCTATGAAGAAGGCCCGGTGCCTGTGAAGCTCGCCGCCCGTGACACTCTCACGTAATAATGAGTTGGGGCTGTACACGCCCCAGAGTCTCAGGAGTGCCGGCCTCAGGCCCTGGGGCTCCCTCCCACGCCTAGTGGACAGCACTTAGCTACGCGCTGGTGAGAAGACTTGGAGACCCGAAGACTAGATTAGGTGCCAGACGCGGCCTTTTTCGTTGGATCTCTCTTTCTGTGGCTTTGCTTTCTGATTTTGGACTTAAGTTGAAGCTGAATTTTTCTCGATGCGTGCGGGGGGTGCATTTTCTCATTCGAGCCATTTCTCGCTTTCTGGATTTTGTTTGGTTTGGGACTTACGTCCATCGCCTTTCCCTCGCAAAGCTCCTCGCGAGCCGGACCGCGCAAAGCACGCGCTAGCACTGCGCCCGGTGCTCACCCCTTGCGGGCCCCCTCAAACGGGGCGATAAGCTCCGCAGGCTTCTCAGGAACTCGTCGCCTCACGACCCAGCCCTAAGTTGGCACCGACTAAGGTAAACCATGACGGGAGACTCACCCCCAGCTTCATGAGCTCACGAGGACACATACCCACATTGCATAGGAAAGTAAAAACTGCGATTTGCTTACACGAGGGGCTCCCCCTCTCAAAATGCTCTTACAAGTTTTCCAAGGGCCACGCCCGAGTTTTGCGTGCAAAATAAAACAACAAGAGAATATGGGATCAGCCAGAGACATCGCTCGCAGCATCGTCCATGGATGCGTCACTCGCATCATCATCATCTCCGCCGGAATCACCGCCAGCGTCGGCGACACCCCCATCACCGTCGTTGACCACGTCACCTTCGTCTGCGGCGACCACCACCCCATCATTCTATGAGATGAAGGCCCTGACCAATGCGTCGACATGGTCCTCTACCCAATGCGCCAGGTCGCCCCGGACGGCCATGGGTACAGGGGCAATGGAGGCATCAAAGTCGAAGTTGGGGTTGGGGTTCAGAAGGTGGCTGAGGACACGGGAGAAGGTGCGCTGAAGCAGGCCACGACCCCTCTCCTCCACAAGCTGCCGAGCTTTGGCAGACTGAGCCTCCAGGCGCGTCACCACCTCGGTGAAGAAGGTCAGGTGGCTGGCGTAGTCACTTGAGTGAGGGGTCAGGGTGTTCTCGTCGCAGATGTAACCCAGGGCGGTGTTGGCCTTGTTCCGAAGGTCTTGAAGCATAGGAGCGTGCTCGTGCTCTAGCATCCGGTGTTGAAGCACTTCCTCCCTGTTTTGCCGTGCGACGGCCTCGGCATCATCAACTCGTTTCCGGAGGGAAGACAGGTCGGCGCGGGTGGAGGCCAAGTCCGCCTGCGCCGTGACTAGGGCGGTAGCTGTGGCCTCCGCACGCCTCTCAGCCTTGTCCAACCTGGGCCTGAGGGCGATGACCCTTCCCGCACCCTCCTGACCAGCGAGCTTCAGCTTCAAGTCGTACCTGCCCTCCAGATCTGTGTGAACCTCGGCCACCCGGCGATTGATCTCCTCCTCGACTCTGGCCTCGCGGCCCCCGACGACATCTTCAGCTTGAGAGACTTGACGCTCCCTCGTCTGCAGTCGCTCGAGCTCGAGGCTGCGCTCCACGGCTTCTAGGGCCAGCGTCTCCTCGCGCTGCCGTACCTCCTCTTCCTCCGCAGGCGTCCCCCTCATCGACGCAAGGGCGGCCCCGCGTGCCTTGACCTGCTGCTCAAGGGACGCACTCCAGGCCTGGAGCTCCCACGCGCGCTCCTCCGCAGCCTCGCGGCGGCGATCGGCCTCGTGAGCTTCTTCCAAAGCTCGCGAGCGAGCCTCATTGGCAATCTTGAGGGATGCCTCAGCCTTCACGTTCTCGAGGTCACGATGATAATGAACGAGGTTGATGGCCACTCGCAGCTTGCGCCGCTCCTCCATCAACTGAAGACCTTCAGCCTCAAGACGCGAGTCGACACCAGCAAGCTCTTCACCAAGGCGGTTCATCGCGCCCATCGCCTCCTGGAAGAGCTCATGGTGAATCACGCTGTGCTCGCGCTCGAGCTCGAACGCTCGGCCCACCTTGACCTCCACCTCGGTGGCTGCGGGTGGAGCATCAAGTGGCGCACCACCTCCCGGTTGGGGGCTGGCACGGCCCCAGGCGCCAGCTGACCCTCGCGAGGGGCCCGAACCGAACAAGGCCCGCTGCTTGAAGAAGACTCCAGGATCGAGGCTAGCCAGCTACCAACCGTGACCAAGGAAGGAGCCATTGGCACGCCTGCTGCGCTTCGAGCAAGGTCGTGAAGAAAGGACGGCGAAGGCACAAGCTCGGAGCCCCACATCCGACACCGTTCTTACCTACGCATCGAAAAACACAACGATTTTTCGTCAAGTGTGTTGTTTTAACCTCCAACAAGGATCGGGCGTAGTCACACTCGATTCAACTAAAGTTGTAGAAATAGACACCCACTAGCCACCTGTGTGCGAAGCACGTCGGTAGAACCAGTCTCATGAACGCGGTCATGTAATGTCGGTCTAGGCCGCCTCATCCAACAATACCGCCAAATCAAAGTATGACATGCTGGTAAGCAGTATGAATATTATCACCCACAACTCTTTGTGTTCTACTCGTGCATATAACATCTACGCATAAACCTGGGTCTGATACCACTATCAGGGAACGTAGTATTTCAAAAAATTTACCTACGATCACGTAAGATCTATCTAGGAGAAGCATAGCAACCAGCGGGGAGAGCGTGTCCACGTACTCTCGTAGACCGAAAGCGGAAGCGTTTAGTAACACGGTTGATGTAGTTGAACGTCTTTGCGGTCCAACCGATCCAAGTACCGAATGCACGGGACCTCCGTGATTTGCACACGTTCAGCTCGGTGACGTCCCTCGAACCCTTGATCTAGTTGAGGCCGAGGGAGAGTTTCGTCAACAAGATGGCGTGGTGACGGTGATGATGAAGTTACTGGCGCAGGGCTTCGCCTAAGCACTATGACAATTGACCGAGGTGTAAAACTGTGGAGGGGGCACCGCACACGGCTAAGAGATTGTCTGTTGTGCCTTTGGGGTGCCCCCTGCCTCCATATATAAAGGAGGGGAGGAGGAGGCCGGTCAACAAGGGGCGCGCCAGGGAGAGAGGAGTCCTACTAGGACTCCGGTCCTAGTAGAATTTGGACCCACCCTTTTTTCCTTCTACCGGAGGGGGAAAAGGGGAAGGAGAGGGAGTAGGAGGAGGAAAGGGGGGTGGCGCCCCCTTCCCAAGTCCAATTCGGCCTCCTCCCTTGTGGGGGGAGCACCAGCCCCTTGTGGGCTGGTTAGCATCCCTCCTATGGCCCATAAGGCCCATATCTTTCCCGGGGGGGGGGGGGGGTCCGGTAACCTCCCGGTACTCCGGAAAAATGCCCGAACCACTCGTAACCATTCTGATGTCCAAATGCAACCTTCCAATATAAGAATCTTTACCTCTCAACCATCTCAAGACTCCTCGTCATGTCCGTGATCTCATCCGGGACTCCAAACAACCTTCGGTCATCAAATCACATAAACTCATAATAAAAATCGTCATCGAACGTTAAGCATGCGGACCCTACGGGTTTGAGAACTATGCAGACATGACCAAGACACATCTCCGGTCAATAACCAATAGCGGAACCTGGATGATCATATTGGCTCCTGAAAGGATTGAGAAGAGGTGTCTAGAGGGCGGGTGAATAGAATCTTAGCAAGAAAAGTTGCAGTTTTTAAATTCTTTAGGTTGAAGTGGAGTTTTGGCACAAGTTCAAACGTTCACAATACAAGTCAAGCAAGCATGACAAGAGTATATGAGCAGCGGAAAGTAAATCATGCAAGGTGCAAGAATGTAAAGGGATGGGATTGGAGTGTGCAAACACAATTGGAGACACGGAGATTTTTGGCATGGTTTCGATAGGTGGTGCTGTCGTACATCCACGTTGATGGAGACTTCAACCCACGAAGGGTAACGGTTGCGCGAGTCCACGGAGGGCTCCACCCACGAGGGGTCCACGAAGAAGCAACCTTGTCTATCCCACCATGGCCATCGCCCACGAAGGACTTGCCTGACTAGGGTAGATCTTCACGAAGTAGGCGATCTCCTTGCCCGTACAAACTCCTTGGTTCAACTCCACAATCTTGACGGAGGCTCCCAAGTGACACCTAACCAATCTAGGAGACACCACTCTCCAAAAGGTAATAGATGGTGTGTTGATGATGAACTCCTTGCTTTTGTGGTTCAAATGATAGTCTCCCCAACACTCAACTCCCTCTCATAGGATTGGATTTGGTAGAAAGATGATTTGAGTGGAAAGCAACTTGGGGAAGGCTAGAGTTCAAGATTTATGTGGTTGGAATGGAATATCTTGACCTCAACACAAGTGTAGGTGGTTCTCTCTCTCTCAGAAAATGTATGTTGGAAGTGTAGGCATGTTCTGATGGCTCTCTCCACAAATGAAGAGTGGGTGGAGGGGTATATATAGCCTCCACACAAAATCTAACCGTTACACATAAATCACCAAACTCGGTGGGACCGAATTATAAAATCGGTCGGACCGATTTGGTTCATAATGTGACCGTTAGGCATTTCTGTGGGACTGGCATGATCAACTCGGTGCGACCGATGTGCTAGGGTTAGGGTAAAGCCTTATCTCGGTTGGAACGATTACACAAACTCGGTGGGACCGATTTTGGTAATAAGCTAAACAGAGAGTTGTCCAAGCAAACTCGGTGGAACCGATTTCATATTTCGGTGAGACCGAAATTAGTGCAATAGGCAACATAGAGTTTGCAAGCCCATCTCGGTGAGACCGAGATGCCATTGGTGAGACCGAATTGATTAGGGTTTCTGGCAGTGGATATGTTAAGTGAACTCGGTGGCGCCGGATAGAAAGTTTCGGTGGGGCCGAGTTTGACTTTTCGTTTGAGACAAATGTGGATGTGAGAAAGTGGTTGAGGGCTTTGGAGCATATCATTAAGCACTTTGAGCAAGCAAGCCATTAAGCAACACCTCATCCCCTCTTAATAGTATTGGCTTTTCTATGGACTCAATGTGATCTTGGATCACTAAAATGAAAAATGTAGAGTCCTAAGCTTTGAGCTTGAGCCAGTCCTTTGTCCTTATCATCTCGAAGGGGTTCCACATCCTCTAGTCCATGCCACTCCATTGTTGAACTTATTTGAAACATACTAGATGAAAGCATTAGTCTAACAAGAGATATGTTGACATTAATTACCAAAATCACCCAAGGAGCACTTGTGCTTTCAATCTCCCCCTTTTTGGCAATTGATGACAACATACATCAAAGCTTTAGCCAAAGATATAGAGAATAACAAGTAAAGCTTTGGAAAGACATGTAACATGCATAGGCTCCCCCTATATGTATGCAATCATGTAAATATGAAATATAGGAGAATGTGAATGCATAAGCATGACAGAGTAAGAAATGTGTTACATGTATCTTGGCTATGTGTATTAGAGCAAAATATGTGAATATAGGAAATGTACCTACATGCTCATGAGTCCTTCTTGCAAACAGTATGTACATCAAGAAGAAATCCTCATGCACATGAGTGTGATGCATATACTTACCTTGTGGTCTTGAGTTGGCTTAGGGAGGAATGAACCTGAGTAAACAAGGTTAGATAACACAAATACATCTACAAGCCAGAGCAACCAAAAGAGACCACAAGAGTACCAAGATTGGGATGACATGTGGAGAGTGAGTACTAAGTACTCTATTAGATATAGACATGTCCCCAAAGGATAAAGATATGCAATGAATTCAAAGATTTCCTTCCCTAGCAGTCTTTCCCTCCCTGAGTCTTGTATTGGATAATGGGAGAACATAGGAACCAAAATCAGAGCAAAAACAGATCATAAACATAACATAGACATGTCTTTCCCCTCTTAAGGACATGTGACTTCTCTCCTCTTGAACACCAAGCATCTGGGGCCTCTTATGTGATTTCTCTCTTCCCCCCTTTTATTCTCTCTCCCCCTTTGAAGAGAATAAACTTTGATGTGATCTTTCCCCCCTTTGACATCAATTTCCAAGAAAGGATCTTCTGGAGTGTGAGTCAAAACAGGTTTGGTCCTTGAGTCACAGAGCAAAGCAGCATATAGAATGTGATGCTGGTAGAGGACAAGAATCATCGAGTGGAGCTGGAATAAAACTACTGGAACATATGGCAAATTGTCTTCTCTGCAGTGAAATCGGTGATACTGAGTTGTAGGCTTCGGTGGTACCGAATTGGTTCGGTTTGACCGAAAGCAACAGATCGGTATGACCGAGTTCAACACAGAGAGAACACTTGTCACCTCAGCTCACTAGGCAAGTAAGATCTCACAAAGATTTGCAAGGAATTTGATGCAGGGAATGCAAAACAAAACAGAGAAAATAAAATCTAGATGAAGTTGATAAAGGAAAGGGAATAAATATGCAAAGGGCAATATGCAAAAGAGCTCAAAGAAACACTAGAGAACTTCATCTAGAATTGGGCGGTGATGAAGTCACCTATGTTAGAGTATATTGACTAAGGAGTCAAGCGAGAACACTTGATCATAAGTCATACTCATCGTTTAAGCTCAGAATGGGGTTACCATTTTTCGTTTAAGCAATTGATGTATTCACATCTTGTTGAGTTGCTTTGACCTATGACTTGAGGTAAAGCTTCTCTAAGATGGAATGACATACCTTGGGAGGTGGTGTTGATCTTGATCATGTAGTTGAACTTGCGTGGGGTGCTCAAGGTTGGTGTAGTGCATGAATGGTTGGGAGCACCACTTGGAGTTGAGTTCATCTACCTACATGGGTTAGTCTTGCAAGGAAGAGCACTTGTGTATCCAAAATGACAATCATGAAACTTGATACCAAATGAAATTTGATATATAGAATTTGTCAAAGGATATGTTGACGGGTTTCATGCTTCCTTGTCATCAACCACCATTGTGTAGAGACTTGGGGATGTAGAGATTGCTCAAGATGTGAGTGACTTGCAATCTCATAGATTTAGATTCATCCAAGTACCTACAAGGGTTAGATAGCATGTAAGAGTGCAAGAATATCCAAGACATATGATCATCATCATAAGAGAAGTATCAAGGATTAGTCTTAGATTCATGCCTTGCATGTATCCAAATGGAGTTCGTACTCCAAGTTTGAAGCATCAATGATGTTCAATTCACCTCTCAAACGGCAAAAGACTTTCTCATCAAGCGGTTTGGTGAATATATCCGCCAATTGCTTATCGGTACGAACATGTTTAAGATCAATGTCCCCTTTAGCAACATGATCTCGAATGAAATGATGACGAACTTCAATATGCTTAGTTCGAGAATGTTGCAGGGGATTGTGAGCAATCTTAATAGCTGTAAAATCCCAAATTTTCAATTTGGAATTTTATACATAGGTCATACATGCATATCATACTTTATTGCATTTCGTTTTGCGATCCTCGAAATCCTAAGCAACTAAAGGACCCTCGGAGAGAGTTGGGGATTTCCTAGTTCTCATATTTGAAATTTTCTCAAATATCGAAACAAGGATCACTCTGGTTTTAATTATTTTTCTCTCCAAAAATATTTCATACAAAAACATAAGCGAGAGGAGATAATATGACTTCTCCAAAATAAATGAAATATTGGAGGAAAAATACCAAAATCAAATAATATATTTTATTTGGGTTTTAAATATTTTTTTGAATTAGGAAAAATATGCGTTTTTCAAAATTGCATTAGAGGCCCAAATAAATGTTCACTTTCTCCACTATGATTTCAGAGGACGGGGAAAATTTATTTCAGGATTTTTGGAGTCCGCTAGTATTTCTCTTCTTTGTTTTTCTGCGTCAGGTTTAAAAAAAACGCAACCGACTTACCGGGCCGTGTTCGACCTGGACACTAGGCCAGTGTGGCTTTATAAGCCGAGGCCCGCGAACCCCGAGGCCCAAGTCGCGCCGCCCCGCCGCCGCCGCCGCCACCCCGCAGCACCGCCGCCGACCCCGCTGGATCCGCTCGCCGCCGACCCCGCCGAAGCCGCCACCGACCCTAGTGGACCTCATCGAGGTAGCCGCCCGCCGCCGTCGGTTTCCGTTAGAAAGCCACTCGTTTTTTTGAAAACCCTAAGATTCGGTTTTTATTTTTTAGACCGGTTTTTGTTCGGTTTTCTACGGTTTAGCTAAATAGCGGACATTCGTCCGTACGTTCATTTTAACGAACATTGCTCTTCCGTTAGTCACAGACAGCGAACGTTCGTTCGTTAGCCTGTTCGTCAATTTTACTTTTTCCAGGGTTTTTCCGTGATTATTCTCGATCATGATTTCTGCCCTGATCTTAGTTTTAGTTTATATTTTCGCTCGGTTATCGGAATCAGGCGATTCAAGCGCCCAGGTCTTCGTCTCGAAGCCCTCTTTCTATTTAACCAACTTGAACAATTTTTTGATACAGTAAAATTTGACTTTAGTCCATATTAGTAATCGGATCTTGTTTCCTTCGTAGTTTGAGTTTCGTTGCTCCGTTTGATTTGATTTTTTTGCAAACCGGAGTTCTTCATCTGAACTTTCTGGTTAGATCTTCTTATTTGAGTTTTACCTGTGCTTCATTGCTTGAGTGCTTATTTATGCTATTGCTTGTTTGCGATAGAATTCCCGGAGTGCGAAGCGTGCTACTATGAGTCACTAGGTTTTGTGGATCGTCGGCAAGGCAAGTAACACATTGATCATACTTCTTTCATACCCAGTTTTATGCATTAGTTCCAATCCTCAAACATTGCATGATTAGGAAGTGTTTAACTTATGGGTATTGGAAAGTAGTTGATGAGGTAGAACCTATTGCCCTGTTTATCATCAAACCCTTGGGAGTTATTTTCAACGTACTCTTATATTGCCATGCTATGCTCGTAGACGTGGTTTGGTTTGAGAGATCCATGATAGATGTGAGTTGTTAATTAATGGTTAACTTAAGGTGGAAACTTTAACACACATCTGGGTGGATTGCTTGTGGGCACCTGGAGAATCCAGTGTTGTCCTAGGATATCCCGGAGTACCCATGTGATCATCCTATGGTCCACCACCCAGGCTCAAAAGGATCATAAGATTATTCATGCTAGAAACTTCTGTGTGCAGCCACAAGCTATTATGGGCTCTAGCATAGTTGAGTATGTTGCATGACCTCTTCCAGTGGTGGGCTAGCAGATGTAGAGGGAAAGTAGGTGTAACTGTCCACCCGGGGTTAGAGTTATTGTTTCTGAAAGACTGTGTCTCGGTCATCCATTTTTCAAACACCATGTAGTGCGAGAAATCCAACGAAGGAGATCGAGTCTTGTGGGGAAAAGTGCGCAAACCTCTGAAAAGTGTACAAACTAATCATGATTAGCCGTGTCCCCAGTTATGGACATCTTGAGTATCTGGTTCTTGGATTATCATATGGATCTCATCACTCTAAATTAATTTTGTTGAGTTGATAATTACTTTTAATTGGGATTGAGTTGGAGGAACCTTCTCAATGTTGTTTCAACTGCCACGATAGTTAAATAAAATATATTCCTTTGTTGTAGGAAAAAATTGGCTTTTCGCAAAACATATTAACCATAGAGCCTCCACCAGCCATATATGCATGTAGTGATACCATTTATCTGTTGATTACTCTACTGTGTTACATTGCGAGCATATTCCATGTGCTGACCCATTTTCGGGCTACAACGTATCATGTTGCAGACTGTTCAGACGAGGAGTAAGGTTCGCTAGGCCGTTGTCGTGCACTCATCTATGCTGTTGGAGTTGATGGACTCACTTTATCTTCCAAGCCTTCCGCTGTTATCGTATTAGATGGCCTTAAGCCATATTTATTGTAATAAGTTCTCTCTTGAGACATTTGGTGTAATAAGTGTGTGATTGCTACTCTGTTATAAATTCTTCGAGTACTGTGTGTGTCAGCGTTACCGATCCAGGGATGACACTGAAGCACAGAGACTTGACCGTCTGAGGTCGGGTCGCTACAAGATGGTATCAGAGCACACGCTGAATGTAAGACACGACCACTAAGAAAAGCCATATGCCACTCTTCTCTACTCATTTCTGACTCCTCTCCATTTTCTACTCTTTAGGATGGCGGACTCGAGGAACAAGTTTGCACAACCGGATGAAGACACACCTTTTGGACGACACTTGAAGGAAGTCACTAGGTACCTGAACATTGGAATACCAAGCTTCACCGGGACCTACACCACCACTTTACCAGAAGAGGAGCGCTGGATGATTCGAGTTCAAGTCCCAGGAAGGACATTCACACCAGTCATTGAGCCCATAGATTTTTCCTTTGATGCACCAACCTGGAGTCTAGGCAAGAGTATGGCAGCCCACATTTCTATAAGACGTATTGGAGAAGTCTACAAACAGGAGCTGAAGGACACTATCTTCCAGATATGTGGGCGCCGAGATGAGCAATGGGAGATCATCAGTACCAGGAAGGACAGGTCTATTGCAGCTTTCATCCAGGAGTTAAACCAGCACATTCGACGCCAGGAGAACCAGATGTGCGCAAACATGATAGATTTGAAGAAGTTGATGACCAGGAACATGGAGCTAGAAGAGGAACTCAAGTCTACGCGTGACGGATATGATATGAGGAGGAAATCGCAATACTATTGGAGAAGAATGACGACCTGATAAAGAAGATCAGAGTGTTCATGGGAGACCCCACACCAGGAAGAGATGACAACGAACCCAAGGAGATACGTTCTAAAGACTACATCATCATCGACGACACCGACTCCGACCCCGACAGTAGTGATGATGACTATGAAGATGAAGATGGAGCAGATATTATGGAGTCTTCCACTGATCAAAATTTCTAGTAGACCACCATATGATCAAGTAGAATTCCCCCCATGTATATAGTATAGTATGAGCACTGTAACGATAGTTAGACCGATTGTATGCCCTTGCTTGATTGATTGAGTGATATGATATGATTGTGTTTGTATCATGTGCATATGGGTAGTGCTTTCTCACTAGACCTCATTCTATTCTAATCTCTTCCCTCTAAACCCATCAGATGCCTCTGAGACGTGACCCCGGATTTGCTTTCCCACCGGAGCTCACTCAGTTGATCCAGCAGCATAATGCCTTGATGCAGTTGTTAGTTCAGAACCAAGGCAACAACAACAAGAACAACCCACCGTCACCACCTCTAGTCGACAACTTAGCCTGTTTTCTGAGGTTGCAGCCGCCGGGGTTTACCAGTAGCACCGAGCCAATAGTTGCGGATTACTGGCTGCGCATGATTGGAAGGGAGTTAACCACCGTAGGTTGCACAGATGCCGAGACGGTGCGTTTTGCCGCACACCAATTGGATGAACTAGCAGCCTCATGGTGGGAGAATTACACTACCACTTTTCCTATAGCCAATATCACATGGGATCAGTTTCAGCAAGCATTCCGCACAACCCACGTCTCAACTGGAGCTATGAGCATGAAGAAGCGTGAGTTTCGCAACTTATGCCAAGGGAACCATACTGTGGGGCAGTACGTGGATGAGTTTAGCAAGTTATCTCGCTATGCCCTAGATGATGTGGCCACAGATGCCGTGAAGCAGGAGAAGTTTATTGAAGAGCTGAATGATGAGATGAGTATGTAGTTATTGGTGGCAACATTTAACAACTACCAGGAGTTGGTAGATAAAGCTCTCATGATCGAAGGGAAGCAACAACAGATAGAGAGCCGCAAGAGTAAATATGGACAAGGTAAGTACAATTCAGGAGCTCAGCAGAAGCCTCACTTTACCCTGAACTCGGGAGGGCATACCCATAACCATGGAGGCCACACTAACAACGGAGGAAGTTCTCATAATCATAATGGCCCAAAGAATGGGAATGGGAATGGAGCAAGCAGCAATCAGAATCGCTCCAATCCAGCCACACCTGCCAAGAGGGACCTAAGTCACATTACTTGTTTCAAGTGCGGGAAGAGTGGACACTATGCCACTGAGTGCCCTGAAGCAAAGAACGGAAGTGGTAATGGGAGCTCTGGGAAGAAGCCCAATCCATTTAACAAAGGACAAGTGAACCACGTGAACATGGAGGAGGTTGAAGAGCAACCAGATGCAGTTATCGATAAGTTTTTAGTTAAGTCGTTTACTGCAATCGTTCTTTTTGATACTGGTGCATCACATTCATACATATCAAGGGATTTGTGGATAAGTATAAGTTGCCCACTAAAGTTCTTAGGACACCTATGCTAGTAACCTCACCCGGAGCTGAGTATATGGCAAGCAGTGGATTTTTTCAGATGCCATTAACCATAGGTAGTCATGTTTTCCCCTCTGACATGATAATTCTGGAGTCACAAGGATTGGATGTGATACTAGGAATGGATTGGCTGTCGATGTATGGAGGAAACATCGATTGCGCCAATAAGTCAATTATGCTTACCACCCCGGAGGGAAAAAGGATCAAGTATGTATCCAGGCATGTGCCAAGGAGAACCCAAGTAAATTCGGCTAGAGAGAGTTGTTCAGGAGGAAGTGCCTATTGTGAAGGATTACCCAGATGTATTTCCAGAGGAGTTACCAAGCATGCCGCCAGATCGAGACATTGAGTTTTTGATAGAGCTGTTGCCAGGCACCGGGCCTATATCAAAGAGACCATACCGGATGCCCGCGAATGATCTGGAGGAGATCAAGAAACAGATTAAGGAGTTATTGGAGAAAGGTTACATCCGACGAAGTTCATCACCATGGGGAGCCCTAGTACTCTTAGTTGAGAAGAAGGATGGATCGTTGAGAATGGTTGTTGATTATGGTGCGTTGAATGAAGTGACGATCAAGAACAAGTACCCACTGCCGATGATCAATGATTTGTTTAACCAGTTACAAGGAGCTAAAGTGTTCTCAAAGATCGACCTGCGATCAGGATATCACCAGCTGAAGATTCGAGAAAAGGATATACCTAAGACAGCTTTCACCACAAGGTACGGGCTATACGAGTATACGGTTATGTCATTTGGATTGACTAATGCCCCTGCCTATTTCATGAGTATGATGAACAAGGTGTTCATGGAGTTATTGGATAAGTTTGTCGTGGTGTTCATTAATCATATTTTAGTATACTCGAAGAATGAAGAGGAACACAAGGAGCATTTGCGTTTAGTTCTCGAAAAACTCAGAGAACATCAGTTTTATGCCAAGTTTAGCAAATGCGAGTTTTGGTTGAAGGAAGTTGGATTTCTTGGACATGTTATATCAGGAGAGGGTATAGCAGTGGATCCTACCAAGGTTCAGTCTGTCACAGAGTGGTTGGCACCCACTTCAGTTGGAGAGATCCGCAGTTTTCTTGGACTAGCGGGATATTACCGGAGATTTATTGGTAATTTGTCTAAAATTGCGAAGCCCATGACAGAGTTGCTGAAGAAAGACACCAGGTTCAAATGGACAGAAGAATGTGAGGCCAGTTTCCAGGAGTTGAAGAAACGTCTGACTACAGCCCCAGTGCTGAATCTGCCGGATATACGCAATGATTTCCAAGTGTATTGCGACGCATCTCGCTTAGAACTTGGAGGAGTACTTATGCAATATGGAAGAGTTGTTTCATATGCCTCACGACAGCTTTGACCGCATGAGTTGAATTATGCCACACATGATTTGGAATTAGCAGCCATAGTGCATGCGCTTAAGACCTGGAGACATTTTCTTATTGGAAACTTTTGCGATGTGTACACGGATCATAAGAGTTTGAAGTACATTTTCACCTAGAAGGAGCTGAACCTCAGACAAAGGAGATGGTTGGAGCTTATAAAGGATTATGACATGAAGCTGCATTATCACCCAGGAAAGGCCAATGTCGTAGCAGACGTTTTGATCCGGAAAAGTTATGTCAATACTCTCTTAATGGGAGGGATGCCAAAGGAGATAGCTGAGGATCTTAGGGAACTTCGTTTGGAGATTGTTCCTAGAGGTTTTGTGGCAGCGATGGAAGTTCAGTCTACATTGTTGGGAAAGATTCGTGAAGCTCAGAAGGATGACAAGGAAATTGCTGAGATAAAGGAGAGAATGAGCAAAGTAAAGGCCAAAGGTTTTCGTGAGGATGAGCATGACACCTTGTGGTTTGAGGACCGCATTTATGTGCCTAATAATGCAGATATCAGGAAGTTGATACTTCAAGAAGCTCATGACTCGCCATACTCGATACACCCCGGAAACACTAAGATGTATTTGGATTTGAAGGAGCGTTTCTGGTGGACTGGAATGAAGAAGGATATTGCCGAGAATGTAGCCGTATGTGATGTATGTCAGAGAGTGAAGGCAGAACATCAAAAGCCAGCAGGATTACTGCAGCCTATGTCGATACCCGAATGGAAGTGGTATAATCTTGGCATGGATTTTATTACCGGATTACCCAGGACCCGATCGGGATATGATTCTATCTGGGTAGTAGTGGATCGCTTGACCAAAGTAGCTCACTTTATCCCAGTGAAAACCACATATACAAGTGCGAAGTTGGCCAAGATATACATGACCGGGATTGTATGTCTGCATGGAGTTCTGAGGACCATCATATCAGATAGAGGAACACAGTTTACTTCAAAGTTTTGGCATCAGTTGCACCAGACTTTGGGAACCAGGATAGAGTTCAGTACAGCCTTTCATCCACAAACAGATGGACAGACTGAGAGAGTCAATCAGATTCTGGAGGAAATGTTGAGAGCTTGTGCGCTAGACTACGGGTCTAGTTGGGATGATAATTTACCCTACACGGAGTTCTCGTAGAACAACATCTACCAGGCTAGTTTGAAGATGGCACCGTTTGAAGCCCTGTACAGAAGAAGGTGCAGAACACCGTTGATGTGGGATGAAGTTGGAGACAGTCAGTTGTTTGGACCGGATTTGATCAAAGAATCTGAAGAGAAGGTTAAGCCGATTCGAGATAGGCTGAAAGTAGCTCAGTCCAGGCAGAAGAGTTATGCCGACTCAAAACACAAGGAGGTAGCCTATGAAATCGGAGATAGAGCATATCTACGAGTGTCACCTCTGCGAGGAGTTAAGCGTTTTGGAGTTAAGGGAAAGTTAGCCCCGAGATTTGTAGGACCATACTGAGTTTTGGAACGTATGGGAGAGGTTGCCTACAAGTTGGAGTTACCCAAAGGACTATCGGGAGTTCATGATATGTTTCACGTTTCTCAGTTGAAGAAGTGCCATGTGGAGATGGCCGATATTCCTCTAAGAGATACAGTGCCCCTGGAAGCAATTCAGTTAGACAATGATTTGACATATGAGGAGAAACCAGTCAGGATTCTCGAATTTGCCAGTCGAGTTACTCGCAGCAAGGTTATCAAGTTTTGCAAAGTTCAGTGGAGCCACCATACCGAGGATGAAGCCACCTGGGAAAGAGAGGATGATCTATGCAAAGACCACCCACACCTATTTTCTAGCCAACCCGAATCTCGAGGGCGAGATTCATCTTAAGGGGCGTAGGTTTGTAACATCCCAAATTTTCAATTTGGAATGTTATACATAGGTCATACATGCATATCATACTTTATTGGATTTCATTTTTCGATCCTCGAAATCCTAAGCAACTCAAGGACCCTCGGAGAGAGTTAGGGATTTCCTAGTTCTCATATTTGAATTTTTCTCAAATATCGAAACAAGGATCACTTTGGTTTTAATTATTTTTCTCTCCGAAAATATTTCATACAAAAACATAAACAAGAGGAGATAATAGGACTTCTCCAAAATAAATGAAATATTGGAGGAAAAATACTAAAATCAAATAATATATTTTATTTGGGTTTTATCGCTATTTTATTTGAATTAGGAAAAATGTGCGTTTTTCGAAATTGCATTAGAGGCCCAAATAAATGTTCACTTTGTCTGCTATGCATTCAGAGGACGGGGAAAATTGATTTTAGGATTTTTGGAGTCCATTTAGTATTTCTTTTCTTTGTTTTTCTGCGTCAGGTTAAGAAAACGCAACTGACTTACCGGGCTGTGTTCCACCTGGACACTGCGCCCGGGCGGCTTTATAAGCCGAGGCTCGCGACCCCGAGGCCCAAGTCGCACCGCTGCCACCCCAAACCCTAGCGCCGCCCCGACGCCGCCGCCCACCGCTGCCGCCTCGCCGCCGCCCCGATCCGGCGCCAACCCCGCCGGATCCGCTCGCCTCCGACCCCGCCGGACCTCGCCGAGGTAGCCGCTTGCCACCGCCGGTTTTTGTTAGAAAGCCACTCGGTTTTTTTAAAAACCCTAAGATTCGGTTTTTATTTTTTAGATCGGTTTTTGTTCGGTTTTCCGCGGTTTAGCTAAATAGCAGACGTTCGTCCGTATGTTCGTTTTAACGAACGTTGTTCGTCCGTTAGTCAAAGACAGTGAACGTTCATTCATTAGCATGTTCGTCAGTTTTTCTTTTTCCAGGGTTTTTCCGCGATTATGCCCGATCACGATTTCTGCCCTGATCTTAGTTTTAGTTTATCTTTTCCCTCGTTTATCGGAATCAGACGATTCAAGTGCCTAGGTCTTTGTCTCGAAGCCCTCCTTCTGTTTAACCAACTTGAACAAGATTTTGATACAGTAATATTTGACTTTAGTCCAGATTAGTAATTCGATCTTGTTTCTTTTGTAGTTTGAGTTTCATTGCTCCGTTTGATTTGATTTTTTTTGCAAACCGGACTTCTTCATCTGAACTTTCTGGTTAGATCTTCTTATTTGAGTTTTACCCATGCTTCATTGCTTGAGTGCTTATTTATGCTATTGTTTGTTTGCGATAGAATTCCCGGAGTGTGAAGCATGCTACTACGAGTCACTAGGTTTTTGTGGATCATCGGCAAGGCAAGTAACACATTGATCATACTTCTTTCATACCCAGTTTTTATGCATTAGTTCCAATCCTAAAACATTGCATGATTAGGAAGTGTTTAACTTGTGGGTATTGGAAAGTAGTTGATGAGGTAGAACCTATTGCCCTGTTTATCATCAAACCCTTGCGAGTTATTTTCAACGTACGCTTATATTGCCATGCTATGCTCGTAGACATGGTTTGGTTTGAGAGATCCATGACAGATGTGAGTTGTTAATTAATGGTTAACTTAAGGTGGCAACTTTAATACACATCTGGGTGGATTGCTTGTGGGCACCTGGAGAATCCAGTGTTGTCCTAGGATATCCCGGAGTACCCGTGTGATCATCCTACGGTCCGCCACCCAGGCTCAAAGGTATCATAAGATTATTCATGCTAGAAACTTCTGTGTGCAGCCACAAGCTATTATGGGCTCTAGCATAGTTGAGTATGTTGCATGACCTCTTCCAGTGGTGGGCTAGCAGATGTAGAGGGAAAGTAGGTGTAACTGTCCACCCAGGGTTAGAGTTATTGTTTCTGAAAGACTGTGTCTCGGTCATCCGTTTCTCGAACACCATGTAGTGCGAGAAATCCAACGGAGGAGATCGAGTCTTGTGGGGAAAAGTGCGCAAACCTCTGAAAAGTGTACAAACTAATCATGATTAGCCGTTTCCTCGGTTATGGACATCTTGAGTATCTGGTTCTTGGATTATCATATGGATCTCATTACTCTAAATTAATTTTGTTGAGTTGATAATTACTATTAATTGGGATTGAGTTGGAGGAACCTACTCAATGTTGTTTCAACTACCATGATAGTTAAATAAAATATATTACTTTGTTGTAGGAAAAAATTGGCTTTTCGCCAAACATATTAACCATACAACCTCCACCAGCCATATATGCTTGTAGTGATACCATTTATCTGTTCATTACTCTACTGTGTTACATTGCTAGCATATTCCATGTGCTGACCCATTTTCGGGCTGCAACTTATCATGTTGCAGACTTTTCAGACGAGGAGTAAGGTTCGCTAGGCCGTGGTCGTGCACTCAGCTATGTCGTTGGAGTTGATGGACTCACTTTATCTTCCAAGCCTTCCGATGTTATCGTATTAGATGGCCTTAAGCCATATTTATTATAATAAGTTCTCTCTTGAGACATTTGATGTAATAAGTGTGTGATTGCTACTCTGTTATAAATTCTTCGAGTACTGTGTGTGTCAGCGTTACCGATCCAGGGATGACACTGAAGCACAAAGACTTGATCGTCTGAGGTCGGGTCGCTACAATAGCACTCTCATTGTCACAAAGCAATGGAACATGTTCCACATTGATCCCATCCGCTTCGGCGGTGGATAAGGATACCGAGTTTTGTTTATTGGAGGACCAAGATACAAGAGATCTACCTAGAAATTGACAAGTACCCGAAGTGTACATTCTATCAACCTTGTCTCTGACATAGTCCGAATCGGAATAGCCAACAAGATTAAAAGAGGACCTCTTAGGATACCAAATGCCAAAATTTGTTGTATGTATTAAGTATCTCACTATCATTTTCACATCCTTAAGATGACATTATTTGGGGGCCGCTTGATATATATCGTGCACACATGCACAAACTTAGAATAATATCGGGACGGGACACACATAGATAATACAATGATCCAATCATAGAGCGGTAAACCTTTTGGTCAACCGATTTGCAGTCCTTGGTCAAATCAAGATGTCCACTAGTTGGCATGGGATTTTTCATACCTTTGCTTTCTTGCATGTTGAACTTCTTGAATAAGTTCTTGGTGTACTTTGTTTGAGAAACAAAGGTGCCTTCCTTAGTACGCTTGATTTGCAACCCAAGAAAGAACTTGAGTTCACTCATCATAGACATCTGCAACTTCTCTGACATTAGCTTAACTTCTCACTAAAATGAGGGTTAGTTGAGCCAAATATGACATCATCAGCATAAATTTGGCATACAAATAATTCACCATTAACCCTTTTAGTAAAAAGAGTAGAATCTATTTTTCCAATCTCAAAGCCTTTTTCAATAAGGAACTTCGTTAAGCATTTATACCACGCTCTAGGAGCTTGTTTAAGACCATAAAGAGCTTTGTGAAGTTTGTAAACATGAGCGGGTTTCTTAGGATTGACAAAGCCGGGAGGTTGTTTAACATAAACTTACTCCTCAATTTCACTGTTTAGAAAAGCACTTTTAATGTCCATTTGGTATAAAGTGATATTATGGTGATTAGCATAGGCAAGTAAGATGCGGATGGACTCAAGTCTAGCAACGGGGGCATATGTCTCACCATAGTCCATACCTTCGACTTGAGTGTAGCCTTGGGCGACGAGACGAGCTTTGTTGCGGACGACTTGACCATCTTTGTCTTGCTTGTTGCGAAACACCCATTTGGTACCAATGATATTGTGGTTGTTGTAGGGCTTCTCGACCAATGTCCATACTTTATTTCTCTCAAAGTTGTGTAGCTCTTCATGCATAGCGTTTATCCAATCCGGATCTTCCAATGCTTCATCAACCTTCATAGGTTCAATACTAGAGATGAATGAATAATGTTCACAAAAATTAGCCAAACGAGTTTTACAGCGAGTGATTCTCCCGGTTTGAATATCATTGAAGATTTGTTTGACGGGATGATCTCTTGAGACTCTTGCTCGAACTTGTGGGAGCTTTTTCTTGGGTCGGGGTGGAACATCTTCTTCATCTTGTCCTTCTTCATTGTTGACGTTGTCATTCTCTCGTCGTAGTGGAGAAGGAGGTTGATGAGGTTCATCTTGGTGTACTTCCTCATTTTCTTCATCTTGATGTGTCCCACTCGTGGATGCTTCCATGTCGACTCTTGGTTCACCTTGTCGTGAGGTGGAAGCCTCCACTTGGACGGACGAGGTACTCTCCTTCACCTCCTTTGGTCGAATCTATCTAATAGACAAGTCTTGGATTGCTTCCGAAGGGTCTTTATCTCCGACATCAATTGGCAATTGCTCTACCTGCGAGCCGTTAGATTCATCAAACTTCACATCTACCGTCTCTTCAACCTTTCGGGTGAAATTGTTGTAGACACGGTAAGTGTGAGAGTTTGAGCCATAACCACGTAGGAAACCCTCGTGAGATTCAGGAGCAAATTTAGAACGACAATGCTTATCAAGAATGTAGCACTTTGAGCCAAATACTCGAAAGTATCCAACTTGGGGTTTGTTACCGGTGAGGAGCTCGTATGCCGTCTTGCTGAGTAGCTTGTGAAGATACAAGCGATTTGTTGCATGACAAGCTGTCTCAACCGCTTCCGCCCAAAAGTGTTTTGGATTCTTGTACTCATCTAGCATCGTTCTTGCCATCTCAATAAGAGTTCGATTCTTCCTCTCAACAACTCCATTTTGTTGAGGCGTGTATGTAGCCGAGAACTCATGTGAAATCCCTCCTTCGTCAAGAAAGGTATCCACATTTGCGTTCTTGAACTCCGTTCCGTTGTCGCTGCGAACCTTCTTGATCTTCACTTCAAATTGATTTTGGGCCTTCCTAGCGAAGTTCTTGAAGATCTTTTGGGCCTGCGATTTATCATCAAGAAAGAACACCCACGTAAATCTTGAAAAATCATCATCTATACCTAGACCAAATGAGTTACCACCGAGACTCTTGTAGGCATTGGGACCAAAGAGATCCATATGAAGTAGCTCGAGCGGTCTTCTCATGGTCATAATGTTCTTCACGGGGTGACTTCCTCCAACTTGTTTTCCTGCTTGACAAGCACTACAAAGTCTATCCTTGTCAAATATGACATATTTTACTCCAAGGATATGATCACCTTTAATAAGCTTATCAAGATTTCGCATGCCCACATGACCTAACCTTCTATGCCACAACCAACCTTTCGAGGATTTAGCAATTAGGCAAGTTCTAGGTTGAGCTTTTTTAGTGAAATCGACAATATATAGATCACCTCTATGTGTACCGGTAAAGACCATTTTATGATTATCTCTACGAAACACTTGACAATCTACTTCAGTAAATAGGACGTTGAAACCAAAGTCAGCAAGTCTAGATATGGAAAGTAAATTGTAGCCAAGCGATTCAACGACCATAACATTTTGTATGGAGCTATCATGTGAGATGGCCACCTTACCAAGGCCAACCACCTTACCCTTTGAGTTATCACCGAAAGTGGCATACTTTCGAGGGCCGTCGTTTTCAGCAAGCTCACGAAACATATCTTTGTCTCCGGTCATATGATCAGTACATCCACAATCAAGGACCCATTCTTTTCCTCCAGCCATGTAGCCGCGAAGATTAGCCATAAGACCAAAGTGTCTCATCGCATCATCAAGATCATAGTCACTATCATCATCCTCATCATAGTATCCATGTTCAACATCGTCATGTGGTGGATCAATTCCTAGAGAGAGTGATTCATCAGAAGTATGACCGTAACAATGTTCATCTCTATGAATTCTAATGACTTCGGAAATGATATTGCTAATGATTCCAACATCTCCTTTGGCACTCGTGAGATTTGTAAGCTCAAGTAAACAATCACCAAATTTGGGATCATTGGAAATCATCTTACTCAAGGCAATAGACTTATGAAGAATCTCATCTAAGTTTTTCAAGGAATAGTTTGGAAAACGTTCCTCAAGGAATCTCCATATGGTGTAGGCACAATCAAGAGCAAGCAAGCTAGCAAGCAAGTTTCCAGGCAAACCTCTAGTGATTAAATTGACAGTTCTAAGATTACAGATCATGTCAATAGACTCATCAAGGGTAGGATGCAAAGGATCAACATGAGGTGCACAAGGGCTAGTAATGTACTTGTTCAAGTGATATTCATTGAAAATCTCAAGCATCTCATTTTTCCACTCGTGAAAGTACTCTCCATCAAGAATAGGCACTCTACGTCTAAGACTTCCCAATGTAGACTCATCCATCTTCCTCCAAAGGTGTTTAAACCAAAGCAATGGAGACCAATGCTCTGATACCAATTGAAAGGATCGAGAAGAGGTGTCTAGAGGGGGGTGAATAGACTCTTAGCAAGAAAAGTTGCAGTTTTTAAATTCTTTAAGTTGAAGTGGAGTTTTGGCACAAGTTCAAACATTCACAATACATATCAAGCAAGCATGACAAGAGTATATGAGCAGCGGAAAGTAAATCATGCAATTTCCAAGAATGTAAAGGGGTGGATTGGAGTGTGCAAACACAATTGGAGACACAGAGATTTTTGGCGTGGTTCCGATAGGTGGTGCTATCGTACACACACGTTGATGGAGACTTCAACCCACGAAGGGTAACGGTTGCGCGAGTCCACGGAGGGCTCCACCCACGAGGGGTCCATGAAGAAGCAACCTTTTCTATCCCACCATGGCCATCACCCACGAAGGACTTGCCTCACTAGGGTAGATCTTCACGAAGTAGGCGATCTCCTTGCCCGTACAAACTCCTTGGTTCAACTCCACAATCTTGACGGAGGCTCCCAAGTGACACCTAACCAATCTAGGAGACACCACTCTCCAAAAGGTAATAGATGGTGTGTTGATGATGAACTCCTTGCTCTTGTGCTTCCAATGATAGTCTCCCCAACACTCAACTCTCTCTCATAGGATTGGATTTGGTTGAAAGATGATTTGAGTGGAAAGCAACTTGGGGAAGGCTAGAGATCAAGATTTATGTGGTTGGAATGGAATATCTTGACCTCAACACAAGTGTAGGTGGTTCTCTCTCAGAAAATGTATGTTGGAAGTGTAGGCATGTTCTGATGGCTCTCTCCACAAATGAAGAGTGGGTGGAGGGGTATATATAGCCTCCACAAAAAATCTAACCGTTACACATAAATCACCAAACTCAGTAGGACCGAATTATAAAACTCGGTCGGACCGATTTGGTTCATAATGTGACCGTTAGGCATTTCGGTGGGACCGACATGATCAACTCGGTGGGACCGATGTGCTAGGGTTAGGTAAAGCCTTATCTCGGTTGGACCGATTACACAAATTCGGTGGGACCGATTTTCGTAATAAGCTAAATAGAGAGTTGGCCAAGGAAACTCAGTGGGACCAATTTCATATTTCGGTGAGACCGAAATTAATGCAATAGGTAACAGAGAGTTTGCAAGCCCATCTCGGTGAGACCGAGATCCCATCGGTGAGACCGAATTGATTAGGGTTTCTGGCAGTGGCTATGTTAAGTGAACTCGGTGGCGTCGTATAGAAAGTTTTGGTGGGGCCAAGTTTGACTTTTGGTTTGGGACAAATGCAGATTTGAGAAAGTGGTTGAGGGCTTTGGAGCATATCACTAAGCACTTTGAGCAAGCAAGCCATTAAGCAACACCTCATCCCCTCTTAATAGTATTGGCTTTCCTATGGACTCAATGTGATCTTAGATCACTAAAATAAAAAATGTAGAGTCCTGAGCTTTGAGCTTGAGCCAATCCTTTTTCCTTATCATCTCGAAGGGGTTCCACATCCTCTAGTCCATGCCACTCCATTGTTGAACTTATCTGAAACATACTAGATGAAAGCATTAGTCCAACAAGAGATATGTTGACATTAATTACCAAAATCACCCAGGGAGCACTTGTGCTTTTAGCTCCTACATATTCTATGAAGATCTTTATCGGTCAAACCACATAACAACATACGTTGTTCCATTTTTCATCGGTATGTTACTTTCTCGAGATTCGATCGTCGGTATCATCATACCTAGTTCAATCTCATTACCGGAAAGTCTCTTTACTCGTTCCATAATGCATCATTCCGCAACTAACTCATTAGTCACACTGCTTGCAAGGCTGATAGTGATGTGCATTGATAACCCACAATTATAGGGGATCACAACAGTTTTCGAGGGTAGAGTATTCAACCCAAATTTATTGATTCGACACAAGGGGAGCCAAAGAATATTCTCAAGTATTATCAGTTGAGCTGTCAATTCAACCACACCTGAAAGATATAATATCGCTAACAAAGTATTTAGTAGCAAAGTAGTATCGATGTAACGATAACGGTGGCAAAAGTAACAGTAGTAGTTTTTGTAGCAATCGTAATAGTGGCAACGGAAAAGTAACTAAGCAAAGATCAATATGTGAAAAGCTCGTAGGCAATGGATCAATGATGGATAATTATGTCGGATGCGATTCCTCATGCAACAGTTATAACATAGGGTGACACAGAACTAGCTCTAGTTCATCAATGTAATGTAGGCATGTATTTCGAATATAGTCATACGTGCTTATGGAAAAGAACTTGCATGTCATTTTTTGTCCTACCCTCCCATGGCAGCGAGGTCCTATTGGAAACTAAGGGATATCAAGGCCTCCTTTCAATAGAGTACCAGACCAAAGCATTAACACTTTGTGAATACATGAGCTCCTCAAACTACGGTCATCACCGGGAGTGGTCCTGATTTTTGTCACTTCGGGGTTACCGGATCATAACACATAGTAGGTGACTATTGACTTGCAAGATAGGATCAAGAACTCACATATATTCATGAAAACATAATAGGTTTAGATCTGAAATCATGGCACTCGGGCCCTAGTGACAAGCATTAAGCACAACAAAGTCATAGCAACATCAATATTAGAACATAATGGATACTAGGGATCAAACCCTAACAAAACTAACTCGATTACATGGTAAATATCATCCAACCCATCACCGTCCAGCAAGCCTACGATGAGATTACTCACGCACGGTGGTGAGCATCATGAAATTGGTGACGGAGGATGGTTGATGATGATGATGGCGACGGATTCCCCTCTTCGGAGCCTCGAACGGACTCCAGATCATCCCTCCTGAGGAAGATTAGGGCTTGGCGGCAGCTCCGTATCGTAAAACACGATGAATCCTTCTGCCTTATTTTTCTCTCCCTGAAAGTGAATATATGGAGTTGGGGTTGAGGTCGGTGGAGTCCCAGGGACAGTGTGTGGGCCCCCTGATGCTGATTCTTTCGCCAGTATTTTTCATTAATTCCAAAACGTGTCTCTGTGGATTTTTAGGTCATTCCGAGAACTTTTATTTCTGCAAAAAAATAACACCATGGCAGTTCTGCTAAAAACAACGTCAGTCTGGGTTAGTTCCATTCAAATCATGCAAGTTAGAGTCCAAAACAGGGGCAAAAGTGTTTGGAAAAGTAGATACGTTGGAGATGTATCATGCATTACCGAGAGGGCCCAGAGATACCTCTCCGACAATCGGAGTGACAAATCCTAATATGGATCTATGCCAACTCAACAAACACCATCGGAGACACCTGTAGAGCATCTTTATGATCACCCAGTTACGTTGTGATGTTTGATAGCACACTAAGTGTTCCTCCGGTATTCGGGAGTTGCATAATCTCATAGTAATAGGAACATGTATAAGTCACGAAGAAAGCAATAGCAATATACTAAACGATCATTATGCTAAGCTAACGGATGGGTCTTGTCCATCACATCATTCTCTAATGATGTGATCCCGTTCATCAAATGACAACACATGTCTATGGCTAGGAAACTTAACCATCTTTGATTAACGAGCTAGTCAAGTAGAGGCATACTAGGGACACTCTGTTTGTCTATGTATTCACACATTTACTAAGTTTCCGGTTAATACAACTCTAGCATGAATAATAAACATTTATCATGATATAAGGAAATATAAATAACAACTTTATTATTGTCTCTAGGACATATTTCCTTCAATATCAACTAAAAGATGCATCAAGGAATGAGATATCCATTGATACACGCAAAAAGAAAGATGTCAAACTCCCAAAAGAGAGAATGGTTCCAAACAAACCAAGTGGTCTACAATGTTTCATGATGGCACAAAGTACCAAAAATAAACCATTTGCATTCCACCAACACACACTTGATAAGGATCACAAGGTGAGCGTTCTAAGAAAAATTGGATAGCTCCCCCAAACATTGTGCATTATAGAGAATTTGCATTTGGATACAAAAAGCACAAGATGGGATCACCACTTTCACTATATCTATACAAACACTAGACAAGCTCAAGGAAATAACAAGATCCACAAGTGGTATGGAATACAATGGGAGTTGACACAATCCTAGGCAAGAGATAAGGCAACTAAAAGCAAAAGGCCAATGTAAAGATGATCAATAATTTCTACCACACATAAGTGAGTACCAATTGTCAAAAGACAAGAAGTATTTGGAAATAATTCCCGTTGGTAGATAGCAAGGATATCAAACATCATCTTCACACCAAACACAAGCAAATTGCAACTTGTAGAGCTAACATGCCACCTAAGAACAAGATAATTTACAACATCAATTCTAGGTGATAATATCTCAAATGTACACATTTTCTAGGCTTGTAATATGGACATAGCATATTACTCCCCCATAATGTGATACCAATAAAAACTTAACAAGAGGCAATAAGAGGATCTAACAAGAGATAATTAATGGACTATTTAGAATTTGAATTTCTCATGAGAAGACATACCACATAGCGACAAGATAATCTTGTAATATCAATACTAGATGGTATTCCTCATGTACACACATTTATAGGATTGTGAGGTGCACAAAGCACATCACTCCCCCATAATGGGATATTACATTAATCTGTCACAAGATCCAACTAAGATACAAACAAGATGCACAAAGGCTCAACGTATGACACACATGTACATGATGTGCAAAACAACATATAAGCAATTTGGAGACATAACATATACAAACACATGCATGTAACAAAACCAAAACATGCAAAGGGGCAAGTAACTTTCAATGTAAACAATTTAAGTACAAGTTACTGGAAGGAGGCACATTGGATATAGTATAGAAACTTGATAACCCAATTGACTTGGCTTGAGACAATAAGAATGATGAAGTCCCCTTAATTCTTCATAATGTAGCCAAGTCTCCAATGCCCTCCAACAACACCTATTGATCAAGTTTGAGCTTGTTGGTCCCCAACCAAGTTGGGTCCTAAGAGGTTAGTCACGATAGGCTTGGCAACCCAAATGGTTCTTTGCTTGAAACCATGAGTACCAAGAAACTTGGCAAACACATTGCCAACCTTATCCTTGCCAAGAGAATAGATATCATCAATAATAATTAGGTTGGATAAGTTACCACTAGTGCATGAGGAAGCAAGGTGACCTTTCTCACGACATAGGTAGCAACGTCTACTCTTCACTTTCTTCTCACTTGATTTCTCAACTTGAGAAGCATTAGCTTGAGTTTTCTTGGGAAGAGGCCTTTCTTCAACTTGAGGTTGAGCATGAGAATGAACTTGTGGCCGCTTCCCTTGTTGCTTGTCACCAATGGCCTTCTTCTTCAATGGGCAAGATCTAACATGATGCCCTTCAACCTTGCACTTGAAGAAAATAATCTTCGCCGAATTCTTGACTTGTTTTTGGCCCTTCTTCTTGTTCATCTTCAACTTATTCTTCTTATTGGAGTTGAATTCAAGTCTACCTTTGTCATTGGGAGATTTTTGCACACTCAAGATATTGTTGAGTGTGGACTTCCCTTCATGACACATTTCCAGGTCTTTCTTTAATGAAGTGACTTGGGCCTTGAGCTCTTTTATTTCCTCTATATGGTTAGTCTCAACACAAGTACTAGAGGAAGTATAAACTTCATCATTAGAGCAACAAGGCAAGGAGAGAAATTCATCACAAGATGTACTAACATTATGTGTAGATGAATTACAAGGACTAGCACATGGCAATATTGCATTTTGACTTGAAGTAGTGCTAGTATCCACATGAGGCTCACTAGATGTTACATTAGCAATCATGGCCTCATGAGCTATATTTAGAACATTATGGGATACTATAAGATCATCATGAGAGCTGGAGAGCTTTTCATGGCTTTCTTCCAATTTCCCATAAGTGCTAGATAGCAACTCAAGTTGAGCCAGTAGCTCAACATTCTCCTTCAAAATGGATGCTTCACAAGTAATAGAGTTAGTAGCACAAGCATCATCATTAACAACAAGAGGAGAGGTCAACTTGGCAAGCTCTTTTAAATAAGAAGCTTCAAGTTGAGCATGAGAATCGGTGAGTTTGATGAGCTCACCCTTGATGACCCTTGAGCCATTTTCGAGGTGCTCAAAATCCTCAAGGAGTTTACCATGAGCAACTTCAGGCTTAGCATTTTTAGTTTCGAAATCATTTGCCACCTCAAGTGCTATATCATGAGATTCCTTTATTCTAGATAGTTCTAGAGCAAAGGTCTCCTCAAGCGATTCCTTGGTGGTTTGTTCAAGTTCAAGAGCTTGAGAGAGGTCCGCGATCTCATTAGCGTAATCATGCTCACGACCTTCCATTTTATCAATGGTGACCTCATGCTCCTCGAAATGAGATTCCAACTCCTCAATGGATTTCTTGCCCTCAATTGCAATAGACATGATTTCCATGAAGTTGGAACAAGCAATTTTATTCTTATGAAGATCTTTAAAAATCATTTATCCCTTGATTTTTAAGGAAGCAACACTATCGTTCTCTTCATCATTATCCTCATCATCATTAGCATTAACATCATCATCAAGAGACATATTGGGGTTCAAAGTAGGAGATACCTTTGAAGCCTTAGCCATAAGGCAAAAGCAATAGATGATGATGTAGGATCCCTTGAAGCACCATTTAAGACCACATCTTGTTCCATGGAGTGTTGAGTTTCCTCTACATTGTTAGCACAACGACTTGAGGAAATAGATACATTTTTATCATGGTAACAAGACATAGCAAGCATATCATCATGAGATTTGAGCAAGAAATTTATACATGATATGCAAGGACTACCAACACAAGCATGTGAAACATCTAAGGTGCTCTAAGTGTTAAAGTCCAAAGAAGGACTGAGGGAGTCCTGGATTAGGGGGTCTCCGGACAGCCGGACTATATCCTTTGGCCGGACTGTTGGACTATGAAGATACGAGATTGAAGACTTCGTCCCGTATCCGGATGGGACTCTACTTGGCGTGGAAGGAAAGCTAGGCAATACGGATATGTATATCTCCTCCTTTGTAACCGACCTTGTGTAACCCTAGCCCCCTCCAGTGTCTATATAAACCAGAGGGTTTAGTCCATAGGACAGCATACAATCATACCATAGGCTAGCTTCTAGGGTTTAGCCTCTGTGATCTCATGGTAGATCAACTCTTGTAATACTCATATCATCAAGAACAATCAAGCAGGACGTAGGGTATTACCTCCACCAAGAGGGACCGAACCTGGGTAAACATCGTGTCCCCTGCCTCCTGTTACCATCCGCCTTAGACGCACAGTTCAAGACCCCCTACCCGAGATCCGCCGGTTTTGACACCGACATTGGTACTATCATTGAGAGTTCCACTGTGTCATCACCATAAGGCTTGATGGCTCCTTCGATCATCGCTAGCGATGCGGTCGAGGGTGAGGCTTTCCTCCCCGGACAGATCTTCATATTCGGCGGCTTCGCACTGCGGGCCAATTCGCTTGGCCATCTGGAGCAGATCGAGAGCTACGCCCCTGGCCATCAGGCCAGGTTCGGAAACTTAAACTAAACTGCCGACATCCGCGGAGACTTGATCTTCGACGGATTCGAGCCCATGTCAGGTACGTCGCACATTCATGACGAGCATGACGTAACTCTGCCGTCGGACAATGTTCGGGAGATCGCATCTGCAACCACTCCGACCGTTAATCCGGAGCAAATCGCGTCGTCCGAGAGCGGAGGGATAGACCCGCCATGGAGGCCGCCCTCTCAGTGACGATAGAGCCAGATACTGACTTCACCCCTTACAAGAGCCGTGTCGCCGAACCACTGGGTTCATCTCCAGCCACGGACTCCGAGCCGCTCACATCCGTGCCCGTCGAATCCGACTGGGCGCCGATCATGGAGTTCACCTCCGCGGATATCTTTCAGCACTCGCCCTTCGGCGACGTGCTAAATTGATTAAGGTCTCTCTCCCTATCAGGAGAACCTTGGCCGAACTATGTCCGGCTAGAATGGGATGCGGACGACGAAGAAATTCGCTGCCCACCCACCACCCACTTAGTAGCCACTTTCGACGACTTAACCGACATGCTCTACCTCGACTCCGAAGACTTTGACGGTATGGACGACGAAGCCAGAGACGAACAGGAACCACCGCCCTCAGGGCGCTGGACCGCCACCTCATCATATGATATATACATGGTGGACACCCCCAAAGAAGGCAATGGCGACGAGACAACGGAGGATGACCCATCCAAGAAGCAACCCAAGCGCCGACGTCAGCGGCTCTGCTCTAAGTCCCGCCACAGCAAGAGCAGTGATACTGGCACAGGAGATAATAACACTCCGGATAGTGCCAAAGACAACAACAATCCCCTCCAATATGATGTAGAGCTGGAGGATGAACAAGCTAGCCCCCTAGAGCAGGCAGCAGATGGAGAACCGGAGGAGGACAATTACATCCCTCTCTCCGAAGATGAGGCGAGCCTCGGTGACGACGAGTTTATCGTGCCTGAGGACCCCGTCGAGCAAGAGCGCTTCAAGCGCCGGCTTATGGCCACGGCAAATAGCCTGAAGAAAAAGCAGCAACAGCTTCAAGCTGATCAAGACTTGCTAGCAGAAAGGTGGACCGAAGTCCTTGCGGCCGAGGAGCATGAACTCGAGCGCCCGTCCAAGAGTTACCCAAAACGCAGGTTGCTACCTCACCTCGAGGAGGAAGCATTGAAACCTCATTCACTAGAGTACGATGCGGCTAACCGGCCACTACGCGGCCGAGCCAAAGAGGCGTTTCAGCCTGAAGTTCAGCCCGCACCCCGTCGCCACTCAATCAAAAATACTAAGGCCCGGGGTAACACAGAGGACCTGCGAGACATATTGAATAATAAGGAAAAAATCGCAAGGTCAATATACGGGACACGGGCACGCGCGCCAACACGGGATGATGATCGTCGCGTCAGATACACCAAGAGTAAATCCGGCCGGGCCGAATACAGCAGACAAGACTCATACGAACTGCGTCGGGATATAGTGCTTCACTGATTAAGTTATGAATCATGAATTCCCGGAGGGTTTCAAACCCGTAAACATCGAATCATACGGTGGCACAATAGATCCCGCTGTATGGATTGAGGATTTCCTCCTTCACATCAACATGGCTTGCGGTAATGATCTACATGCCATCTAGTACCTCCCACTAAAACTCAAAGGACCAGCTCGGCATTGGCTGAACAACTTGCCAGCAGATTCCGTCGGCAATTGGGAGGATCTGGAAGACGCATTCCTTGACAACTTCCAGGGCACTTATGTGCGGCCACTGGATGCTGATGACTTGAGCCACATAACCCAGCAGCTAGGGGAATCGGCCAGACAATTCTGGACACGGTTGCTGACTAAGAAAAACCAAATTGTAGACTGTCCGGATGCAGAGGCCCTAGCGGCATTCAAGCATAACATCCGCGACGAGTGGCTTGCCCACCACCTCGGCCAGGAGAAGCCGAAATCCATGGCAGCCCTCACAACACTCATGACCCGCTTTTGTGCGGGCGAGGACAGCTGGCTGGCTCGCAGCAACAACACATTGAGGAATCTGGATACCTCGGATACCAAAGATGTTAACGGTAGCCAGCGTCATAACAGACCAAAGCGCCGCAATAACGGCGATAACACCGAAGATACGGCAGTCAATGCCGGATTCAGAGGCTCTAGATCCGGTCAGCGGAAAAAGACATTTAAAAGAAATACTTCGGCTCCGTCCAGTCTGGATCGCATACTGGATCGCTCGTGTCAAATCCACGGCACCTCCCACAAGCCAGCCAATCACACCAACAGAGAATGCTGGGTGTTCAAGCAGGCCGGCAAGTTAAATGCCAAAAACAAGGACAAGGGGCTGCATAGCGATGATGATGAGGAGCCCCGGCTGCCGAACACAGGAGGACAGAAGGGGTTTCCCCCACAAGTGAAGACGGTGAACATGATATACGCAACCCACATTCCCAAGAGGGAGCAGAAGCGTGCACTAAGGGACGTCTATGTGATGGAGCCCGTCGCCCCAAAGTTTAACCCATGGTCTGCTTGCCCGATCACCTTCGATCGCAGGGCCCACCCCACTAGCATCCGTCATGGAGGATCCACCGCACTGGTCCTAGACCCCATCATTGATGGATTTCACCTCACTCGAGTCCTTATGGACGGAGGCAGCAGCCTGAGCCTGCTTTATCAGGATACAGTGCCAAAAATGGGTATCGATCCCTCGAGGATCAAACCCAGCAAAACCACCTTTAAAGGCTTCATCCCAGGTGTAGAGGCCCATTGCACAGGCTCAATCACACTGGAACTGGTCTTCGGATCACCGGACAACTTCCGAAGCGAAGAGTTAATCTTTGACATCGCCTCGTTCCGCAGTGGCTATCATGCACTGCTCGGACGGACAACATTTGCAAAATTCAATGCAGTGCCGCATTACGCATACCTCAAACTCAAGATGCCAGGACCTCACGTGGTCATAACAGTAAAATGGAAACACAGAACACTCGCTCCGTACGGAAGAGCACACTGCGGCCCTTGCAACACAAGCACAAAGCAGCCTGTTCAGGCAGACCCCTAATTCGGCGTCACAGCCCCCGGACACCTTCAAGCGAGTCTAGAACAAGCTGCAACAAGATCGCCTGGCATGATCAGAGCTCGCCTAGCAATTCGGCCCCTGTCCCAGTCCCAGTCAAGCGACAAAATCCGTGCCACGCGTACATAACTACACACTAAAAATACCATGGACATAGGCAGGGGCATGATCAGGACACGCCCTGCAATGTGGCTTAACCACCCTAGGGGTTGTATACCTTTATCATTCCTTTTTTCTTTCAGGGCCTAACTCTTTGGAAGCCCTTTCCGGCAGTACGATTGCCGGACACATTCCGGAAGCAACAACCAAGGCGGCAAGAAGCTAAGATGAACACGGGAATCCTCAGGTAGTCTCTAATAATAATAAGTGATATACCCGTTTTTTACTATCTATGCGCAGCTCGCCCTGGGATAGGACATTTCGAACTGTCCTACTTTCTGCTTATTGCACTACTTGTACCAGTATGCTTCGACGTATTATTTAAATAACAATGCATATCATCAATCTGTCATTGCATTATTTAAGTTTTTCCCTTTTTCTCTCACTTATATATCCATTTACGACAATCCGCACCCATACGTCCGGGTACGGTCAGTACGCCAGGGGCTCCCGTTTACCCAATTATACAGCGCAAGAAGTCCAAACACTTTCGACAGTGCGGCACTCCGAACTTATAGAATTATATGCATTAGCTCCGAATCATGTCTTTGGTCAAATGTTGGGTTGCCCGGCTCCCATGCTTTGGTACCTTACGTTCCGCTATATCGGCTAAGGTAGCGGTGGGAGAACTACTGCGATTGTGTCCCGGTTCTTCCGGACGAGCACCTCAGTAGAGAAAGCCGAAAACTGACTGTCATGATAAGGCGAGAGACTGGTCGCTGTTCGAGAGGTCTCAAGTCCTTAAAGACTTTTTCCGCTTCAGGCGAGGAGTCCGCCTTGTCCGGCTTATACGTGTATAGCGCCCCAAATTCGGCCCTCCGAATACCAGGGGCTTCGCCAAAATTTAAAATTATAGACTTCTATGGCTAAGTGAGAGTGATAAAGCATTATAGTCCGATTGCCTAGTTCGTTGCGCTGAACACCTCCCTTGAAGGGCCCAAAATTGGGGTAAAGATTGCTTAGGTTTATCCCGAACACCCCAGTACTAGTTACATGGGGGCAGAAGCCGACGACTGGTCAACTCTCAGATTTTATAAACGGCTGCACAGAAGGTAATATTTTAAATTAAGAAAGCGTCGCATGACGCAAATGAACTCGTTTCATATTATAGGATCACATAAGCATGTTCATTCTAAACATACATCCTTGGCACACTCATCTGCCACTAGGCGGGAACCCTTTAGGACACTCTCATAATAATTCTTGGGGCAGCGATGCTCCTTGCCCTCCGGCAGCCCCTCCTTCAGCAGCTTCATGGCGTCCAGCTTCGCCCGGGCAAAAGCCCTGCATGCACCCTCGATACAGATGGACCGCTTGATAACTTCAAGCCATGGGCAGGATTCCACAAGCCGCCTCACCAGACCGAAGTAGCTACTGGACAGGGGCTCGCCAGGCAATATCCGTATTATAAGGCCCTTCATGGCCTGTTCGGCCACCTTGTGAAGCTCGACCAACTGCTTCAGCTGGTCGCTCAAGGGCACGGGGTGTTCGGTCCCAGTATACTGAGACTAGAACAACTTCTCCGTCGAGCTCCCCTCCTCAGCCCGGTAAAACTCCGCGGCATCCAGTACACTGCGGGGAAGATCTGCAAACGCTCCTGGAGAGCTCCGAACTCGTGTAAGAAAAAGGAAAGTCTCCTTCACGTTCTTGCTTTGCATAATGAATGCCTTACCCACTACTATCTTCTTCACCACGTCAATCTCCTGGAGGGCCTTGTGTGCTTCGGCCTTGGCGCTCCGGACGCTTTCAAGCGGCTGCGCAAGCTCGGACTCTCACGTCTTAGAGTCAAGCTCCAAGGACTCATGCTTTTTTGCGAGAGCCTCGAGTTCTTGTTGCACCTTGCCTACCCAGGCTTCTTGCTTCTCCCGCTCAATATGCTCCTTGGCCGCTTTGTCTTCGGCCTCGGACAATGCTTTCCTCAGGGTCGTCACTTCGGTCGTGGCCCCTGGCAAACCCATGATGATCCTATTATTTTATAACCGAATTTCTTTTTAACTATATAGACAGGGGTATTTCTTACCATTGCTCTCTTCAAGCTGCCTCTTGGTAAGGCCGAGCTCGTCCTCGGACCGCTTCAGGTCCGGCTTCAGCACAGAGACCTCCGCCATACATGCGGCAGCGACCAACAATGAAGCCTGCACATACACATAGACATACTTTAATTAGACTCCTGAGTTATCATTTGATCCTCTATTCGGCTTTTCTTCGCGAATGCCGAACAGAGCATCAGGGGCTACTATCTATGTAGTAATATTTTCTTATATTTTGATTGCTTACCTCAAAGCCTGTTAGGAGGCTGGCGCAAGCTTCGGTCAGTCCGCTTTTAGCGGACTGAACCTTCTCGATCACCGCACTCATGATAGTGCGGTGCTCTTCATCGATGGAAGCGCTGTGAAGCGCTTCCGGCAAGTTGTCCGGTGCCTCTGGTTGGACAGAGGACACCGGCAAGGATGGTTGGCCCCCCTTAAGGGGGGACCGCCTGCCGGAGTCGGGAACCATCGAAGGTTCCGGCGCAGTGTTCGGCTGAGGGCCGAACTCGGAGCCCGTAGGAGCCTCGCTCCCTTGGTACCCAGGGTCTGGGAAGTCGCCTCGAGGCGCCCCTAGGACCACCTCCCCTTGGCTCGGTGCCTTTTGAGACAACACCTCGGCATTGTCCGTAGGGCAAGGGGTGGTAGCGGTCGGGAGAGAACCGCTGTTCATATCCGACGAGTCCAGAGAGCCGCTCGACGAGGATACGTCGAGACGAGCTCGGGACGGACTGCATAATCATGTTCGGCGTGAGGAGAGGAAGTGTAATAAAGCATACCATGAAGTACTATGGCACCCGGACACTTACGATTTCACCAGGGGCTTGACCCTGGGTAGCCACTCATCGCCACAGTCGGCGGCCGTCGTGGCGCAGTCCGGAGGGAGGGTCCTTCCCTTCTTGGACCCTTCGGCCTCCCTGGTTGGGTCGGCCTTCCTTTTTTTGTCCCTCGGGCTGTGGGGGGGGGGAGAACTTTCCTCTTCCTCCTCCTCGTCTTCGTGGGAGGGGTGTGCGTCGGAGTCATCGGACGATGAGTCCGATACAACCTTGCACCGGGGACCCTTTCGGGTCCCCGCGGCCTTCTTCTTGGTCTTCTTCGCTGGCACCTCGTAAGGTGCCAGAGTCAGCATCTCCGTTAGGAGAGCGCCTGCAGGATCTTCGGGCAGGGGGGCTGGGCAATCAAGCTGCTTCACTATCTTTATCCAGTCCTGTTAATGGCATAGAAGCTTAGATCCTGCATATGACTAAACCAGGGCAAGTAAATACCCTGAGAGATATAAAAACTTACCGGATTGGCGCGACATTTTGTGCCGAGTCCGCGGTCCTCGGTGAGGGAAGGAGGAATCTCGGCGCCCTTGAACATCACCCTCCATACGTCCTCGTGTGTCATGTCATAGAGCTCTCGCAGCGTTTGGTGCTTGGCCGAGTCAAACTCCCACAAATCGAATGCCCGTCGTTGACACGGGAGGATCTGGCGGAAGAGCATGACCTGGACCACGTCAACGAGCTTGATTTTCTTGCTCTTCATGTTCCGGATACAGGTCTGCAGTCCGGTCAACTCTACCGAAGGACCCCAGGATAGGCCCTTCTCTTTCCAGGAGGTGAGCCGCGTGGGGATTCCGGATCGAAATTTGGGGGCCGCCACCTAATTGGAGTCGCGCGGCTCGGTGATGTAGAACCACCCTGATTGCCACCCCTTTATGGTATCCACATAGGTGCCCTCGAGCCAGGTGACATTAGGCATCTTGCCCACCATGGCGCCTCCACACTCTGCTTGCTGGCCGCCCACCACCTTCGGTTTAACATTGAAGGTTTTCAGCCATAGGCCGAAGTGGGGCCTGATGCGGAGGAAGGCCTCGCACACGACGATAAACGCCGAGATGTTGAGGATGAAATTGGGGGCCAGATCATGAAAATCCAGCCCATAGTAGAACATGAGCCCACGGACAAATGGGTGGAGGGGAAAACCCAGTCCGCGGACAAAATGGGTAATAAAAACTACCCTCTCATGGGGTTCGGGCGTTGGGATGATCTGCCCGCATTTGGCAGCCGGTGCGCGATGTCCGCGGCCAGATATTTGGCTTCCCATAACTTTTTGATGTTCTCCACTTGCCTCCTGCTCCGGACATGCTTGGAGTGGTTTGAGAAGAAGAACGCGAGCTTGGGCGCTAGAGCTTGAGTGTGCGGGAATGGGTAAGCAAGGAGGAATAATGCGTGGGTGAAAAGAGTGAATCCTTGTCCCTTTATTAGGGCGGAAGAGGCGATGCGTCTCCCCACTTGCCTGGTAAAACTGCTTATTCCCCAGGCGTCGTAATTGATGGCGCGGTTGGGTTACCCATGTCCGTATTGATGAGAATCCCATGATAAGGGGAACACGATCTGTGCTTTGATAAGATGTGTCAAGAAAACCGCCTCGCGATATGTGCGGAGCTGGTTGAGAAAAGCAGTTCGAATAATAACCGAGCCATGGCGTGATATCATGCTGTCAAAACGTGTCAGCAGATTAGATTTGTGGAAATATTATTCTCTCTATGGTGGTATGTGGAACTTATTTTGCAGGGTCGGACACTATCCTTGTATTCAAACTCTTCCATGGTGTATTTGAAGGAGGAACCCGCCTTGCAATGCCGAACACAATACTGCACGCCAGACTCATCGTCATTGAAGCCTGGTTCAGGGGCTACTGAGGGAGTCCTGGATTAGGGGGTCTCCGGACAGCCAGACTATATTCTTTGGCCGAACTGTTGGACTATGAAGATACGAGATTGAAGACTTCATCCCATGTCCGGATGGGACTCTACTTGGCGTGGAAGGCAAGCTAGGCAATACTGATATGTATATCTCCTCCTTTGTAACCGACCTTGTGTAACCCTAGCCCCCTCCGGTGTCTATATAAACTGGAGGGTTTAGTCCGCAGGAGAACATATAGTCATACCATAGGCTAGCTTCTAGGGTTTAGCCTCTCTGATCTCGTGGTAGATCAACTCTTTTAATACTCATATCATCAAGAACAATCAAGCAGGACGTAGGGTATTACCTCCATCAAGAGGGCCCGAACCTAGGTAAACATCGTGTCCCCTACCTCCTGTTACCATCCGCCTTGGACACACAGTTCGGGACCCCCTACCTGAGATCCGCCGGTTTTGACACCGACAAGGAACATTGTAATAAGATAGTGATGAAGAATCACCAAGAACAAGCACACTATCATCATTGCAATGACCAACACTACTCACCCTAGCATTATCTTGTGGAAATCCACATGTAGGAGAAGTAGAAGAAGTTGAGAAGGCAACATGGCCGGAGGTGGAGGGAGAACAATCATCCCCACAAATCTTGGACACACCATATTTATCTTTTGTCCACAACTCATGAGCATCCCAGAACGACATGAGTTGAAATATAACTACATTTCTCAAAGCATCGAAAAGCACATTAAAAGCTTGAGCATTGAGATAAGAGTTTTTGTCATCCTCTAAAGATAATCTTTGGGGATCCTTTGGAGGAGAAAAACTCATATCTACAATTCGCTCTAAATTTGGGTCCATGACCCTAAAGAGATTAAGCATGCGAAATACCCAAACATCAAAATTTGTGCCATCGAAACTAAGAGTGTCAGAGATTCCTAATCCCCTAGTAGACATCTTTACTCTCTAGGCGGTTAAGCCTGACAAAGAGAGATGAGGCTCTGATACCAATTGAAAGATCGTGGATGTTGCCTAGGGGGGGGTGAATAGGTGCTTTGAAATAATTATAGTTTAGGCTTGAACAAATGCGGAAAAAACCTAGTGGTTTATTTTTCAAGCACAAAACCTACAACAACTAGGCTCACCTATGTGCACCAACAACTTATGCTAAGAAAGATAAACTACTAGGTGATAGCAAGATATATGACAAGAAACAATATGGCTATCACAAAGTAAAGTGCATAAGTAAATGGCTCGAGTAAGAGATAACCGAGGCATGCAGAGACGATGATGTATCCCGAAGTTCACACCCTTGCGGATGCTAATCTCCGTTTGGAGTGGTGTGGAGGCACAATGCTCCACAAGAAGCCACTAGGGCCACCGTAATCTCCTCACGCCCTCGCACAATGAAAGATGCCGTGATTCCACTAAGGGACCCTTGAGGGCGGTCACCGAACCCGTACAAATGGCAACCCTTGGGGGCGGTCACCGAACCCGTACACTTTGGCAATCCTTGGGGGAGTTCACCGGAACCCGTCAAATTGCCCGAGGCGATCTCCACAACCTAATTGGAGACCCCGACGCTTTCCCGGTGCTTTACACCATAATGATTGAGCTCCGAACACCACCAACCATCTAGGGAGCCCAAGCACCCAAGAGGAACAAGCTCAAGGGTACCAAGCACCCAAGAGTAATAAGCTTCTCAACTTGTAACTTCCACGTATCACCATGGAGAACTTAAACCAATGCACATGCAATGGCAAGGGCACACGGAGTGCCCAAGTCCTTCTCTCTCAAATCCCACCAAAGCAACTAATGCTAGGGATGAAAGTGAGAGGAAGAAAAAGAAGGAGAATACCAAGAACTCCAAGATCTAGATCCAAGGGGTTCCCCTCACATAGAGGAGAAAGTGATTGGTGGAAATGTGTATCTAGATCTCCTCTCTCTTTTCCCTCAAAAACTAGCAAGAATCCATGGAGGAATTGAGAGTGAGCAAGCTCAAAGAAGGTCAACAATGGGGGAAGAACACAAGCTCAAAGGATAAGGTTCATTGGGGAAGAAGACCCCCTTTTATAGGTGAAAAAAAATAACCGTTATGCTCACAGCCCGCATAGAGCGGTACTACCGCTCATGGGAGCGGTATTACCGATAGGGCGGTGGAAGCCCTTTGAAAAACAACAGTGAGGAGGCAAAAGGATGGTATCCTCACAGTACTACCGCTAGGGGTAGCGGTACTACCGCTAAGGGTAGTACCGCTCCCAAGAGCGGTAGTTAAAAATTACATCCCCTCCAAGCGGGAGTACCGCTGCAGCCTTTTTAAGGACACCAAAACTGACACAACTTTTGCAAACAGACTCCGAATTCAACGAAACCAAGTTTGTTGGAAAGCTAGCGAAGGGCTAACACAATCTTGATAAAAATAATAATAAGAAGGAAATTAGAAAAGGCCCAAGAGAAAATGGTGAGAACCCTTCCTTGAATAAGACCGGTAGAATCTCCAACACTGAAAACGCAATAGAAGAAGCATGAGAACTCCGTTTTCGATGAACTCAAGCTTTTCATCAAGATGACCATAAGCTCTAAGACTCACAAAGAGAACCAAACAAGATCCAAGAAAGATGATGCAAGGATGCAATGGTTTGAGCTCTCTGTGAATGATACGATCAAGCTACTCGTCAAGAGCCCCCCTTGATAGAACGACAATCGATCCTATAAACCGGTCTCCCAACTACCACCATGAGACTGGTAAAATAGAAAACCTATCAAGGGCAAACCTTTTCCTTGCACAAAGTCCACTTGAGCTAGATGTAGATGATCTTGACTTCCTCAAGTTGGACCACCTTTCTTGATTGCGTTGGCTTGGTGAAGACTAGTAGAATGCTCCCCCATACTCCACTACGGATGAGCCACTCTTCGGCACATCTTCACAAGTCCATTGTCACCACAATGGATGGCAAGCTTCAAGCAGTTGATCTCTTCGTGATGCATCACTTGAACTTGCACACGGCAACCTAACCCCACAAAGAACTCTCACGAATACCATGGATTAGTACACAAAGCGTAATTGACAATGCTTGCCATACCATGGGATCACTTGATCCCTCTCGGTACATCTTCTACGCTTTGTGTGTTGATCAACTTGATTCACTCTTTGACTTAGTCTTGATCAACCTATCACAAGACCAATCTTTAGGTAATTCCTTGAATAGCACCTTGGTCGACACAAACTCTCCTTGAAACGAACACATGTACTCCAAGAAAAGCCTATGGACAAAACCTTCAAATATAACTCAAGGCAACCATTAGTCCATAGAGATTGTCATCAATTACCAAAACCAAACACGGGACCACCGCATGTTCTTTCAACGAGCCCTGGTCATACAAATGCGCGAGTAGGCGTTTGAGACCCCGCCTGTATGTACGTATGTGGTCGTATTTTTAGGCATCTGGCTGTACGTATGCGTACATGGTTTTGACTGGACTGCCTGAACTGCTACATCGAGGGCTCTACTACTACACGTGCCGCTGCTTGCTTGGCCATGGTTCATCATTGTAGAGAGACCGATCGACCAGTATGTACGTACATGTTCGTGACCAGAATGACAACTCTACATATGCTTTGACCACGTGGATCCCGACTGTTAGGGAGGATAAGGAGGAACTTCCTTCCGTGTGAAGTTATGGATGGTGGGTCCCAACGGTCAGGGGGAGAATCATTTTTTGCCCATAATATGGACGCACTTCCTTGCGTGCGAAGATGTAGCTGGTAGGTCCCAGCTGTTAGGGAGGAAACATTTTTTTCACAAAATACAGAGTCCCTTTCGGTGGGTCCCCACTGTCAGGTGGAGCAATAATTATTTTACGCGTAATAAGGAGACACTTCCTTGCTGCGGTCGTGGATCCAGCTATCATCCTCTCCACATACAGTCCTCTTCGATGGAAGTCGTTCTTTGACCATGTTGACCATGCTGCGCCGAGAACACCAAGGCGATGGACGGCAGTGAGGCCTGGAAGGGGACGACACGGAGCCGGGGAAGACGCGGTAGTGGATGCCCATGCGGAGAAGAGTACGAGGGTTGGCTGGTTCGGCTGCGGTGTGAGGTTGTCGTCGCCGCAGAATAACACGGGTTGTGGGTTAGTAGAGGGATGGCCTGGCCAGTCGTGGGAGTAGGGTGGGGCAGTGAGGCCTGCGCGGCGGCACAGCCGACCACTAGTTCTGGTGCAGGGTAGGCTGTCATCACCGGAGAAGAATAGGATATCGGGGGGAGTAAAGGGATGGCCTGGCCAGCATTTCAGGGTACGACAGGGCGGCGATGCATGCATGGTAGTGCAACCAGCCATAGAAGGCAGGAACAAGCGCCCCCGCCGGCGCAGGTTTGGGTTTGGCGGCTGGACCGGTTAGACCCAAAAACTCATTATGCTGAATTATAAGAATTAATTTTATATGGCTAAAACTTATTGTAAAATTTTGCGGAGCACCTTTTTCTTCTTGAGTTTTTTTAAGACAATTTTATTCTTGTGGTGTGAAGCCGAGCACATTCAGAAGCACTGGGATAAAGTGGCGTCACCAATGTGTTGGACTGGGTTGGGCCTTCTTATCAAAAAATAATAATGGACCTGAACTATTTACGATGTTGACTACGATTTGCATGGGTCCGTTGGTTGCAGGAAGAAAATGGTGGGAGGAAAAAGATTGGTCGCTATCTTTGCCTAAGAATAATATCGACTGAATGTAATGACACTCTCATAGGAAATAATATCCTCCTGTTAAAATTTGACTTTTCAAATCATAAATTTAGAGAAGTGGCGCATGAGCATTTAGCTTCATTTATTTATTTACTTATTTACTTATTTATGTTTAGGGACCATGAGCATGTACCTGGGCCAGATTCATGTGAGAGCTTCCCTTCCAGTTAATTATGGGCTCTTCTATTGGGCCTTCATCACTGGGCTGCATGTTATTGACAAGTGGTAAATGTATTCCGTACCAAAAATAGTATGCGCTATGTACAGGGCACTAAAGGATCGAACCGTGCAACTACTTCCAAAACATTGTGTTTGTCGTTCTAACAACACATTTATTCAACCAAGAGACAAAATATACTACTGATTGTACACTGAAAATAGCAGCAGCAACAACCAGGGCCGGGGGTGCAACAAAAGCAGTAAGCAAGCCAGAAGAGTAAAGACGCAGCTCTCTTCCAAACCAAACATCATCCATCATTACAAAAGGGATGCCAAAAAAGAACAAGTCTATGCGTGAAACTAAATAAAGATCCTACTACACCAAGTGTACGCATCTAACTAACTAGCTCAGTTAAGCGTTACAATTTATTAAGCCATGGAGATTTGCTGACGGATTGAACCAGATGGGTGCCTGACGGGAAAAACTCCAGCCAGCAAGTCGAAGTCTGATATTTGCGACCCTCTCTCCTACTTTGGGCTCTAGAACGTGGTGGCACATATCAGGTATGGTGCATGGAGAGACGCATGGTACGCTGTTTACAAACAGTTTTGCCTGTTGAACGAAAACGCACTGCCATCATGATCCTTATTGTCGGTTATCTCCTGGTTAATCGGATAATTCAGTCCAAGAAACATAGAGCTTGTACCAAGGCTACTTAGCAGCCTCCAGTCAAAAATTCCTGAAGGCCCAGAGAAGCTGGGATCCTGCTCAAAGACCTTGCAGTGACTGTGATTGTATTCAGTGAAACAACACGTCTGGTACATGCGAACGATCATCAATCGTTTGCCCTCGTCTGATCGAGCTAGGAACCACCTACAACTGCCATGGCGCTTTTCTTTGAAAGGTTTTGGGATTAGGAAGTGTAGGGACACCGGGCGGCCTACAACATCATATCAAGTTGGAGTCAAATAAAAAAGGGCTTGTACTGTAGTTAGTCTTAAGAACAACATGTTATGAGCATGAATATTTGTTTAGTAAATGTTGACAGTAATATAAGCAAGCCATCATGATATCATAGGAAAGTAACATACTGCTTTAACAGCCATTTGTAGCAATGACTGGAGTAGGCCAACAATATGTCCAGCCATAGAAGGAGTCCACAACGTAAGTGAAGCCCTTGTGTTCGATGGCTTCAGAGATCCATGTACGATGTATGATCCTGTGATGGACGTGCAGATTTATCCACTTATTGCAGTGATCTATCATATAGGCGAGGCCGCGGTTGAAGAATGCAATTGGCCTAAAGTCTTTATAATTCGCAAATCTTTTGGGCACTTGGCAGATTACAACCTTGAGCAAATCAAACTTGGTATCATGTTGGCTACTGTAAGATTCCGAGTATTCTGGTCCATGGTGCCAAAGGAGTGCAGTGTTAATGGAAGGAAGGGGGATCAATCACTGGGTGTAGACCTCCATGAGCATTTATCTGCCGCGACCGTCGATGAGCACCATCCAAGACATGTTCATCCCGACCCAGTACATATTGTTAATGTAGTAAAGGGAGACGGTGATCGAATCACAGTCGAGGGGGTTGATGCTTGCCACCCTACGATCGTTATGCTGCATGACATGCTGTTTCTAAAGATCAGGCGGCATCAGCAAGCAGGGAGCTGGCTTAAAAAGCTCCGACCAGAGGGCTTTGAGTAAACAGTACATCCCCGACGAGCATGCAGCGAGCGGCATGGTACTGAGATTGTCCACATGCGAAACAATGAGCTTGATTACCTTTGTGGGGAGCGAATTCCAGCCACTCTTTCAGCGGATGCTACCTCTTGAGCTTGCGTTGGTTTTCCCCGAAGAGGAAAGGATGATGCAGCAGAGTAGCGTAAGTATTTCCCTCAGTTTTTGAGAACCAATGTATCAATCCAGTAGGAGGCCACGCGCAAGTCCCTCGTACCTACACAACAGAAAGAGCTCAACGCAACCAACGGGATTAGGGGTTGTCAATCCCTTCACGGTCACTTACGAAAGTGAGATCCGATAGATAATATTTTTGGTATTTTTGATATAAAGATGCAAAGTGAAAAGTAAAAGGCAAAGTAAAAACGAAGCAAGATTAAAGTGATGGAGATTGATATGATGAGAATAGACCCCGGGGCCATAGGTTTCACTAGTGGCTTCTCTCAAGAGCACAAGTTTTCTACGGTGGGTGAACAAATTACTGTTGAGCAATTGACAGAATTGAGCATAGTTATGAGAATATCTAGGCATGATCATGTATATAGGCATCACGTCCGTGACAAGTAGATCGAAACGATTTTGCATCTACTACTATTACTCCACTCATCGACCGCTATCCAGCATGCATCTAGAGTATTCAGTTGAAAACAGAGTAACGCTTTAAGCAAGATGACATGATGTAGAGAGATAAATTCATGCAATATGAAATAAACCCCATCTTGTTATGCTCGATGGCAACGATACAATACGTGTCTTGCTGCCCCTTCTGTCACTGGGAAAGAACACCGCAATATCGAACCCAAAGCTAAGCACTTCTCCCATGGCAAGAACTACCAATCTAGTTGGCCAAACCAAACGGATAATTCGAAGAGACTTGCGAAGATAACCAATCATACATAAAAGAATTCAGAGAAGATTCAAATATTGTTCATAGATAGACTTGATCATAAACCCACAATTCATCGGTCTCAACAAACACACCGCAAAAGAAGAAGATTACATCGAATAGATCTCCACAAGAGAGGGGGAGAACATTGTATTGAGATCCAAAAAGAGAGAAGAAGCCATCTAGCTAATAACTATGGACCCGAAGGTCTGAGGTAAACTACTCACACTTCATCGGAGGGGCTATGATGATGTAGAAGCCCTCCGTGATGACGGCCCTCTCCGGCGGAGCTCCGGAACAGGCCCCAAGATGGGATCTCGTGGATACAGAAAGTTGCGGCGGTGGAATTAGGTTTTTGGCTCCTATTCTGATCGTTTGGGGGTACGTGGGTATATATAGGAGGAAGGAGTACGTCGGTGGAGCACTGAGGGGCCCACGAGGCAGGGGGCACGCCCTGTAGGGGGGGCACCCCCTACCCTCATGACCGCCTCCGGTACTTCTTGGAGTAGGGTCCAAGTCTCCTGGGTCTTATCCGAGAAGAAAATCACGTTCCAAAAAGGATTTTTCTGTTTGGACTCCGTTTGATATTCCATTTCTTCGAAACACTGGAATAGGCAAAAAACAACAATTCTGGGCTGGGCCTCCGGTTAATAGGTTAGTCCCAAAAATAATATAAAAGTGGAAAATAAATCCCAATATAGTCCAACACAGTAGATAATATAGCATGGAGCAATCAAAAATTATAGATACGTTGGAGACGTATCAGGCATCCCCAAGCTTAATTCCTGCTCGCCCTCGAGTAGGTAAATGATAAAAAGAGAATTTTTGATGCGGAGTGCTACTTGGCATAATTTCAATGCAAAATTTCTTAATTGTGGTATGGATATTCAGATTAGAAAGATTCAAGACAAAAGTTCATATTGAGATAAAGAATAATAACACTTCAAGCATACTAATAAAGTAATTATGTCTTCTCAAAATAACATGGCCAAAGAAAGTTATCCCTACAAAATCATATAGTCTGGCTATGCTCTATCTTCACCACACAAAGTATTTAAATCATGCACAACCGCGATGACAAGCCAAGCAATTGTTTCATACTCTAACTTTTTCAAAACTTTTTCAATCTTCACGCAATACATGAGCGTGAGCCATGGACATAGCACTATGTGGAATAGAAGGGTGGTTGTGGAGAAGACAAAAAGAGGGGAAGATAGTCTCACATCAACTAGGCGTATCAACGGGCTATGGAGATGCCCATCAATAGATATCAATGTGAGTCAGTAGGGATTGCCATGCAAAGGATGCACTAGAGCTATAAGTATATGAAAGCTCATCAAAAGAAACTAAGTGGGTGTGCATCCAACTCGCTTGCTCACGAAGACCTAGGGTAATTTGAGGAAGCCCATCATTGGAATATACAAGCCAAGTTATATAATGAAAAATTCCCACTAGTATATGAAAGTGACATAACGAGAGACTCTCTATCATGAAGATCATGGTGCTACTTTGAAGCACAAGTGTGGTAAAAGGATAGTAACATTGTCCCTTCTCTCTTTTTCTCTCATTTTTTTTTCATTTGGGCCTTTTCTCTTTTTTTATGGCCTCTTTTTTTCGTCCGGAGTCTCATTCCGACTTATGGGGGAATCATAGTCTCCATCATCCTTTCCTCACTTGGGACAATGCTCTAGAAAATGATGATCATCACACTTTTATTTTTCTTACAACTCAACAATTACAACTCGATACTTAGAACAAATATGACTCTATATGAATGCCTCCGGCGGTGTACCGGGATATGCAATGAATCAAGAGTGACATGTATGAAAGAATTATGAATGGTGGCTTTGCCACAAATACGATGTCAACTACATGATCATGCTAGCAATATGACAATGATGGAGCGTGTCATAATAAACGGAACAGTGGAAAGTTGCATGGCAATATATCTCGGAATGGCTATGGAAATGCCATGATAGGTAGTTATGGTGGCTGTTTTGAGGAAGGTATATGGTGGGTGTATGATACCGGCGAAAGGTGAGTGGTATTAGAGAGGCTAGCAATGGTGGAAGGATGGAAAAAAGTGCATATAATCCATGGACTCAACATTAGTCATAAAGAACTCATATACTTATTGCAAAAATCTAGAAGTTATAAAAGAAAAGTATTACGCGCATGCTCCTAGGGGGATAGATTGGTAGTAAAATACCATCGCTCGTCCCCGACCGCCACTCATAAGGAAGACAATAAATAAATAAATTATGCTCCGACTTCATCACATAACGGTTCACCATACGTGCATGCTACGGGAATCACAAACTTTAACACAAGTATTCTTTAAATTCACAACTAATAAACTAGCATAACTCTAATATTATCACCTCCATATCTCAAAACAATTATCATGCTTCAATTTTCTCTTAGTACTCAATGCACTCAAAAGAAAATTTCACATATCTTGAACACCAAGCATATTTATATTAAGCAAATTACCATGCTATTAAGACTCTCAAAATAATTTAAGTGAAGTATGAGAGATCAATAGTTTCTTTAAAACAAACCACCACCGTGCTCTAAAAGATCTAAGTGAAGCACAAAGAGCAAAATTATAACGCTCAAAATATATAAGTGAAGTGCATAGAGCAAAACTACATAGCTCAAAAGATTTAAGTGAAGCACATAGAGTATTCTATCAAATTTCAATTCAAGTATGGCTCTCTCAAAAGGTGTGTACAGCAAGGATGATTGTTGCATACTAACAAACAAAGACACAAATAATACAAGACACTCCAAGCAAAACACATATCATGTTGGTGAATAAAAATATAGCTCCAAGTAAATTACCGATGGAAGTGGACGAAAGAGGGGATGCCTTCTGGGGCATCCCCAAGCTTTGACTTTTTGGTGTCCTTGGTTTATCTTGGGGGTTCCATGGGCATCCCCAATCTTAGGCTCTTGCCACTCCTTGTTCCATAATCCATCAAAAGAATTCACCCAAAACTTGAAAACTTCACAACACAAAACTCAATAGAAATCTCGTGAGCTCCGTTAGAGAAAGAAAACAAAAGACCACTTCAAGGTACTGTAATGAAATCATTATTTAGTTATTTTGGTGTTAAACCTACTGTATTCCAACTTCTCTATGGATTATAAACTATTTTACTAACCATAGATTCATCAAAATAAGCAAACAACACACGAAAAACAGAATCTGTCAAAAACAGAACAGTCTGTAGTAATCTGTAGCTAGCGCAAGATCTGGAACCCCAAAAATTCTAAAATAAATTGATGGAAGTGAGGAATTTATCTATTAATAATCTGAAAAAGAATTAACTAAATAGAACTCTTCAAATAAAAATGACAGCAGTTCTCGTGAGCGCTAAAGTTTCCGTTTTTTACAGCAAGTTCAACAAGACTTTCCCCAAGTCTTCCCAACGGTTCTACTTGGCACAAACATTAATTAAGCACAAAAAACACAACCAAAACAGAGGCTAGATAATTTATTTATTGAATAACAGCAAGGAAAAAATATTGGGTTGTTTCCCAACAAGCGCTTTTCTTTAAAGCCTTATAGCTAGGCATTGGTAATTTTAATGATGCTCACAAGAAAGACAAGAATTGAAGCACAAAAGGAGCATCATAAAGCATGTGACAAACACATCTAAGTCTAACATACTTCCTATGCATAGGCATCTTAAAAGCAAACAAATTATCATAGCAAGAAAAAACTAGCATATGCAAGGAAGCGGAAAGAAACAATAGCAATCTCAACATAACGAGAGGTAATTTAGTAACATGAAAATTTCTACCACCATATTTTCCTCTCTCGTAATAATTATATGTAGGATCATAAGAAAATTCAACAAAATAGCTATCACATAAAATATTTTCAACATGAACCACATGCATGCAAAGTTGACACTCTTTCAAAATAGTGGGATTAACATTAACTAAAGTCATGACCTTTCCAGACCCACTTTTATCAAAAATGTCATAAGATCGATCATTCTCCAAATTTGTGGGATCTAAAGTTGATACTCTTCCAAACCCACTTTCAATAATATTGCAAACACTATTATCAATCTCATATTCATCATGGGGCTTAAATAAATTTTCAATATCATAAGAAGAATCACCCCAATCATGATCATTGCAACAAGTAGAGGACATAGCAAAACTAGCATCCCCAAGCTTAGGGTTTTGCATATTATTAGCACAATTGACATCAAGAGTGTTTATAGTAAAATCATTGCAATCATGCTTTTTATTCCAAGATCTATCATGAATCGCTTCATAAAGTAATTCATCACACTTTTCAGATTCACGAATTTCAAGCAAAACCTCATAAAGATAATCTAGTGCACAAAATTTACTAGCAACTACTTCATCATAATTAGATCTCTTAAAAAGATTAGCAAGCGGATGAGGATCCATAGATCTTAGGTTCTCTGTTTAGTAATAAATAAACAACTATTCCAACCATACGAGCAAACATGAAACGGGCAAAAGAGGCAAATAGAGAGGGAGGAGGAGAAGGAGATTGAGAAAGAGAGAGCGAATAAAATGGCAAGGGTGAAGTGGGGGAGAGGAAAACGAGAGGAAAATGGCATCTAATGTAATGCGAGAGATAGGGATTGTGATGGGTAGTTGGTATGTTGACTTTTTGCGTAGACTCCCCGGCAACGGCGCCAGAAAAGAGCTTCTTGCTACCTCTTGAGCTTGCGTTGGTTTTCCCCGAAGAGGAAAGGATGATGCAGCAGAGTAGCGTAAGTATTTCCCTCGGTTTTTCAGAACCAAGGTATCAATCCAGTAGGAGGCCACGCGCAAGTCCCTCGTACCTACACAACACAAAGAACTCAACACAACCAACGCGATTAGGGGTTGTCAATCCCTTCACGGTCACTTACGAAAGTGAGATCCGATAGATAATATTTTTGGTATTTTTGATATAAAGATGCAAAGTGAAAAGTAAAAGGCAAAGTAAAAACAAAGCAAGATTAAAGTGATGGAGATTGATATGATGAGAATAGACCTGGGGGCCATAGGTTTCACTAGTGGCTTCTCTCAAGAGCATAAGTTTTCTACGGTGGGTGAACAAATTACTGTTGAGAAATTGACAGAATTGAGCATAGTTATGAGAATATCTAGGCATGATCATGTATATAGGTATCACGTCCGTGACAAGTAGATCGAAATGATTCTGCATCTACTACTATTACTCCACTCATCGACCTCTATCCAGCATGCATCTAGAGTATTAAGTTGAAAATAGAGTAACGCTTTGAGCAAGATGACATGATGTAGAGAGATAAATTCATGCAATATGAAATAAACCCCATCTTGTTATCCTCGATGGCAACGATACAATACGTGTGTTGCTGCCCCTTCTGTCACTGGGAAAGAACACCGCAAGATCGAACCCAAAGCTAAGCACTTCACCCATGGCAAGAACTACCAATCTAGTTAGCCAAACCAAATGGATAATTTGAAGAGACTTGCAAAGATAACCAATCATACATAAAAGAATTCAGAGAAGATTCAAATATTGTTCATGGATAGACTTGATCATAAACCCACAATTCATCGGTCTGAACAAACACACCACAAAAGAAGAAGATTACATCGAATAGATCTCCACAAGAGAGGGGGAGAACATTGTATTGAGATCCAAAAAGAGAGAAGAAGCCATCTAGCTAATAACTATGGACCCGAAGGTCTGAGGTAAACTACTCACACTTCATCGGAGGGGCTATGATGATGTAGAAGCCCTCCGTGATGACGGCCCTCTCCGGCGGAGGTCCAGAACAGGCCCCAAGATGGGATCTCGTGGATACAGAAAGTTGCGGCGGTGGAATTAGGTTTTTGGCTCCTGTTTTGATCGTTTGGGGTACGTGGGTATATATAGGAGGAAGGAGTACATCGGTGGAGCACTGAGGGGCCCACGAGGCAGGGGGCGCGCCCTATAGGGGGGGCACCCCCTACCCTCGTGACCGCCTCCGGTACTTCCTGGAGTAGGGTCCAAGTCTCTTGGGTCTTATCCGAGAAGAAAATCATGTTCCAAAAAGGATTTTTCTGTTTGGACTCCGTTTGATATTCCGTTTCTTTGAAACACTGAAATAGGCAAAAAACAACAATTCTGGGCTGGGCCTCCGGTTAATAGGTTAGTCCCAAAAATAATGTAAAAGTGGAAAATAAAGCCCAATATAGTCCAAAACAGTAGATAATATAGCATGGAGCAATCAAAAATTATAGATACGTTGGAGACGTATCAGCGGACGCTGCTCAGTTCTGCCATTGTTAGTGCTTGGTTTTCGGAAGAGGGGGGAGGCACCTAGCAGGGATGGAAGATTGGACGATTATGTGCGGACAAGGATGGAGAAGTGAATATGTGTCGCGGGAAGTGGACATGTGATGATGACAATGTAGCAGCAGCACGCCGCTTGACTTACGAGATGCATCCCAACAGTGTAGGGTCATATCGATGCCAGACAACATGCTTGAGTGATCACAGTACTAGTACAATAAACTACAATACCTACTACTATGCCCTAGTTTTTTGCATATAGTGGAGTAGGACTCTGCTCTACTACTAGCACCGGAGGAGTAGTATATTGTAAAATAGTTACAAACTTCAATGCACGAGCGTGGAACGATTACGAACCACCATCGGTGCTAACTCCAATCCCCAGCAAATGTTCATTGGGAGACATGGCAGTTGCAAACGCCGCAACATAGTTACAGTACATGTGTAAGGCTGGCGGTTTTGTCAAATACCATGGCTTAAAAATAGGCCACCGTCGGATGGAAATCTGACGGTTATGTGGGATTCGCCAGGATTGGGCTCGTGGCGAACAATTGCCAGATATAATTACTAAAAAAGGTTAAAACACCCGGGGTTATAACTTGCATCGGCTGACCACTAACGCCCGCGACGCAGTTACAGTACTAACATAGTTGTAAAATGGTCAAATAACGTGTCTATGTGGTGTTTGGAATTATATGCAAACTAGCAAGATGCTCGTGCATTGCTCGGAACATCAAGATGCATTTTTTACAAAACACCTGTTGTCATTGACCCATGCAGGAGTAATCCCATGTGTAAAAACTAATGATATCTCGATAATTTCATCAGAAAAAGGTATCTTGATAATTTCATCGGAAAAATGATATCTCGAGAAAGATGATAGAAAAGGTGAGGAGGAGTGGGGCGTGGTGGTGACTGGTGGTCGGACTGGGCGAAGGCATGGGGATGGACGGCGCCGGCAACGGCCGCCATGCGAGATTGTTCGAGGGAGTTCCTTTTTTAATTGCTCAGTAATGAGGTTGTGGGAGAAAAGGATGAACGAGGCAAGGCCTTATTTGCAAATGTGAAGAGGGCTATGGGTATCTTTTTGCAAAATTGCCATAATTTCCTTCCTATCCGTCAGATATAGATCGGACGGCCTATTGCAGGATGGCAGGCACACCATCATCACCAACTCTGTTTTTTATCTAGGGAGTACTAGTAAGGACACCATCTACTGCTTCGTGTGCTACTCCTGCGCTCCATTCTGCGGGCGCAATGTCCCCTATAGCCACTCCCTCCCGCACTCCATTCGGCGGGCGCAACGTCCCCTACAGCCACTCCTGTTTCATGGACGGCCTGGTCGATGCCTGCAAGGTTCCCTACGTCTACAAGAGTTTCGGCTGCGAGAGCTACGTCGACCATCACTTGCTGGCAGAGCATAGTTCCAGATGCGCGCACACACCTTGCTACTGCTATGAGTGCACGACGCCGTTTGAGGGCTCACCGGCGAGCCTCGTGCATCACCTCATGGCACCGTCCGTCAATCACTACTGTCCCGCGGCAGTAAACATCAAGTATGAGACGTGCTACCCGTTTGCCGTGCCGGAGTCGCTGGAGGCTCACCATCGCCTACTAGTCGTGGAGGAGGACGGCATTCCTATTGTGTTGCCTTGACACTTGATGGATAGACTGTGGAGTTTTCTTGATTTTTCTACTATGTATGTAGTATTGGTTGCAAAGCACTTTATGTCCATGTATATTGTCTAGATCAATAAACAATTGTGGATCTTAGTAGTTCTTTTCTATTGATAATCTAAACCACCCAATATCTATTGTTTTGATAATACAATATATTGTTATTACTATGCGAACATTGAATCCACAAATATGCTTAATGACTGCTCCCTCCGTCCAGAATTACTTGTCGCATATATGAATAAAAATGAATGTATCTAGAACTAAAATACATCTAGGTACATCTATTTCTCTGATGAGTATTTCTGGGTGGAGGGAGTATTAATTATGACCTATATATTGGCCATGCTGCAACGTTCATATCTTAGCCTTATATTTGGATACAATTTATTGCTTAAATTAATCATCGGCTATGGCATAAATTTTGCATCCTCCTCATGGCTTTAAATTCTGATGGTCATAGCTACTTTGCTGAATGAGTTTGATATCTCACTAGGAACAAAACAGATTCGTTTACTTTTTCACCTACGGAAGTTCTAAGGAAGACGACTACTAAAGTCAAAGGTATTTCTTGAATCCGTTCATCTAGTAATGTTTATACGAAGCGAACATCGAGCTTGCGTGAGACAGAGGCGTCGAGACTCAAGAGTAGGGATCCGAATTTTGAAATTTCAAAGCCGCCCATGTTCGCTCGCTCACCCCACCACGGGTGACGGACGACCCCTAGCCCCCTCCCCATACTCCTCTCCTACTGCCTCCGCCGACGTGGTCCACCGTGGCCTTGCTTGCGTGGTGCTGGCTGCGACCGGCAACTCTTTCCCCACACACTCGGCAGGGCTCCTTTTGGCGGTAGTGTGGCTCGGCCAGCGGCGGTCTGGATCGGCGGGTTGGTTCCCGCGGTCCTCAGGTGCCTTAGGGGCGGTGGCGTGGCCGTTGGCTACGGGATGGTACGATGGTGCGGGAGATCGGCCGATGGCGCCCCCTAGGCCCAGATCTAGGCCCTTTGGGCCCCATTTGGGTTCGGGTGGGCCTGCGGCTCTCTACATGGCAGCAAGGCTCCCTGGAGGTGGAGGTGGGGCGACGGTGGTCTCTTGGTGGCGGCGTTGGCAACCGGCATGCTGCAACATGGTAGGAGGACTTTGCGAGCCCATCTAGGCCGGGCTGGGCCAGTAGGGGCCCGGTTTGTCCCAGTTGCCGCATCCGATTGGTTTTTGCATCGGCAATGGAGGTAGTCCACTCCCGCTTGGCTGAGTTGTTGGTGGCCCGGGTCCGTTGTTCCCTCTTAATTACTTCCTCTAGGCCCCGTGTCGGTGGCTCCAGTTTGGCGACGAGGTTGATTCAAGGCCGGCGCATGCTGGTGGACGACATGATTGGTGGAGAACTCAGATTCTCCAGGGTGGTGGGGACTTTGGGTCGGGAGAAATCCATTTCGGTTCCTTTTATGTGCGGTTTTAACTGCTACCTTCCATTCTACATAGGGGAATAACATTCTTTTTGATGATAACAGATTTCCATGGACGGAGAGTGGCTGCAGTACAATAGTGGTGTGCACAATGAGTTTGACCTCTTCATGACAAGCAAACACAACCACCTATTCCAGGACAACCATAGTGATGAGATGGATGGTCTGCTTGAAGCCACTACTGTCATGGGCAACACTGATGATGCCTACGTTGTTGCTGCAGACCACATCAACAACGATGGAGAGACCCATAGTGAGCAGAGAATGGCCACAAGGCGTGCCAATTATCACCGTCTGCGTAGTGAACAAATCCTACAACTTGAAGCGTACAATACATACTCAATCAATGTTTCTTACCTAGTGAAGATGTGTACTAATCCATTTTCATTAACATGATCTGTAGTGTGTTCCGGGACTGCCCTTATCCAGATGAGAAACTTCAGAAGGACCTTAGCAAGAGGATTGGCATGAGTGCCCAGCAGGTCAAGTTTTGGTTCCAAAAAAAATGCACCTTTAGTAAGGTACATACCATTCTTTCAGACAATTAGTTACATATGGGTCACCTATGATATGTAGTTATATGCACACTTTGCTGTTAAATAGTACAAACTCCACATAACATTGTAGCATTGTTCGTCATTGGATCTTACAATATACTATTGTATTTCCCTCGTGAACATGGCATCATACTCTGGTAACCACTAATTAAAATGACGCATACCTGAAATTAATAAATGCAGGGCAAGATGCAGTGGTGGGAGACCCAAAATCGTTGGATAGAAAATGAGAGGCTAAAAACTGAACATCAAGCCATCATGTTGGCTATGCAAAACAAGACTTGCCTCAAATGCAGAGGGGTGATGGTACAAACTCAGGATACCTCAGAGCGCCAACGCCTATACACAGAGAATATGAGGCTCAAGGAAGAACTCCTACATGCCACCGCCTATCTTAAAGAAGGTCTTCGTCGAAATGGCATGTCGCTCCCATGGGCTCGCAACTAACCATACCATCTTCGATCTTATCCAATGTTAATTCTTCCGCATGAACTATAGTTTTACTTGGTTCCTCAGCTAGCAAATAACGTGACATGTTGCATGTGTATGTACATGACTTGTTCGGTTGTTTATTTATTTCCATAGGCTCTCATGGTTGCTACGTGGGATGGCACGAGATATGACAATCATGGCAGCAATGTAGGGCCAGTAGGATGAGCGGCTTTGGGATGGCATTGCCGTGAAGCTCGGTCCAATGCTCATCTTTGTCTCTTTGAGTTTGTAACAAAACATATCAAGTAGATGCCAATAAATAGAGAGAAAGGCACAAGAGCAAATACTTCGAGATCAAGGCATCCAAGGACGGTGAGTTTGTTTAATACATTGCAATGCTCTTGTCTGGTCTCGTCATTGACCTAGATGTGCTTTGGATGACATATCCATTGAAAAATTCAAGTAGTTCCTATCCATAATTTCCCATGGTAAGTGCATGTGGTCACCTCGCTTGAGACAATCATGGACCTCAAGACCCTCTAAATGGAGAAGCTCGTAGGCCTGTTCCTTGCCGTTCAGCAGAGCTATGCCATATGGATGGAAACCTTTGATCAAGTGAATTTTTGCTACAAATGGAGAAAGAGTGGTAGGCATGACAGGGACGTTTCAATCACCTTGATGAACAATCCCGAGATAGAGACAATCGAAAGGGCAAGGTGCCAAGATGCCATCTGGTGAGATTAGTTGCCAAAAAAGTCATAGTGGTGGCAACATTGATAACACGAGCAAAGTTGAGTCACCGGGCAAGGGTTGGTGCCACAAAAAATGTCGTTTATGCCCACCTGGTGAAAGAATACACAAACCTCACAACGAATGACACGGCGTGACCAACCTACTGGCTCAGGAGGACGCGCCACACTAGTTATGGCGATGACCGGGGACAATGCACTCATGTTAGAGGCTTAGAGCTGGTGCGCATGGGCTCTCAAGATAGGATGAGAGGCCCCTTGGACCTTCATATCTTCCTTGGCTTATATGGAAACAAGTCGCACAAAAAACGGAGATTAGCCATTGAAAATTGCAACATTTTTATGATTATTTTTGTCTGGTGCGAGCACCGGTGTGTACCTTGGTATGACCTGGTTTGGTCAAACTAGCTGCGAGCATCAGTGTGTACCTTGGTATGACATGGTTTGGCCAAACTGGCGCTCTACTTGCACTTTGTCCTTTGACAGTGGTGGATAGCTCGACATAGGGAGCGATGGTTCCTCCGCAAAATGCAAGATGGTTCAACATATATGAAAAGATGTTGCATTTCATTTTCGAAAGAAATATATGTTGCATCATAGTTACCATTATAATCAAAGCTATAATATCCATGGAATGGTACCAGTGTGCCAAATATTCCAAGTTGCAAGAGGATGAATCAAGTCCTCGACGGATTAAGAAATTATTTGCATTTACTATTTTCCAACATGGTTTACATATGTTTTCTTTGTAAAGTTACAACATTTCAAGTTGCAACTTGTCTTGATGCTCATAAAATTTCTGACGAAGTGAATCAAACTTTTTAAACTTTAGCATAAAACCAACTTTCCAAATGCATCTGGAGATTTGCAAAAAGTAGAGGTAAGAAATAAAAGAAAGTAAAATGATAGCAGGACATCATGTATATTAGCTTTGGTCGATATAATGTTGGATATATTTTGTATTAACCCACAATCGTAATAGATAAGGGCGGATATCACATTACATATGCTTAGAGGAAGATATAGTAGTGCACCATATCTTAATTAACCCTCTTCATCAATGTGACCCAAATCAGTCATATATGAAGTAGAATTTGTCCTGTGCAAATTTCCTTGTCGCATTCAATCTAAATGAAGAGCAAACCTATGTGCATGTAAAGTAGTAGGCCCAACATAGTAAGTAAGCTGCAATACAATGATATCTCCACAAAATCTTAACCTTTTCAAGCTACATCTTGTCTAGTTGCTCATAAAATTTCTGACAAAGTGAAGCAAACTTTTGAAATTTTAACATAAAACCAGTTTACCAAATGTACCCGGAGATGTGCAGAAAGGAGAGGTTAGAAAGAAAGGAAAGTACAACGATAAGTCTACTTTTCAGCATAGTCTATATGTTAACCGCCACTATGAAAGTTCAAGCCCCCTGCAGCCAACTTTTACAATACAGTACTGATCTGAACACTTTTATATTTCTTGATAAAGGGAGTACATATGAGGTAATAGCCAAAAAATAACCGATGTTATCTATGATTTTGATGATGTTAGAAAATTATATGGATATATATACTTTATCTGTCTAAAATATATATACCACCAGTTTATGTAAGTACCAATCTGACCTTCACAGTTCACACAGACTTTCCGGTCAAAGAAAAGAAACTCATTACTATGTAGCAAATACTAACTTAATTTTGCTTCCAACAAAGATCTCAGAGCCAACAAGTACAACTTGTTGCGTCGATAAGCATTTCATTCCCATGGACCCAGCTAAATGAGGGCACACCAAGAAGCACCAAAAAAACACAATAGGACGCTTGTTTAGTATCTATAGCTTATACCCATGATACTCATCATAGGTAGTATCATTGCCTACGTATCATCCTTGTTCTCCCACAAGAAATAATTATGATGACACATATTATCTTCTTCTCCTTTTTACATTTGATTTGTAGCACGTAAACAACGTCGTTGTCCACCATTCAAAGTTCTGGTTGTTAATTTTGCATCATACAGTGTGGCAAACTGGGTTCAATATTTTTTGGCATCATTTCCTGGTAGTCTCAGTTGTATCAGTATTCCCTACCAAAGAATCATTATGGTTAGAAGCAAGAAATACATACGGTTATATATTCTACAATGCCATAGAAAATGCACATAAGAGAAAGAAACCTGGTTGTGCCCAAAAACAAAGTTTCCATCTCTTCCTTGGAATAGTCAAAGATAGTACGTATGAATGAGATGGTAGCAAATTGATCAATGCTAACTGTTATGTTTTCCTCATCTGTATGGAAAAAACCTTGACACCATACATCACAAAAGGAAATCTTCTGAGAACTCAGTCATAACTAAAGAAGGGATCTCAACATAGAAACAAACCTTGGTGTCTTTGGATCTTAATGCGGGAATCAATCTCTTCCAGTCTTTTCTCTCGATCGACGATCTAAGAAATACCAGCACATGAACATCCCATATACAAGGATGGAAAGGAGGGGGAGGTGGCGTTGAAAAGGGAATCAGAAGTCACAAATACAACCACAACCTGGTCTTGGTATGGAGCCTTGGACAGACAAAGAAGACACGGGTGTCCACGAGATGAAGGAGGTGGAAATAGAAACGATGGGCTCCTCGCCGCTGCCCCTGAATGAAGCGTCTAGGGATGCGTCCTACACGACATTCTCCTCTCCACCTATGTAGCATCAGGAGGAGTGGATAGGGCTTCTATGTAGTGGCAATGGGGTAGGGGTGGAGCGGCTGCTTTCGATGACTTAGTCAAGGTAGGGGCGACGAGGTCGGGGGACGATGTTCGACGGCGCTATAGAGGTCAGAGCGAGTGGATTGTGCACTGGCTTTGTGGTCGCAGTGCGGGGTGATGGCTTTCGGCATCATGGTAAGGCCTCATTTGGTTTCACAGGATACCGGGGGATCCCTGCCTATTTCTCAGGCCGAGAAACCACAGACCATTTTGTTCCCGAGCGATCCAGCAACACATTTGGAGGCCCACGAGACCAGGGCAGCCCTGCCCTTTCCACGACCTTTCCCTTGGGCAAGGCTTCCACTACTGATGAGATCGGGGAGGAAACCCTCGTCGCTCCATCTCACGAACGAGAGGCAGTGGAGACAAGATCAAGCGACCCCCTCCTTCCCGGCGCCCTCCTCTATCCAATGCTCCGCCCTTCTCCGGCAACTAGAAGCAAGTCATCCCCTCCCTTCACCTGTGTTGCACTGCTATTCCATGGCTTCCTGTAGGTCTCTACTATTCCATGGCCACCTGTAGGTGAGGCGTGCAGCAGACCCCCAAAATGGTCATGCGAATCTTCCACGTGGTTTTGATTTTGTAAAGAATATTTTGACCAGGGCTTCTCTTCCCTGGAGCAATCTCCCCTAGCAACCCAACATAGCCTAAAGGAGAGTCGGGACTGGCGAGCGGATGCTCGGTACGGCAAGGAACGCCGCGGTGTCAGGGGGCAGAGGAGGGATGGCCGGTGGCGGTGCGATGCCCTCCGCTCGAGAAACCCTACAAGGAGAATGGGGTTGTGCAAGTGAGAGGAGACTCAGGCTGGGCTGGGCTCACTGGTTGTATGTGCGACTGATCGGGTGGGCTGTCAAAAACGGCCCAGTTTAATAGAGGCCTTCGTTTATGCTTCTGGAGTAGCAGTTTACCAATTTTGAGAAAAAGTTCAAAAAATGAAAAAAAATCATCAAATTTGAAAAATAAGTTAATCCATTAAAGGTTAATCAATTCTACAAGAAAGTTCATGAGTTTCAAAAAAAATTAGTTCATGGATTTTGAAAAGAAGTTCCTCTATTTAAAGAAAACAATTATGAATT